>NC_038043.1:45237206-45557354 GCF_002211085.1 Panicum hallii | reverse complement strand
TCAGCGCACAGGCTCCCGGTGCTACGTTGAACATGCCCATGCCTTGGTAAGGAACTAGTCAATCGACTCCTTTGATTTCTTCTGATCAAATTCTGATTAGACATTTGCACATGAATTTAGAGAGATAAATTCAAGGATGAAGAGCCCACCCCGGTGGAACTGTTCAGGGAGTTCCATTCATCACGGAAAACTGGTTCTGTTAGTGAGACAGTTCAGAAAGCTCTTGTAAGTGCTTGTTTCCTTTTCATGTCCTCTTATGCATGTACCGCACTGGAAAAATCTGTGAACAAGATGGAACTTTGACCTGTCACCCTTGTTTTGCTAGGATGATATGGAAGCGATGATGGAAGAACCTGTACAAGAGGGACAGGAACCGATGTCTCCTGGTCGTGCTGTTCGTGAAGTTGTTGGAGCAAGTACCTTTCTTGAAGTTGTGGGCCTTGAACCGAAGACAAAAAGCAGAGGTTCCGTTTCTTCCCGGTTGGAAGCTCTGACGGCTGAACTTGAGCGCGACAAAGCCGAAGGTCGACAAGTTGAACAAATAGTTGAACAATAGAGGAGGGAGATTGATGCCTTGCGGAAGCAAGGGCAAGAAGCGAGAGACTCAAACTGCACTTAGAGGACTTTAGATATGAAGAGGAAGGTCAGATGCATCCTTCATCTCTGACATCTGAATGATGATCTTCGTTTCTAGTCTCATTAGTTCGGGTGTGATTACTGATCTCTGTGTGTTGTGTTCGTGGGGCACCATTTTGTAATGTGGCGTCATTTTGTGATCTGGATGGAATGTGAACTGTGTCATCATTTGGTTTATGTCATGTATATCTGGCATATATTTGTGACGATCGAACCTGATATGATTTGTGACAATCCCACGGATCGGACAGGAAAAATGACATGTGGACCAATAAGGTAATGACACGTGGACCAATGAGAGAATGGCATGTGGACTATTGGGAAAAAACACGTGGACCATTAGCAAAACAACGTGGACAAATTGGAAAATGACACGTGGACCAGTTGGGAAAGGACACGTAGACCAATAGAAAAATGACTCGTGGACCAGTAAAAAAAGACACGTGGACCGTTAAAAAAATAACACGTGGACCTGTAGAAAAATGACACATGGACCAATAGGAAAATGGCATGTGGACCAAGAGAAAATTGACACACGTATCCGCCATGTCATCATGCCAATGTGGCAATGCTGCCATGTTGGATGCCATGTCATCCTGCCAACGTGGCATTATACCTATACGAAGTACAGTAACGTAACCTGGCTGAAGTCTAACTGCGACAATAAAAAACGTCATAAATCACGACTAACCATGCTCGACTGGTGACGGAATTTAAAAGGTCATAAATCGTGATTTATGAAAAAAACCGTCACTAGCAGTGGTTGGTGACGCCCGAAAAACATCATTAATCAGCAAATCTGTTCTAGTGCATTGCCACAACGCGACTGGGTAGGGTCTTCATTTACCTATGCTTTGGCATGGGGAGAGGCGAGAGGATTTTTTTAACCTAGCTCGAAAATTCATCTCCACTGGGGATCGAACCTGGGACTTGAGAGTTGCTACTTGGGCAACTAAACCACTCAGACAAAGCCGCTTTCGCACATTTTTATTGTATCTGTATATTATTTTAACTGTTTACTCTAACTATCTCATTAACTTATCAGTAGTTCAGTTTGAAAATAGTTCAGTCAAAATTCTTTCTTACTTTATATTTTCTTTCTTCAATTTGGTTCTGTTGATGATCCACGTCCTGTTATAAATGTAAGTGGCAGCAGATTTGAGTGATGTCTAAGTGATCCCGTTCAATTTGGTTCAGTCAAAGTCCTAACTTATCAGTGGATGTCTAAGTGATTCTATTGGACAAAGCGGGGCGCACCGTGCTGGTCCGGTTCGTGATCACTGCCATACCGGTGTATGTACTGCTCGCTATGAGATTGCCTAAATGGGCAGTCAAGGCCATCGACAAAGTGAGAAGAGGATTTCTTTGGGCTGGGGGAGAGCAAGCCAATGGAGGTAATTGTCTTGTGGCATGGGAAAAAGGTGGGAGACCTTTGGAGCTGGGGGGGTCTAGCATTCACAACTTGGAGGTGCTTGGTTGGGCTCTTCAAATGAAATGGCTTTGGATCCAAAAAAACTCAGCCAGATATACCATGGGCAGCTCTGCAGGTCACTTTTCACCCTAATATTACTGCTATGTTCGCTATCTCGATGATTACTCAGGCAGGGAATGGGCAGCATACACTTTTATGGTCGGATCATTGGCTCCATTGGCAGTATTTGATTAATCTTGCTCCCAATTTGGTTGCTGCTGTACCCATACGAGTTGTGAAACATAGGACTATAGCCCAAGCTTGGAAGAAAAATACTTGGATGCATGATATTCAAGGAAACAGATCAGCTGCTGTGTTGAGGGAACTACTGCTGCTTGTTGATGCGTTGGAGGGTGTTGAGCTGCAGCCTCATGAGGAGGATCGACATATTTGGAGGCACGCAAACTCTGGTCAGTTCTCAACCAAATCAGCCTGCACAGCTTACTTCACTGGTGCAGTCAAGTTGGAACCTTGGAAACGATTGTGGCGTGCATGGGCTCCTCTCAAATGCAAAATGATTCTCTGGCTGGCCATTAGGAACCGTTGCTGGACAGCGGATAGGCTAGCACGCTGAGGTCTCGAGCATCCTGAACGATGTCCTTTGTGCAACCAGGAGGAAGATATTCAGCACAACAGCACCTCATCACCAACTGTGTCTTTGCACGACAAATATGGGCCACGGTGTTTGCACAGGTTGGTCTGGCCGCTATTGCTCCATCCTTGGACGATCTGGTCTTCACGGATTGGTGGCGTAGGACGCAGCGAAGGGCGGAAAAGCAACGGAGAAAAAGGAGTCAATACCCTCATTATCCTTTGTGCTTGGCTGATTTGGAAGCATAGAAACGATATCATCTTCAATGGAGCCACACCAAACATCCAGCTGGTTCTCCGAAATATTGCGGATGAAGCCCAGCTGTGGCGTGCAACGGGGGGCTAAAGGACTAAGGTCCCTCAGGTCTAACTGAGGGAGTTTATTCCTAGGCAGTGTCACTGCGCCAGAAGCCCTAATCTGAGACGCGCCCTAGGCAAAATGCTAGACGCGCAGTGGTCGCGTCCCGCATTACCGCGTCGCAGATTAAAAAGTAATCTGAGACGAGCCTCACACGCGTCTCAGATTATCAGAATGCAAGACGGGCCTCAATTACGGCGCATCTCTCCTTGGCTTCACACAGGCTTCCCTGGGAGCCAAATGCGAGACGCGCTCTTGTTTAGGCGGGTCTCGCATTAGTCAAAGATGGGAGACGCGCCTCACTTACGGCGCGTCTCGCCTTGGCTTTACACAAGCGCCCCTGGGAGCCAAATGCGAGACGCGCTCTAGGTTAGGCGGGTCTCGCATTAGTCACAGATGCGAGATGCGCCTCACTTACGGCACGTCTCGCCTTGGCTTGACACAGGCGCCCCTGGGAGCCTATTGAGAGTCGCGGCCTAAGCGAGGCGCGTCTTGCATTAGTCTACCTCCAACAGGGATCTTTTTTTTCCCCAGCTGCATCCTGGAACTAGCCAGGATTTGGCAGCTGCAATCAAATACCTGCAAAAGATTTCAATTCACAGACTTCACCGCAATCATCGCACGCATCCATACAATTCACACAGTGCGATACACATAAGGAAAGATAGTATTATATAACACATGTACAATCAATTAGCAACAATGATCGATAAGAACAATAGAGTACATGCAAAGCAAGTCTCTCAATCTAGCTCAATGTCGCCTGCCGTGCTATCGTGAATGGAACTCCCCCTTTGTGTTGATCACCTCCATCATGAGGAACCCCGCTAGCCTCTCTCGGATATTCTTCACGTTACCAATCGTCGTTTGATTGAAATAATCATCTTCGTCCTTCGAAATATAATTACAAGCAGTTAGAATACAAGATGAAGACAGATATTTTTTAATTAGAACACGTGATAATTCTTACCGTGAAATCTGGTTTCTCTGCAACTAGAAGCATGTTGTGACAAACATAGAACCCACATGAGTTACCCGAGGGTTGCCGTGTGCACTACATGTCAAAGATAGATAGAAATTAGCATTTTGCGACACTTAGAACCAAGAAAACATCGTAATAGTAAAGCGATTTAGTTATAGTAGTTACCGTCCACGCGGTGTGATGTGTAAACGCAGCTTGACGTTGCTCTTTGTATCCTTCTTTGGCCCTAAGATGCCTGTCAAGAGACCTAAACACAGACATCCGGATGTTATATTACAAATGCTTCTGAAATGGGGAAATGATAAAAAACTAAAGCAAACAACAAACTTACTCGTCAAGGATTGAGATGACTAGAGAATAATCACGTATCTGAGGCGCGCCCGACTCATCTGATGGAATGCTCGAGTCAAGGTAGAAGACTTGCTTGCTCCTGACATTGATGATGAGTGTAACCCAATGGTTGCCTGGGTTGTACGGCACCACAATATGCTCCTTGTCAGCATGTACTCGCATGCACTTCACCATGTACCTAACCAAGTTGAAATGGAAACAAGCGGTTACATGTGTTAAATGGAAACAAGTGACTACATGTGGCTACAAGTTGAAATGAAAACAAGTTTAATTGTTGCATGTGCGCACCTGACCAAGCTATCTCTATCTGAATTCATAAATGTCACCGTCATCAGCTGTGGGTCAATGTACCCACATTTCTTTCCGGTTCGACGCCTTGTCTCTTGTTGCATGTGCCTACACGATCCATATGAATTGAAATAGAAACGACTTAAATTGTTGAACGTATATCAAATGCATTGAAATGGAAACAAGTCTCAATCGACTTACAATGCAAAGCACCGAATGAGAGAAAGATCCAAAGCGTCGAGGTTGAAAAGGTCGAACAAATCGCTCCAGGCAACAATAAAGATGTTGCCTTTGCCCTCAAGCTGCAGAAAGTGCCGCTCTTGGAATGACACCATGATTTCCTCGGCTTGATTGACATTTTGCATGTAGTAGTTGTGCAGGTCCACACAATATTGACCTGCTGCCCGAAGCTCAGAGACACTAAGCAAGGCCTTTCCAACCCTGTACTTTGGATTCTCAGAAGTGTAAGCCCTTGTGACCGGTTGTTTTATCCGCTCCACCTTTTTCTTACCCTCTGAGATCTCCCGCTTCGTCGCCATCGGCCTACTCTGCTTCTTCCTCACAGGATTAGCCTTGCTTGGCTTCTTGGGAGCGGTAGCTGGCTCTGTCGGAACAGGTGGAGGGGGGGTAACCTGAGGCTGAGTAGGGACAGGAGGATGCGGATCCGGTAACGCTTCCCGTGTATCCGGCAGCTGTGGGCATGGCTCAGAAAACGTCGGTGGCACTGCAGCACTCTGTGGCTGAGGTTGACTGGTCGATACTGAATCTGCATCTGCTGGATCAATATGAATAGCAGCTCTCCGCCACTGAACCCTTCTCGCAACTGCATCCCGCAAAGTGGTGGTCATGTCATCTGGTGGCACCTCCAGCTTGATATTCTTAACAAACTCATGCACGTAGTCAATCTTGACCACAGCACAATCAGCCCTGACCTGCAACAACAACAACAACAACAAAGCCTTTAAATCTCAAGCAAGTTGTACATACCAAAAGAAAAAAAACAAAAAGAAATAGGAGAAAAGAAAAGAGAGGCAAAGACCAATGCACTGACCTGGACACCTTCAAGCTGGGACATACCGGGATACACAAGCCCGTTCCCGACCTCCATGAAAGATGAATCTCCGACCAGCTGCACGAGAAGACTGCATCGGGTCGGACGAGCCAAGCCATCTATCGTATCCGGCTCCACTGATGTAGGCACAATTGCCCTCTCTGTCCCTCTACTCTGAGAAGCACCCGCTGCAGTACAAGCGAAGCTGTCCCTTCTCTCTTCACTCATCGTACTCCCCAGCAAATCAGGGAATGACAATCCCTGAGACTCGAAGATGGTCTTTAGCTTTCCAAACATCTTCACCGTCACCTGAGACTCGATATCAGTCTTTAGCTCTCCATACATCTCCATCTTCACCTGCTTTTTGATCTCATCTATGTCAACCTTGGATGAGGAGTCTCGAGTCCGCTTCCGGTATCTGCCTTTGTGTTCAGGGAACCCCTCCTTCCAGGTCAACTGACTGGAAACACCACGGACACGACCCCGTTGCTCACGGGTTCCCGAAGCCCTGGTGAGCGCATCAAACTCCCTCACTCCTTCATTTGAACCTTGGCTACTCTCTATCAAAGCCCTTTGAGCAACTTCCTCAGCGCTCGTGCTGTAGAAATTGATATTGCCATCCTCCGTGAGTTTTGACCTAGCACGCATAAATGGTGCCAGCCATCCCTCAAACGATTCATAGGGATTCTCAATGCCCCTCTCTGCCAGCATCTCATCCTCCTGCTCCCACTTGCGTTGCTTTCCAGCATATCCCGTTGAGCCAAGGTGGTGGTCAAGCTCGTTCCACGCTCGGAGACCCCGAAAATACTCACTTGACTGTTGGAACTCGGGAGTATTCCACTTTTCAACAAGCTCGTCCCAGGCTTCTTTGGTCAAGTCCGCATACTTGTCAAAAGGGTTCTCTTTCTTCTTCCAACACTTTAAAAGCCTGCACGACAAAACAATAAATCTGCATAAGTGACAGTAGATAATGAAAAAATGTTAGTAAATGACAATAGTAAGTGACAACACTTTACTTGTTCTTGTAGCTCCTCCAGGCTTTAGAGATGATCTTCATAGCATGCTTCATAGCCTTATCGTGCAACTCTATTGGATATTCAACATAGGGTTGAATATTGTTTTCGAAGATTCTCTTTTTGTCGTCCCAAGACAAGTCATCGAAATGTTCCAAGGTGAGTGGCACCCTTTGCCGGGCAGTGAGGCCACAAACCCGTGCTAATCTCACCAAGATTGACGGGTCTTCGGGTGCTGCCTCAGAATTGAGCCGGCCACAACTTTTTACATCTGATGGCCACCTTGTCTGTGACCTTTTCTTTCTGCCAGCACCAGACGTGCTAGCTCCTGACTGTGACCGTGCCGGACGTCCTGATGATGCTCTGTCATCTGTAGGTTGCTGCACACTGTCCTCACCGCCTGCAGCTTGCTGCACACTGTCCGGACCACTGGACATCGTGCTACACGAGAAAGGAAAAAAAACAGATACAACCATAGAGTAAACGCTCCGAATCAGATACAACCATAGAGTAACCGCATGAATCCCATACCTAGGCCTAGACATGCTTAATGCTTTAGTGATACATATTCTCGCAAAGTAATCTCCATTTTTTGAAATATATGACTTAATCTTTGGTCATTAACCGCTCTTTTTTTTTATTTGGCTAGGTTGGTCTCTTTTTGCTCTTGATAATTTGATTTGTTTTCAATTCTGTGTAGCAAAACATACTATGTGTGTCCATGGAAGATGTTTCTTGCCTCATACATCCATATGTAGGGTATGAACACTGACTAATTAGAAAGGGGGAAAGCTCACCTACGGCGGCAGTGGACGACGCTACGGTGGCTTGGGGCGGCGCCGCGGGGCCGGGGACGACGGCGCGACGGCTCGGGGAAGGCTCGACGGCGGCGGCACTCGCGGGGATGGGAGCTCGGGCCCGGGGGGCGCCGATAGCGCGGAGCGGCGCTGCGGGGCCGGGGACGACGGCCGCGAGGGAGTGACGGTCTGGCTCAACGACGACGGGCGGCGCGAGAGGACGGCGCGGCGGCGGGGAGCAGAGAACGGGTGTGAACGATCTGAAAATTTGACCTAAGTCCCAAGAAGGCCGAGCGGCGCGTTCTAACCGGGGAATGCGCGACGCGTGGTACCCACGGCCCGTCGCGCATTGGTGTGGGACTGGGCCCCGAGGGCTCACCCGTTCAATCTGGTCGTGGACTTATGCGCGACCCGCGTTACCTACGGCGCGTCGCGCATGATGGTATGCGCGACGAGCCGTAGGTAACGCGCGTCTCGCCTTTGATGCCCCCGAGATGGTTGCCTGATCAGGCGCGCGTTGGGAGGGGATTTTGTCCCACCTCGCCAACGCAAGGCGAGTGCGTCCAGCTTATAAGCTTGGGCGGTCTTCGCCGTTTCGAATTTACAATACATGTACCTGTGAGCCGCAGTTTCCTCTCTTTGCCCATGCTGGCGGTGTGGGTCTGGGGCCCGAGGGCTCCCTTGCCGATCGAACCCGTTCAATCTGTTCGTGGTACCCTGCGGGTTGAGCCCGGTGGCCCCGGACCCCCAACCGGGGTAACTTTTTTTTGTTTTCTCTCTTTAGGCACAAGTGTTTTCCGCCCGGACCCTCTAGGTTCTGCCCGGACCCCCTTGGAACCGGAAAAATAATTGCAGATACCGGGGAATGCGCGACGCGCGGTACCCACGGCCCGTCGCGCATTGGTGTGGGACTGGGCCCCGAGGGCTCACCCGTTCAATCTGGTCGTGGACTTATGCGCGACCCGCGTTACCTACGGCGCGTCGCGCATGATGGTATGCGCGACGAGCCGTAGGTAACGCGCGTCTCGCCTTTGATGCCCCCGAGATGGTTGCCTGATCAGGCGCGCGTTGGGAGGGGATTTTGTCCCACCTCGCCAACGCAAGGCGAGTGCGTCCAGCTTATAAGCTTGGGCGGTCTTCGCCGTTTCGAATTTACAATACATGTACCTGTGAGCCACAGTTTCCTCTCTTTGCCCATGCTGGCGGTGTGGGTCTGGGGCCCGAGGGCTCCCTTGCCGGTCGAACCCGTTCAATCTGTTCGTGGTACCCTGCGGGTTGAGCCCGGTGGCCCCGGACCCCCAACCGGGGTAACTTTTTTTTGTTTTCTCTCTTTAGGCACAAGTGCCCCAGGGTCCCTGGGTTCCTGCCGGAGTAGGTTTTATGAGCGACGCGCGTTACCTACGGCTCGTCGAGCATTGTTACATGAGCGACGCGCCGTAGGTAACGCGCGTCTCACCTTTCTTGTTCAGTTCCAGAACTGAATGTCCAGAACAATTAAAGTCACAACCATTCAGTTCTGGAACTGAAATTTCACACATATTCATATCTCACAAATATGAATTCGTACTTCACAAATATTCACACATTATCATATCTCACAAAGGCACAATTAAAGTCACACTTTTACCATATTTCACAAAGAAACAATTAAAGTCACACAATTCCCATACTTGACAAAGGAACAATTAATATACATTGTGTGCCCAATCATTTTGCTACTTTCCGTTGTTCCCTTGGTTTTTTGAAATTCTTGACTTTTTCTTTATGGTCGTTGCGCAAGTAGGGAGTTTCGTTGGCCGATGGTATTCTTGGCTTGATCATTGAGGTGGCGAAAGGAGGTATCTCATCAAACTGATCGAACTCTTCCTCGTCGACCGCATTCTCAGCACCGACGATTCGCCGTTTTCCAGGTATAACCACCTTGAGTCTTTTGTTTGTGGTGTCGGAAACATAGAACACTTGAGCCACATGTTGTGCGAGGACGAAAGGGTCCGTCTTGTATCCGTGACGGCTAAGATCGACACTAACGAACCCGTACTTGTCTTTTTGTACACCTCTATTTGCATCAACCCAATTGCAACGGAAAAGAGCAATTTTAAAACCGTGAAAGTCAAGCTCCCATATCTCTTGTATTTGACCATAGTACGCAGTTTTGTCCTCTCCGTTAACATCGTAAGCATCAACACGTACACCACTATTCTGATACATGCTTTTCTTATCTTGTCGTTCGGTGTAGAACGTGTATCCATTTATGTCATACCCTTGGTATGTCATAACGGTGAATATAGGACCAAGAGCCAAAATTTTGAGTTGTTCACTTATAGGAGTATCTGATCGTGAAATTCGATTCCGGAGCCAACCACAGAATTTGTTCATGTGTTCCTTTGCTAACCATGATTCACTGTGTAGAGGATTCTCTCTAAGCAACAGCTCCTTGTGCTCATCGAAGTACTCAAACACAATGTCCATTTGTTGCAACACGTGGAAATGAGCCCTATGAAATAAATCTCGATCTGGAATTATAGCCTTCTTCCCGATCGTCCCCGTGCCTGTGAGCCTCCCCTCATGACGAGACTTGGGAACACCAACCGGGTTACTCGGGTCAGCGTAGTTTAGAGCCCACTCAATGGCTTCCTCTGTACAATATCCTTGTACCATGCTGCCCTCGGGGAAAGCTCGATTTCTTACTAGTGACTTCAAGATGCCGTTGAATCTCTCGTACGCATACATCTGGTGAAGGAACACAGGACCAAGTAGCTTTATCTCCTTGATAAGATGGCCCGTGAAATGAAGGCTGATATCGAAAAAGGCAGGTGGAAAATACATCTCAAGAACGCACAAAGTTTCATAGTGCTTCTTTTCCAATGACTCAAGATCTTCTTCACTTAGAACCTTTTGACCAATTGCATTAAAGAAAAAGCAAAGGTTCATAATAGCCTCCCGAACATTGACCGGTAGGATATTCCGAATTCCTACGGCAATCATCTGCGTCAGTAATACATGGTAATCATGAGACTTTATGCCGGGAGATAGCTTTAGATCAGGCATTGATACAAGCTTCGAGACGTTGGTTGAGTAGCCAGTTGGAACTTTCACACTTTTCAAGAACTCGCAAAACTCCTTCTTCTCATTCTTTGAAAGGGTGATGCATGATGTGGGCAGCTCCATTCCTTTAACGGAGTCATCATTGAGCCACAACTCTTCTCTAATTTTCATTTTCTTCAAATCAGCTCGTGCATGTGTGTGATCTTTCGTTTTTCCGTCCATGTTAAGCAATGTGCCGAGAAGGCTCTCACAGACATTCTTCTCCACGTGCATCACATCAATAGAGTGACGGACGTCTAAGTCCTTCCAATACGGTAGCTCCCAGAAAATCGACTGCTTCTTCCACATGTCATCTTCTTCAACAACGACCTTCTTGCCCCTCTTACCTTTCTTCTCTCCTTTCCGCTTACCGAGGACAACATGGACATTCTTAACCATTTCGTAGACATCATGACCTGAGAAATGCGGAGGAGGACGCCTCTTCTCGGCCTTACCGTTGAAGTGATCACACATGTTCCGGAACGGGTGTTTCATTCCAAGGTAGCGTCTATGTCCCATGTACACTATTTTTTTTGACTCACTCAAGTACTCAGAGTCTGTCTCTCTCAAACAATGTGGGCACCCGCAACCTACTTTCTTGCTCTGTCCGGACAAGTTCCGTGCCACTGGAGAGTCACTGATAGTCGCGAACAAAATGGCTCGAAGCTGAAAGTACTCACGCTTGTACTCATCCCAGACATCCACTCCTTCACACCGCAGCAACTTCAGATCGTCAACCAAAGAACTAAAATAAGTGTCGATGTCATTCCCAGGTTGATGTGGCCCCGGTATCAAGCCCGACAGCATAATGTACTTCCGTTTGTTACACAACCAAGGCGGAAGGTTGTATATCGTCAGAACAATTGGCCAGGTGCTATGTGTGCTATTGTTCATGAATGGGTTCATGCCATCTGTGCTCATTGCAATCCTAATATTTCTCAGATCTTCCGCAAATTTAGGATATCGCAAATCTATGTTCTGCCATTGTGTGGCATCAGCAGGATGTCTTATCAACCCGTCCACCTTATGCTTCTCCTTGTGCCATCGCAACAATTCTGACTCCTTTTTGTTTGCAAACCAACGCACCAATCGTGGAACAATTGGAAAGTACCAAAACACCTTTTTAGGTCCGCCCTTTGTTCTGTTGCAGTCCTCATCATCACCACCATCTTTTCTACGGTTGAATCGATCGAGTCCACAAACAGGGCACTTCTCAAGGTCCTGATAATTCGAGCCACGATAGAGAATGCAATCATTCTTGCACGCATGGATCTTTTCCACCTCCAATCCCAACGGGCAGATAATCTGTTTGGCCTCGTAAACGGTCTCAGGGACAGTGTTGCCTTGTGGAAGCATGTCCTTAAGGAGTGCTAACAACTCCTTGAAACTGCCATCACTCCATCCGTGGATTGCTTTCAACTGGAAAAGCTTCACCATCGCAAATAGCCTTGAGTATTTCAATCCACAACCAGGATAGAAAGGTTTCTTCGAGTTTTCGATCATCCTCTTGTACTTTCCGAATTCGCCTCCTTTGAACTCATCGTCACCGTGTCTGTCAGCATTGCAAACCATCTCCTCTATGTTATCAACCTGTCAAGCCAGACATGAAAAGTCATATTAGCACGACCTTATTATACTAATTGTAAGCTTTATTATGGGGCCGGGTTTGAGTACTACCTGTTCCATGATGTCGGCATTGCTCAACCCTAGTATATCCGCCTCATCCACATCGTCATCCTCTTCTTCGACAACGCTATGGACCTCCCTCTCCACATAGGAATCCCTACTCTCTGCTTCATTAAGTCCTTCTTCACCGTGTTTATTCCAACATCGATAATCCTCCATGAATCCACGTTTGATCAAGTGTGATTTCAACACGTGCTCTTGAAGATATCGCTTCTCATTTTTGCAATTTTTGCATGGGCAATAGAGATACTGTATACCATTGTCCACCATATCTTTCTTCGCATTCTTAATGAAGGCTTCAACACCATCCATAAACTCCTTGCAAAGGCGTGGACCATACATCCAACGCCGATACGACATCTATATAGAATATGAAATCAAAACGTTAGGATTCTCATAGTTTGAGGCCATGCACAACTAGTGTTTAAGTCAAATATTGTTAGATGGCAAATGACATGATATCATGTGCTAGAAAAAATATCAAGTACGACGGTCATTTAGATCTAGAGTTGCGCTAAATTTTATTGGCCCAAAATAATCGATATCATGTCGGAGGTACCTTGCCACTGCCCCCGCGACACACGACAGCAAGAAGAGGCACGATCGTGCTCCAGCCGCCCGCCGCGACACGCTCCCCACGAGATCTCCACCGCCCGCCGCGGCAGATCCACCCAGCCGCACATCCGCCAGCACCACTTTCCCCAGATCCACCCAGCCGCACCACCAAAGTATCAGACTGCAAGTTCGGACAGCTTGTTCGGACCTCCAGACCCCCAGGCGGGTCTTGTCTGAGGTGGGAAAAAATGCAAGCATGATATGAGACGCGCCATCCAGTGGCGCGTCTCCCATCCGCATGATCTGAGACGATCCATCCAATGGCGCGTCTCCCATCTGCATGATCTGAGACGCGCTTTCCAGTGGCTCGTCTCCCATTTGTAAAGCGAGACGGCGAGCGCCTGGCCGATGTCGAACTCGAGCCCGCATGATCTGAGACGTTCCATCCAATGGCGCGTCTCCCATCTGCACGATCTGAGACGCACTTTCCAGTGGCTCGTCTCCCATTTGTCTCAGTAAAGTAAAGCGAGACGCGTCCCGACTATTTATCGACAGAAAATTATACACGAGATGTACTGCTGAACGAGATGACCACGGCTGAAATCCCCCTCCCCAGCGTCCCGGAGACCGAGGACCTCGCCACCACCAAAATCCCCCTCCCCAGCGTGCCGGAGACCGCGGCGCTCGGCATCAACATTTTCGGCGCATCCTCCGAGACCGCCGCGCTCCCGGACTGCACCGCTTCGGAGACCACGGCGGTCGACACCGGCAGATCTGCGGCGCCTCCTCCAGCGGGCTTCTCCACCACCAGCCGCAGATCTGCGACACGGGGAACACAGCTCCCTTCACCACCAACATCCCCGGGCTTCTCCACCACCAGCTGCAGATCTGCGACACGGGGACCACAACGCCCTTCACCATAGACATCCCCCATTGTTGCAGGTATTTGTTGTAATCGTCGCATTCTGCCTGAATCGGCATCAGCAAACCCACGGAGGAAGCTTCTCTTTGTTTGCTGTACTGGTGGTCACCTATCGATTTCTATTGTCTCACGAAACCCACGAAACACGAGCTGGTCCAGGATGAAATTTCCGAGCTTGACGAAGCTGTTTAGCTGCTTCGGCGGCTGCCTCCCCTGCAGCGACTGTGCAGTCACCGTAAACTGCTGTGTCTCGGGGAACAACAACGTAAACAGGGGGCAGGACGTTGATTCAGCTCGCGAAGCTGCTAGCGCTCCTAAGCCAGCTCCAATGCCTGATTTAATATCTATGTAATAATTGATGTCGATGTAATAATAATTGCTGGATTTAGCCTAGACATTGTAATGTATTGTGACATTATTCGTATTTGAGACAATGTAATGGAATGTTCGTTCGGTTTCAAGGGATTGATTCCATGTACGTGTAATGTAATTGTATTGTACGCTACAGACGCGCCCCACAACGAAACTTTACGACAGCTTTTTCGTACCCCTTTTTGGATCAATGCGAGACGAGCCTTAGTAAGGCGCGTCTCTCATTACTATGAGAGACGCGCCTTACTAAGGCTCGTCTCGCATTACTTTCAAGCGCTCCCACGGCGCATTGAGGTGGGAATAAATGTGAGACGAGCCAGGTTAAGGCGCATCTCAGATCTCAAAATGATCGGAGACGTGCCCTCCCACGGCGCGTCTTGCATTTGTCTCCCCCACACCACAGCGCCGCGCCCGCATTTTTAGCTCGACTCTCTTTCTGTAATCTGAGACGTGCGCTTAGAGACTTGTCTCAGATTGCTTGCTCCTATTTGCTGTTTTGGCGTAGTGTGTGTTTTTATTTTTCCGTGGCATGAATGTAAACTAAGAAACTGTGCGGGTGGTTCTATTTTGGGGTGTTGGTTGCACTTGGGTTTCGACCATTTTCTCTCTCTAATACAAAGATACGCAGCTCTCCTGCGTGTTTGAGAAAAAAAAATCATCTTTACAGATTTGAGTTGTATCGTTAAGATGATACTTTCGCTTTACTTGTATCATTGAAATGTTATACTTTCTCTTTATTTTTTTCCACAAGTATTGTCACTTTACTTCATATTTGACCTCTAACGTTAGACTTAGATTCTGCAGGATTCTGCTTCAAGTGATGATGCCAGGTTTAACAACCCCGTGTACTGGTAGTGCCTGAGATGGTAGTTCTTGTTTATTTGCATCTATTCATTAAGTGTAACATTAATTTTTTGCCCATTTTAATGACTTTTATTTCAGTTTCGTAGGATAAGATGCAGAAATGGACATGCTGCAAATATGTGATGATCTATAGGCATTTCTGACTTCTTATGGGACTGTTCGTTTCCCACCCTCTAAATTTTAGACCCATCACATCAAAGAGAATCTTGCTATTTAGAAGTATTAAATAAAATCTGTTTATAAAATTTTTTGCACAGCTATGTGCTAATTCGCGAGACAAATTTAATGAGCCTAATTAATCCATAATTTGCCACAGTAATGCTACAGTAATTATTCGCTAATCATGGACTAATATATCTCATTAGATTCGTCTCGCGAATTAGCACTAGGGTTCTGCAATTAGTTTTGTAATTAGACTTTATTTAATACTTCTAAATGACAAGATTCTCTTTGATGTGACCCCTCCAAACTTTAGGTACCCGGAAACGAACGCACCCTTAGTCTTATCTAGCATTTGTCTGAAAAGCTTACGACATTCTGGCTAAAAGAGCTTGTAATACAATAGTTACAATACTAGCATGAAAAGGTTGGCACCTAGAGCTAACAATGTCTGCCTATATTCTTTTTTGCTCCTTGCTTGCTAGAATAGCTCCTTTTCTTGAGGGAAGATTGAAGCTCGGCAAATAATGGGCCTTTTATTCAGTCACATTGTAAGGTATTTCAGTTGCAATTCCACCTACAGTAAATAGTTGGCATGTATGTTTTCTCTTCGTAAGTAGTCACTAGAATTTTATTCATGTCAATTACTGTAACTTTGGTTTACATCTACTGACTTATACACTAGTTTAGAGTTATTGTTAGGCTAATCTTTTGCATTTTCCTTTGAGGATTTGAGTGCACTCCAAACTTCTGTCTTTGAATTCATAAATTACTTTTATTTAATTTAAAGTTTGGATTGCCTTTTTGTCTCTGGTTTTTAGAAGTTGAGTTTTGCATGTTTGTGAAAACGACCGTTATGTGAAAATTTTAAATTAATTTACACACGTGAACAATCACAATACAGTAGGATTCTTTTGAATTTTGTTTCTTTGTTTTGGTTGATCCAAAGGATGTCATAAATAGTTGTAAGTAGTTCAATCAAACGTCAGATCAAAATCTGATAGCCTGCTAATCGTGTGTAATAGTTGTCTGAAACACTTGTTTTCTTTTTGCCTCCGACCCCGGTATTTTGGACGGTCAAAACACTCGAGTGTTGGTTGTCTTCAAAACACTAAGTTACAAAAAGACGGATCCCAATTTTTTTTGGCCTTATGTTGTTCCCTGCCCCTGAACTAGTCATATTTTGCATAGAACGGCGGTGTTGGAACTTAAAAGGTTTTTCTTTTTCTTTTTTTTTATCGTGGCTACTCAACTCAAGTTATCATGTGATGTATTTGAGCTCTGAGCAGCATCATGGTCGATATTGTTTCAGTCCGAGGCAACGCAGTATATAGCGCTTCGACTGTGTTAGGGTGCAACCCCTGCGGCCGATCACCACTTGTCTCTCTCCCTCCCCTTTATCTTCGTCAGCCTTTTCCATCCCGATGCACCACCACTCTCGCAGCCTCTGGCGCCATGGCCACCCATGCACCTCCCCCAACACCATCCTACTTTACGGTGGTCAACGTCGTGCCGCCTCGTTGCGCCGTTCACAACCGTCGTCGCTCTCCACCGCTCCACAGCACCACCTCACTGCTAATTCATCCATGGTGACGCCCTCACTGCCCGCCTACCGCACGAGGCTATGGCCCGCCTCGTTGTCCCAAAGATCCCTCTTCTGTTGAAATGCGCACTATTTACACTTAGCATATTTTTTGTTCCATCAATTGTATAGAATTGTTCTCTTATTAGGATAGACATTTTGTTCCATAAGTAACTTTAAAATGTTCGAATAGGCACTAGTCAACCTAAACTTTCAGCATGTTGGCATTCAATACTTTGAAAGAGAGCATCAAACAATTAGTTGCATGGGGCACGGAAACTTTTAACTTTTCAAAAGCAAACAGTCGATGCTACTCGATCTTTTGCTTCAGTCCAGAGCGAAAAGATTCCGGCTGTTAATTTTTCCAGCCGGCTGGGCTGATTCCGGCTGCGCTGATCGGCCCAGCCGTTCGGCTGCCTAAATTCAGCCACGCCGCCTCCTTTCCTCTCCCGCTCTCTCATTCCGTTCCCCACTCGCAAAAAGCTAGGGTTCGCTCTCCCTCTCGCCCTCTCTCCGCCGCCGTCTCCGTTCCCAGCGTCGGCCTTCCTCCGTCCGTCCCGCCGCCTCCCTGCGCTTGTATAATTTGGTTGCATTCTGGTTCCTGGGTTTGTATACTTGTCGTGTTTTCAGTTTCGACGGTCCCTTGTGCTCCAATTGACCTGGCGAACCGGCTTTCGGCGGCGAGGTCCAAGGAGAGGAAGATCAAGAACACCAGTGAGCTGGAGAGGAAGGTGCACACGCTGCAGACGGAGGCCACCACGCTGTAAGCAGAGATTCATTGGCCATGCTAATTTAATTAAATCTTCTGTTACGCCACAATTTGTTTGGTAACTTTACACATGAATTGCGTATGACATATATGGACTGACAGTATGGATTGCATCATAAACCTGACTAACTATAGTTATCTGTCTTTGCATTCCCAGTGAAACTAATGTTTAGTTATTGTATGTCCATGTGCAGTCAGCGAAGTAACTGAAGTTTACTCGGCAGCTGTGCAACGGTTGCCCACACTGGCATCCTCATCCACTTCTTCGTGCTCTCCCCCGAAACCAGGCAATACTACCTACATTCCAAACGCGCCAAGACAACTGCGAAGGCAAGTGCCATGTTATTTACGTACTGAAGCTTCTTGTTTGTCTACTTGTATGGGTGCTGCTTTTCGTTTTCCGTTAAATAATATTCCCGCACTTCACAAATTATACATTGGCATTGCACACCTGGGCACAGATGGCCACCAACCGTGCCAATTGGGACGTGGCGACAACAAAAGTTTTCCTGGACTTGTGCACTGCTGAGAACAACATAATGAATTTCAACAAGGGGCTAACTAAGCAGGGATGGCACAACATGTGAGATATGGAAGACACCTAGCAACAACACAATGGGCATTGTCATAGCAATCTCAGAAACAGGGGAGTGCTCGTATGTTTTGTAAAAGAGTCACTGAGACGAGCTTCCATAGGACAGATGATAGAGAAGGTGAGGGTGAGGTCTTTCTTTAGGGACAAAAAAGACTAGCGCAACACATGTTAAAAGTGGACCTTCTTGTTTTTCTTGTTTTCTCAAAGACTTTGTTTTCTTTCCCTTGCTTTATTTAACAACAAAGCCTTTTAGTTCCAAGCAAGCTGAGATAGGCCAAAGATAAAACTCATAGAAACAACAGCAGGTAACAAAAAGAGCAGAAGATAAGTAGCAGAAAGTGAAAGAAAACAGAAACGAATTTAGACAATATAATTATAGTAATAAAGGTCAGCAGAGACTGAAAGCATAAATATATATAGGCATCTATTGCCTGTTTGATTTGAAAAGGAAAAAAACACTGATGACATCTGGCCACCAGATATATCCTTGAAATGAACCAAAACCTAATAAAACATGGAGCACTATCCACTTAAAATATTGAGCAATGAACTGGCCAGCAGTAGAGTTAGCAATAATAGTGCTCTCAACCTTAACAATGTATATCATCAGTACAATAAGAAGTGTGCAACAACGAGATGGTCAGAGCAGTACAGTACATCACTTGCAATTCCCAAACAGGCCCCCCTGGCCTGGCAGCCACATAACACCTGCATGTTTTTGTTCCTTCTTTCTTGATGTCTACAATTCATCGTGTTCATTACAGCTATATATATGCATACGAGTGCTCTGTTGGCTTGTTTATCTGTTGCAAATTTATACACTAATATGGTCATGCCACGCTCGTAGGTAAATAGTTAGGCTGGAATTTTTTTCTTTCGTCTTTGATCGGTTCTCTTTGTGCTCTTACAGTAAATCAATGTCTTCTGTATCTCCAGTTCCAATGACAGGTGAGTTGTTCATTCACCTTCTATTTTTGGGTTTTCCTCATCTGCTTGCATTTATACAGCTCTATTATTGTTCCAATAACAATTGTGTTTTCCAATGTTTCTTGTCTAGAATATGTATATTTGGACACTTTTGGAAAGGAATTTGGAAGCATGAGTGATTATGGTCAAGATGAGTGGAGCAAACTCAATCGAAGAGTCGTTAGAAAATTATCTGACACTGTTGTCCCGGTGGCTTCATTCATTGGTGACTGTACAAATTAGTTTTCCGTATTTGTTTGATCATCAGTTCTGAAGATTGAAAAACTATCTTGTGCAGGAGATAAGATGTATTTTGGATGCACAGGCATTGTAGTCAAAAGCAATGAAGGTGGTGCAAGTATTCTCACATCAGCAAGTCTTGTTAGATCTGACGATGATGACAGGAATATGAAATCAATCTTAATGGTTTGTATTGGCAATTTTTTCTGTACTTCATTGCTTGCCTATTGAATGAGGATAGGCGATAAGTCTGTACTATTGGCTTGCTTTGTTTGCAGATTCAAGTGCGCCTTCCAAATGGGGAAGCTACCATTGGGCGGGTGGCACACTATGATTTACATTATAATGCTGCTGTTATCATCATCCCGCCTTTCCCTGGTCTTCGAGCTGCATTTTTTGATCGTCACATGGAATTTGGGTCCCATAGCAATGTAGTAGCTGTAGGCCGTTGGTTCTACACAGGTAGATTTATGGCCACAGCTGGGATATTGACTAATGAACCAAACGGAGATTATCCTGAACACATGAGGATCTCCACGTGTAAAATCCCTATGGTGCGCACCTGATTTCTCTTCTCACTTCTCTACATTATGGAAATAGTAATAGTGCCATGATACAAGTGGATTAACCATTTTATGCAGTGAACTGGATGGTCGGACATTAAGATTTCATTCTTTTATGCAGTTCTTGTACAGTATGGCTTTTTTATGATATGATGAGGTCAGTGGTACATAACTTGTTGTTTCAGGTTATGACTGGAGGGCCCCTTATTGATTCGGGTGGGAACTTTGTGGGCATGAACTTTTATTCTATGGACAGGACTCCACTACTGCCAAGCAACAAAATTGTTGATTTCTTGGTGCTCAAGTATGTCTTCTATACTTCCATTTAACCTGTCTAAATACTGGGCCAAGCCAGGACTGAAACTGGACTTGGAAAGCTTATTGTTCACTGCTTATGATTCTGAAGCCACACCCTAGCAATTAATAAACTATGGCTAACCATAATTCAGTACATGATACATGATTTTGCAAAACAGCAGATGGCATAAGACATATCTGCTGCATGTCCATGCATCTTATCCTACAAAACACAATTTGACATAAAAGTCATTAAAATGGGCAAAAAAATTTAATGTTACACTTAATGAATATATGCAAATAAACAAGAACTACCATCTCAGTCACTACTAGTACACGGGGTTGTTAAACCTGGCATCATCACTTGAAGCAGAATCCTGGCATCATCACTTGAAGCAGAATCCTGCATAACGTAAGTCTAATAACTTTGGAGACAAAAAAACCATACGTTTATGAAAAATACTTTGTTAATATCATATATTTTATGTATTCAGTATTCTAACATAAAACAGTGGTCAAAGCACTCACATCATCTAAGATACCATTTCTACCACTTGGCCTATTTTTTCTCCATAACCATCACTTTAAGCACCATTTTATGTTTAGCCTAAAACAGATTCTGAACGACCATAAAGCACTTGTGGTTGGTTGTTTTGATTAGAAGCAATTTCAAAATTTCTGCATCAGTGCAGTATATAGTACTGTAGATAAGGCATGCTACCTCGAATGTTGAAAAGATTTTGAGCTACTCCCAATATTTGTCACTAGTTCTTGAAGCTAATTTTCATTTGAAAGCATTTTCTTTTATACCTTATTTCATTTGGCACATCGATAGCTGAGTAACTATAAATAACAAACCCTGTACTGATTAGCACTATTGTACCCATAAGGAATAATATTTGCATAAATGGAATGCAGCGTGTTTTCCTTTTCAGATGTTGCTTAGTATTTCTTATTTTTATTTGATTTTGGGGAATACATAAGAACAAGGTTTTAAAGACATCACCTATGCCATGGCAAGGCGTGCTCTGCTTGCCACAGGATGCCATAACGCCTTCTTTCACGATACCCATGTGAATCATATCCCTCATTTATACATGTTGCCTTTTTGTATTGTAGCTTGATATTTATTTGTAGATAGTGGAAAATATGGGGCCAAATTTCACAAAATTATCATTAAAAGTTATTATGATGGGTTGCACTGTCCCAGTTAAGTAACTAGCGTGATTCAGTCTAATTTGTTCAAGAACGGTCCAAAAGGAAGTAGAACATAACACAGCTACCACCCCAATCATGCTCAGGATTATGAGTTCTTGCCACCAGGTTGGCTGTATTCTTGTTATGTATGATGGTGAACATTTCTTTTATTTGTATGAAAACAACATGCAGTGGCTACCTGTTCTATCTATTAGCCAAAAAAATATTGTGGAACTATATTGTTTGATAGCATATGTACAGTCCATTCCACTTTTGGATTGGTACCACTGAATTTACTCTAGATGAATTTATTACATTCTTTTGCAGATGCGTAATCAAATCAGGTCCAGAAAAAACTTTGAAAAGAAAATATGAGAGCCCTAGGAGCAAAATTGAGAATGACAGTCCAGAGCAAATTTTGAAAAGTATATCTGAGAAACCTGCATCTCTTTTGCCCAGTTCTGAAGGTTAGTAAAAGCACACAACTCATTAAAAGTGCTAAATTGTTTACTGGTAGGAAATGTAGCTTTCTCACCAGTTGCGCAGCTTCATAAGATGCTTATCTTAATATGGACAAGTATCAAAATAATGCGCCCTGCATTTGTGGACGGAATAGTAGAATTTATCTTTACACTAAAATAATGTGATCTGTTAACTGGTTTGCACTAAATACATGAATATATCAGAGTCTACTGCTGATGCCCTGGATGGAGTATTCCATTATTTTGAGTTGTGTTCATTCTTCTAATTTTGTTTTATTTTAGGTACCTCAAGCGGAGAGAGTGAATCAGAAGGTAAATAAAGCGGGGCCACTTCTAACTTTCAATGTTATTATTATGCAAGCTGTCATAATGTTACAATATTGCTTACTATCGTTATTACTAGTAAATGGTCACTAATCCTTTCACAATGTTGCACCAGAATGCGTGGAATTTTGTTTCTTCCCTGATTTTGATGAGCCCTTACCAGTTAATGGTCAGTCATTGATTTCTAATTTACTACTCCCTCTGATTTTTAAATTTGTGTTGTTAAAAGTGTTGTCCTAAAATCATCAATTCAAAACCGGAGGGAGTAATTATTAATACCACATGATCATATTGTTCATGTTGCACCAGAATTCACAGAACTTATCAGAAATGATCTTAAACCCCGTGGTTATCCCATGCCAACAAGGCTTGGCGGTGAGTTATTGCTTTTGCTATTGCTAACAACTTCCGTTTCACTTTTTGAGCGTTCTCAATCGTTATACTTTGATATTTGTCTTGTTTAACCAGGGGGTATGCACTTGGTTAATACTTTTGAAGAAGAATTTGTTGAAGATACTTGGTGCAAACTCAGTAAAAAGGTTGCTTCAGATACATCCCGAAGTGTTGTTTCACTTGCTTCATTCAAAGGTGATCCTTATATACTTTTCCCATATATTTGTTTGTTTCTCTATTTCATCGCTGACTATCATTGCAATAAAATATTTGTAGAAGATCAAAGGTTCTTTGTTTGCACGGGTGTATTTATAGATTGCATCGAATCCACCTCAAGAATTCTGACCTCAGCAAGTTTGATTCGAAGTTCTCCTGATGAAGACAATATTGCTGATAACTTGAAAGTTAGTACCACATACAACTACTATGTACTCATTTTGTTTGTTTTTTTTTTGACAAATATTGGTTAATTCTCACTGTGATTCATTGCAGATTCAAGTGTACCTTCCAAATAAACTAGTTGTCACAGGCACATTGCAGCATTACAATTTGGAGTATAATGTTGCTGTGATCAGTGTCATGGGTTTTCGTTGCCTGCGAACAGCAGAATTTCACAATCAAGTGCAAATCGAACCTCAGAGGGAGGTGGTAGCTGTTGGGCGTGTTTTCGAGTCAGGCAAGCTGATGGCCACAAGCGGGATAGTGACCGGAAAAGAAGGCAAACTGGACTGCAAAGAGCTTATGGTCACCACTTGTAAAATCACTAAGGTACATGCCTTTTTTTTTCTCCGCTTCCTTCCCTGTTTTGAGCACTTGCCTAGCTTTTGCACCAAAATCTTTTAGTTGTGTGTGGGCCCATGCAAGCTATATTGCATGGCAATGGCATCTTTGGGTTATAAAAATCTGCAAGTATATAGTAGTAGTAGCTTATTATATCTGTGATTGGCAGACTCTGGCTGGTTGCTGTTCCAAAGAGGTTACATATAGAAAAACCATTCTGCAGTGTTCAGGTAGTGGTGTGTCCCACGTAAAGTAACCCATTCAGTATTTTATACGCTGAGTAGACATTGAAGGTCGAACTGGTGTATTATCATAAACTACATCAGACAATATATATTCGAGGGAATTCATACATCAGACAATGTATTGTCACTGGTTTGCCTTTTTGATGATTACATGAATGAGTAGTGAGGGCTTGTGGGGTTTAGGTCAGATAAGACATCAAGTAGCATGTGAAACTATTCAATGACATATATTCTTCAGGATTAAATTTTAGTTGGGTATTTCATCGATGAGACTCCAAATTAGGATAGGTAGATTTACCTAATTGTTCACCCGACACTATGTAAATTCTAAAAAGTAGAATAATTATGTTGACATGTGTACTTGTGTTGTTCCTAACAATCTACATCACCACCACAAACGTGCACAAATTAATTTTGTAGAAAAATTAAAGCTACTTTGGCATCAACCATGTATGTCACACGGAAAGCAAGTAAACGGGTTGCATTTTTGGTCCAGATGTCACAATTAAGGTGACAGGTTAATGTTGTTCTTGGAGTAACTCCAACAAACTAGCCATTCCGGATTAGAGCCGGCCGTGCATGACATTAGTTGCTTTGACCTGTTTGTTCCCAATATTGAAGCATGTATAATTGCTACATGTACAATGGAAGACCACATGTACTCGATAGAAATCGGCGGTTGATACAGATTGACAACTCTTATAAGACCATGTGTA
Organism: Panicum hallii; assembly: GCF_002211085.1. Lineage (NCBI taxonomy): Eukaryota > Viridiplantae > Streptophyta > Magnoliopsida > Poales > Poaceae > Panicum > Panicum hallii. The sequence goes on along the minus strand of NC_038043.1, from coordinate 45,533,025 downwards.
AATTCAGAAAGGCTCATTAGGCAGTGATTGATAGAAACTGTTCAAAATCGATGTTGTGTGCGATGCTTTTGTAAGCGGCATTTCTTTGTTGAGGTATAATAAGATAGTTATTTTGACTTGAATAACTGCTTCCTCTGACCTCTTTGATCTGCAAGTTCTTTTGCACTACTTTACCAACTTTTCTTTTCATGTGTCTTTTCTTTTTGCATTAGGCTGGTATTGGAGGACCCTTGATTGATCTTGATGGGAATTTCCTTGGTATGAACTTTTATGGTATGAAAGAAACATATTTTCTACCAAGGAATATTATCCTGGGGCTAATGAAGCATTTTGAGGCAGAACGGTATGACGCTTATGTTTATGTTATTCTTTCATATAGTTGGCGAGTTCTATTCATGTCCATTGTATCGTGCTATTAGGGAGTTGGACTTGCATGTCTTTCAATGATACATTTGGTTATTACTTATTACAATTGGAACTGGTGTGATTGCTAGGGACTGTTTGTTGGATTAATCTAGAATCTTGTTACTTTTCATTCAAAACTCATGTGCAAGCTCTTCCTTTTACGTAATCAGCATTACTGCGATGGGTATGAATTGCTGTTGCATGATTTTATCTTCAGTTGGCTGATGTCCAGCTGAAGTCTTGAAGACATGTTAAGCCTATCGAGTGACACCAGGCCTAGGTCGTTCATGAGGGTTATGAGCCACAACTGCCATATCCTTGTAGTTGACATGCTAAGCTAGTTCCCTATTGCGCCACATATCTCCTAGGTTTTGTTTAAGCTATTTCAATTGCTTTGAACATTCAACTTTTTTTGTCTGTTTGTAGGTCTGTAACTGGCGAGGTTATATACAGCAAGGCAAACAGGTATTCTTTGACATTTATCAACACGATTTCCTTGCTTTGTTTGACATAAAATATTCCATGTCTTACTTTTAAATTGTTCATTAACAGATGGCCTGTGCCCGTGCCACGTTGGTCTTATCCTTCTAGTAGGGCACGACGCCCCCGAAAATTTTTCATGCGGGAAGATGTTAATGACCTCAACGCCCAGGACAGCAGGGCCTCGACTACGTAACTCGTAGTCTCGGCGGTTAGGAGCGCTAGGGTTTTTGCCTAACTGCTCAATGGTGAAGGAGATGAGATTAAGAGTAGAGAGAGATAGGAGATAGATGTTCCTTGCTTTTTCTCCCAAGAGTGCCGATTACATGAATTATATAGGCCCGTGGCCTGCTAACAAAAGGAAACAAACTCCTTGATTCTAGCTATCCTTGCATGCCGCTTTGCATGCCTGCATGCCTAAATCCACGTCTAAACACTTGGCGCTGGCGATGGCTGCTCCTGGACGCGCTGACGACGTCGGTACTGGATGCCCCACATGACAGATGTTTTGGATGTGCTTTTTGGTCGAGTTTTTTTAGCAGCTGTAGCTGGCGGAAGTTTGCATGATTCGACTTGAAAAGAATGTTTTGAGTATTTGATGTGGCCATATAATTTATATGATCCGTAGGTTTTTTCGCTTCAAAATCTGTAGCTTTCCTATAGAAGCAGCACCCATTTCTGACTACTGACAGTACTCGTCTCACCAAGCCTATACCAAACTTGTTTTATTGACCCAATGGCTTGACGGTGGCTGTTCCAGACGCAAAGCATGTAAATATTAGCACTTTCTTCAAAGCTTCAGATATATATTTGAAGGGGAGGAGTTATGGTTCAAATACCGAAATACCTGACTCTATGATGATGTTATAACTCTTTTTCTTCTTTTTGGACAATGATGTTTTACATAACAAATGCTGGTGAGCTGAAAGAGGCGGGTTAGTTTTTTTATTTTTAATCTTTTATCGATGAAGTGGATCAACTCAGTAAATAACATTCTCATAAGTGAATTGGGCTATTTCTTCTCAAATGATTAATGTCGAAAGATTGTTGGCAGCACAATTGATTATCTTGGTAAATAATGAAAATTACCATATTTGAATTAGCTGTAGGAAGGAGGTAATCAGACAATAGAAGAGGATGGTAGGAAAGAAGAGAGAAACTTGCTCTAATCCATGATGCAAATTACCAAACATTTTGTTGCTCTAATCCTGGAAAAAATCCTTATATGTAGACGTTATAGAAATATAGTATCATTCTATCTCTGTCAATCTTCTTTTCTCTCTTTCCCGCTCTTTTACTGGCGCGTCCGGGGCCAAGCTGGAGTTACCATATCTGGGCGAAGTAGCCGTGACGAACTGGCCCGCACGCCCCACCGTCTTGAAGCCGCCGCTGTCGCGCCGCCAGGACCCTGCCTGCCCAAGCCGCAGCTCAGCCTCCGCTTCCACCACCCCGCGACGCCTGCTTGGTGCGTGAGGCACACTAGTTACAACGCAAGCTCGCGGCGGAACACGACGAGTCTATCCTCCGGGCTCACAGCCAGCCACGCTAATCTCGTCGGAGCAAGGCCGACAGCGGAAGCATGGGCGGCGCCGTTCACGCGAGAAAGAACACGAGATTGTCCCAAACCGGATCACTTACCCCCTTGACCAGGTCTTCGTTCCATGTCTCTGAACTCCGCACCCCAAGCGCACGACTGATTTCTCCATGGCTCGACGAGGGCCTCGGCGGAGGCTGAGCGATCGCTCGGGACTTCATGGATCTCGAAGCCGACGCAGACGGCAAGCCGTCGAAGCTCCGTGACGTGTCCTCCCTGGCGACCCTCCAAGCCTGCCTTCTTCAGCCAGCCGACCTACGATGGTGTCATCGCTGGTGGCGCGTCGGGGCCACTGGACCAGATGGATGTCTGGGAGATATATTCCGGCGAGGGAGGCTGTGCATCGGCGTTAGGATGGGAGCAGCACAATCCAGGTGGTAAATCTGGTGAATTCAATCCTGGTGATTCTGCTCTTCCCTCTCTTTCACTAATCCAGCCCAACAAAATTGAATCTCTCTCCCACCGTTTTTTTCCCCTGTAGAATGCAGGTTGATCACATTTGCCTTTTTCCTCCCCTTGTCTGTCGTTGTCATGGAACTCCAAATTAATATCTGACGATGGCCAGTTTCCCTAGGTGCAATTCATATTTTTCTGGCCTCTTGATGCCACTAGATATAGAGTGAGGACGTAGGCGGCCACTCCTCTTTCCTGTTACCTGGGATGTATGCCATCAACAGGCAAGTAAATTTCTTCTTTTTCTCCCGTATGATTTTTTTATTTAAAATTTGATCAGTGCCCCAATTTGATTTTTGACTTCGCAATTTTTTTGAAACTTTAACCTAGGTTAATGCAATTCCATGAGGTGGAGATTCACTATGCCTGAACCAATATTCTGCTTTTGATAGGCATTTTTATCTTTGTTAGTGGTTGATGTAATGTGGCTAATGGTAGATGCTACTGTAGACCAACTCGAAAAAGCTGACCAATTTAAGTATATTAATAAATATCTGTTCAGATTGCTACTATTAGCTTAGCTACAGTGAAATCTCTTTGGTTTTCCATTTAAAAAATCTTACTTTGTTGTTGCTATATTCAAGGTGTTCCTGCATTTGCATCTCTAGTTAATTCATTCTGCTGTGATGGCAGGAATCTAATCTCACATTGATTGAACGCTACACATTGCTTCAATATCTTTGCGGCTGACTTCCACGATAACGAGGTTACTGTTCTTGAAATCTCTACACCCATCTTCAGTTTGTTTACTTACAATTTATGAACTGGTTCAAGCCTTGAACAATATCTATTTATGTATCACATTCATGATGTAAACCCTAGCATGGCTTTGTTCAGATCCAGCTATTGACGAGATGGTTGGTGCTGCTGCCTATCCAAAGCAATGAGTGATAATCAAGGTATTCAAAGTATTTGTTTTATTGTTTGCGCCATCAGATCAGATCGGCGAAGCCCAAAATCCCAAGCAGAGGAGCGAAATCTCGAGGGCTCGTGCCGGCGATGACCACGAGAAGGAGGCCGCGGCACGAGACCTCCCCACGGCTCTGTTTCTCTTCGCAGCACCAGCGGCAGCAGCAGCAAGACGAATATGTCACTTTTCTAGGGCTTCTGTTCGGACGCTGCCCCTGCATCGTTCCCGCGTAAGGCGACATGGGCGGCTCTCCCCCACAAGCCCCCTCGCCGCCCCCCCCCCCCCGCCTTCCCTCTCTCCCCTTTGCCGCGCCGCCACCGGAGCTGGCCGTCGGAAGTCTGCACGGCCCGTGAGGACGGCAGCGGCGGGGCAACCCTTCACCTCTTCCTTCGCCGGGCGGGCGCGGCCGCTGCAGGCGACGGAGGGGCTCTCCGCCAAGCGGGCGGTGGCGGTGCCGGAGTGGCCGGATCCGCAGCCTCCGCGGCCGGATTCTGTGACCTCGGGGGCGGATCTGTCGCCACACGCGAGGTCGTGGCGGATGGCTGCGCCGCGAGGGGCTGCGCGTGAAGGCGGGGGACGGCGCATCCTGCAGGTGCTTCCTGAGGCGGCGGCATGGCCGCGGAGGGCTTCGTGGCCCGTGGTGGTTGCCGGCATGAAGCTAGGACCCCCCGACGCGGCGCTCATGAGGGAAGGGAGCGAAGACCGGTGGTCCGGTGACGGGCTTGGTGGCCACGCGCGGCAGCGGCGGGCGCGGAGCGACGAGGCCTTTGGCATGTCTGCGTGGGGCGTGGGCGGCGCCGGGCGGTGCAGGGGATGCCAATCGAGTGCCGGTGCTGGACGTGGAGGGCCACGGCTGGGGCTACGCAGCCCGGGCGATGCGCATGAAGTTGTGGTGGCGGCACACTGAAAGTGCACTTGGCCCTTTCCAAAAGGTGTGTTTGGTTCAGCTGTGGATTCCTGAAAATCTAATTTCTGGAATCAGCTGTGGGAAAGCTGCTGTGAGCTGACAGCTGTGGGAAAGCTGAAAGCTGTTTGGCTGAAACAACTGTCAGCTGTGGATTTCTGTAAAAATATCAATTTTGCCCCTGAGACTGTATAAGACTGTTTATATGCTAATTAATTGTAAGGATATGTAGATGACCGTTTTGGAAAGGAAATTATCATAATTAGAATTATTTGACATATATAATTAATACAAAAGATATATAGATCCACCTTGACCCAACTAAAATATTATCTTCAACTAATCAAAGCATTAGCTATGTTATCACGAACAGTGTTCATGGTAACCTCATTCTCCTCCTCAAGAATTTCATCCACTTCTGGTTGCGCCACTTCTTGTTCCTCGGTGTCATCCTCATCTCGCGGCATATAGTTCTCATCTTCATCACATTTGTCAAACGCATCATCTTGTAACGCGCTATCACGAATGAAATTGTCCAATGCCATGCAAGCCATAATGATATGCGCCTGCGTACGAGTTGAGAAACTAGGCATCGACTTCAATATACGCCACTTTTGCTTAAGGACTCCAAATGCACGCTCAATTACATTGCGAAGGGATGAATGCAAATAATTGAACATCTCATATTTCCCTTGAGGTGCTCGCTGTCTGCGAAGACGAAATTCGGGTAGATGATATGTACTTCCTTTGTAAGGAGCAAGATATCCGGTTCAGTTCGGATAACCGGAATCCACAAGATAGTATTTGCCTAAAAAAGAACACAAGTCAATGACATATACTTCATGACTTATACTTCAAATAATACCAAAGTATACACAAAGTTAGCATTTCTAACTACAGGTGGTTTCGAAAATTTGTCACCAAAATTTGCTAAGGCATGATTGAGGATCCGTGTGTCATGTGTAGAGCCTGGCCAACTAGTAACCACAAAAGTAAACCTCATATCAAAATCACAAACTGCTAGAATATTTTATGATGTGTACCCATGCCGACATGTGTGGTTGACAACATCCTCTGTAGGTACCGAAACTTGTACATATGACCCATCTATAGCTCCAATAGCATCTTTGAAATGAGGCCAGAAACGGTTTTCTCTAACCTTTGCATGCTCGGTACTAAAAGTAGGATCCCTCGGTGTGATATTATCTTTTGCTAATTTTCGCAAATATTTCAAGACTTCCTTAAATTTAGTGTGAACTGTCCATAGGGATCGAACGAAGCGGTTTTCAGCTTGAGAAAAAGATTGAGGTCCTCCAACAATCCATAAAAACATAGCTACTGACTCCACAGATGAAACATTGCTTGTTGACTTCAAACCATAGTTAGCGACAAGCAAATTATGAAGTACCATGAAAACCTCAGGAGTCATCCTAAACATCTTGTAGAAATATCTAGGTGCAGCTAGGCACTCTTCGACCCACTCAATTCCAAATTGTTGAGGATTTCTGTAATCATTTTTATTCAAGTACCTTTCGGTGTACCGGTCACCTAAATGACCAATGGTGGCAGCCTGCTTGGACAACTCGGCTAGAAATTGAAGTCTGTTGTAACCCTCCTTTGTCAATTCTTCCATGGCCTCTGCAAGCATGAGCATAACAAGTACATTTCAGATTATCAATCTACGGTCCGAACATACAAGGACTCAAACAAATCATTATTCATACAAATACGGGTTTGAACGTACAAAGACTCAAACATAATGGTTCGCTTACACAAGAACAACAATATAATAGTCCAAAAAACAATAATGATTCAAAAAACAAGAACGAACATAATGATTAAGGCAAGTTCTTCATCTCATGCTCCCTTTGCAGCAAATCAAGTCTTCCTTCATTTGTCTCAAACAAGCCGAGGAGCTCCCTAAATTCAGGTTTCATTATCGATATTGCAGCTGTATGCATGAGGGCAGTTTTCTCCTGTACTCCACATTTTTTCACCATCCTCATAGCCTCCGCAAGGGTAGGAATGTGGCTGGTCATATAAGGAGCCGATGAAGCTTCTATACTACTGGTAATCTTGTTCACTCCATCTTCGATCTTGCTGCAGGTTTGTTTGTACAGACGTAAAAATGGACTTTTGTCTTCCTTATCATCCGCACACGTAGAAGAAGGGCCTTTACGCTTCTTGCCTTTCTGTTGGAGCATAGTGGACAAGTGGATATTTGAGGGGCTTCTCTCAACCTCATGCACTTCATCATCACTGCAATTATCAGACACATCTCCAGGTATGGAAGCAGATGCCCCAGTAACATGTGCACTTCCAAACATGATGTGCATCGCCTCCAAGTTGTCCGGACCACGTCTTCTAAACTGAACATGTTTGCATTTCCTTCCATTACTTGGATCGTCGCATCTCTGCAATATATTGGTAAAATTAGCTACTACAAAATATCCAAGAAAACTAAAAAATGACAAATGTTGTGACACTCACCGCAAGATGCTCGGTCCACCATTCATCTGAAAAATCTACAGTCTACTTTACATCATTCCAACCAAGTCCAGTGGCAGCATTTTTTAACTCTATAAAAATAGTATAACTTCTTTTCAGACCATCCCATTTATTCTTGAGTTGCAAATGTTCTAGTTTCCAACCAGTTATCTGTTCAAACTTTTCTGCAACATTCTTCCATCCGACTTTATTCAAATGATCTAATGGCCTATGCCCAGCATTAACCTCACGCATGCATATGTTGCAGAAGTGCTTCACATTTTTCTTATCCCACACTGCCTTCTTAGCCATACTAGTGTGAAGAAAAAGAATGAACAAAAATATTCATAATTTACAGCTCATTAGGTCATGAATGCACATAGAAGTATCCTATAGAGCTATAAGTCCATTCTAATATGAACTATGGTGGTAAGTAAAGTACCTCGACAAATGAAACTGCGAACCGGAGTGCAGGGTGAAGAATGGAGGAACCAACAAATGGTGGTGTGCCTGAAAGAAGCAGTATAAATAAGTATGAACATCCAAATAATCGATGAAAGAAAGTGACGGTATCAAAATTTCAATTCGTTTGCCAACAAGTGTTTGAATTCCAAATGCTATGACTATAAGGAATATAAATAAGAAAAACAGAATTCATAAAAGAAATATCTAATATGCTGAAGCAAAATAAAAATGCTTATGTAACCTTCAAATGCCTTCTAGTAGTAAAAAGTGTTGCATAGACAAATAAATTGACTAGTATTAACTGATGAAAAAGAGCATCACACTCTTCGGTATCTCTATACATGATATTCTAGCAGGTCTTGACTCTTGAAGTACTAGGATAACATGTATCTCTATTACTCTACCATTCGCCCAAATTATTAAGCAAGAAACAGTCAAATTAACCACAAAATTAAGAAACCTTTGGATACAATAATTCAAGGACAGTTGAAAGGTAGCTTGCAATCTCAGGTCTTTAGCAATATTATTATCTACTCCTAACTAGCTTGCAACCTTTGGATGCATGCCAAAGTAGCTAGCAGCCATACCAAAAGCAATCTAATATCTCCTACACTTGCAGCACAGGGGACATGTCGGGGGGGGGGGGGGGGGGGTGCGGGAGGACCTGCAGCGGCGGGCGGGCGGCGCGTTGGGGGCGTTGGGGGCGACGGGGGGCGCGGCGGGGCGCGTCAGGGGGCGGTGGGAGGTCGGCGGGGGGCGGGCGGCGGGGCGCGTCGGGGGGGGGGGGGGCAGGACCTGCAGCGGCGGGGGCAGGTGGTGGCGGGCGGCGGCGGGGCGCGTCAGGGGGCGGCGGGGGGCGCGTCGGTTGGGGGGGCGGTAGGAGGTCGGCGGGGGGCGGGCGGCAGGCCGCGTTGGGGCGGCGGGGGGCGCGGCAGGGGGCGGCCGGGGGCGCGTCGGTCGGGGGGGGGGTGGCGGGAGGTCGGCGGGGGGTGGGCGGCGGGCCGCGTCGGGGGGTGGGGGGGCGGCGGCAGGACCTGCAACGGCGGGGGCAGGTGGTGGCCGGCGGCGCGTTGGGGCAGCAGCGGGCGGCGTGTTGGGGGCGGCGGGGGGCGCGTCGGGAGGGCGTCGGGGGGGCCGGCGGCGGGAGAACCTGCAGCGGCGGGTGGAGCGGATAAAGGAAAGAGAAGCTCACGGGGGAAAAAGAAAGAACGATTGGATCGCATAACCGATGGCAGGCGGGTAAATACCGCTGAGAATCGCTAAAATCTGGTGTGCGACCCGATTTTGGTTTACCAAGGCGGAATCGGCAGATTTCCGAGAATCTATTCTTCCGTGGGAACCCTTTGGTTGGGAATTGGATGTTTGGAACGTGAATCTGATATTGGAAGCTGACCCAAAGGGAGCCTAAGTGGGTTTTGGTGTTGATGATATTTAAATTTAAGAAGCTAATAAGTTTATCGAGTTATGGACAAATTAAAATTCAATGAAAATAAAAAAGAGTAAGAAAAAACGCCAAATTTACTTTAAGGAGGGTGTTGGGCTTGAAAGAAGATCTTTATTTATTTTATATTTTGAATTTGTGTATAGAAAATATCGTACTATTAAGAGGGATGCGAATGGATAGCGTGAAGATGTCAAACTTATTTGAGATGCCAACCATCAACGAGATACACAGAATCACGTACTTGTGCACCTAGTTTTCTGACTGTTTTAGTGTGGTCGGAAGTTCCGACACCAATCGGAAGTAACTGGATTCTTCCAACAGAAGGTCCTCGGCCAGCTGTTTTAAAATGGTCGGAAGTTCTGACAATCACTTAACCAGTGCACTAACGGCTAGTTTTTGGGACTCGGGTATTTATACCCCCTCAGCCCCTCCTTCACTTGCTGCTGACTTAACCTGAGATAAACACCTCCAAGAGAATTTACTACTCCACCCCAATCCCTCCTTGAGCTAATTCTTTAGTTGATTTAAGTTAGGGCTTGGATGAGAGCAAGATTGAGGTGTGGGACTCAACCATTTAAGAGAGAAGGCAGCCAAGTTCATCTCAAGAGCACTTGAAGCATCTTCATCTTTCGATTCGCGTTTGTTACTCCTGAAGCTTTCTTCTAAACAGTTTGGTATCGCCCGTGGAGCGTCCTCTCGTGTGTGTGCGCCTTGGAAAGTTTGTGAGCTCCTTTGTAGTTGTCATAGTAAGTGACTCAATACTCCTTTGTGGTTGATTGAGTGAGGTAAAGGGTTAGTGGAAGACTCGGCTCTTTGTGAGCTCCTCAATACAGACGTAGCTTCCTTAGTGGAAGTGAATTTCGAGAACAAATCTCTTGAATCTTATTCTTATTGCATTTACTTAGTTCTTGTTGACCAAAAGTTTATTTTGTGCTGATCTACGTACTCGAGTTGTTGTGCTTGCAAAGATCACCTGTAGAAATCTTCTAGTATCATTGTGTAACTTTTGATTTAGCCAGGTTCTACAATTTCAATTTTAATTTTGAATTTCATATAAACTTTAGTTTTTGTTGGAAGTTCCAGTCCAGTGTCGGAAGTTCCGACATATTTAGTTGCTGTGAAGATTTTTTTAGATTTTTCAGTTACGCCTATTCACCCCTCCCCCCTCTAGGCACCACCAAGATCCTTTCACATGCGTGCAGAGGTGGCCGCACGAGAGGAGCTCGGGTGTGATGAGCCCTTCTAGGCGACGAGCGTAGCGGAGGTGGAGGTCAGCGGCATGGTGCGTGGAGGCGCGGCGGCGGAGCCAACCCCCGGATGGGCTTTCATGGTTGTGGTCCGGGAGTGCCAAGCCGTGAGCGTGTAGGAAAGGATTGGATTGCTCTGGGCGAAAGCCCTTGCTGGCATTCTTGCTGATAGAGATGACGACGACGCTCTAGGGCGTCATTTTCCCTGTTAGGGGCGTCATCTTGGAGCAACAACCTTGTTGCACGGGGCTCTCTGGGTAAAAACTCTGTCCAGATCTTGGACAAGCGACAGCGGTGCCTTTTGGCGCGGTGTCCTCCTTGGAGGTGTCGTCTCTAGAGACCTATCTTGGCTTGTGGTATTTCTGGTCCATTGGTCATGGGCGGCAATGGACGGTGTTGGCTATTCCGCCACGTGGCAAGCTGAACGGGTGTTGCCGAGCCCTTGTGATGGCGTTCGCAGCCTTGGTGGTGGCTGGAGGTTGTCGCATGTCTGTCAGTTGTGACTGCTTGCAGCGGACCGTGGCGGCTGACGTTGCTTGGCAACTGTCAGTGCGGCGTGGGACTGCGTCGAAGGACGGCGCTTGCGGCATCGGCATCATGGGATGACTTGGCTTGCAGCGGACCACGGCGGGCTACTCAGCTTGGCTGGGCTATCCGGTGCGATACATCGTCGGAAAACGGCGCAAGCGACTTCTTTAGCTTGCCGGCACAGCGATGGAGGTCATGTGCGCAGGTGAAGCAAGTAGGTGAGGTCGACCTGCAGTGGTGGCTCCGTATTGATGGAGATCTGGGGATGTGGGGCAACATTGCTCACTACCCTGGTGGCGACAAAGGAAATGGAACTGTGGCGTGGAGTACTGTGGCGGGCGTGACGAGGCCCCCGCGTGTGGTGATTCTTCAAGGCGACGAGAGCGAGGTCCAACAGCGGAAGTGGCGAGGCCCCCGCGCGTTGTGTTATCGTGGTGGCGACTGCGAGGCAGCCTACAAGAGGTCCGGTTTCGGTGGTATCAGTCTGTCAGGTGGAGGGTTGTGTTGCAGCAGCACGGCGATAAAGGGTCCCGCATGGCGGTGCCTTCCCGGTGCGGTGTGTCTGTATCTTTCGGTTCCCTGTCGATGCAGGATCACGTCCGGAGGTTCTCGGCAACTACATGAGTGTGGATGTTTTGGTGGTGCCACGGGCTCCGGTTTTGCTGCGTTTATCACGTGGAGTAATTTCCGACCGGGTAGAGTTGTCTAGGAGATGAGTTGTGCGGCTTGTGTTGATGTCCCAATCCGACCGGTCTGATGAGTTGTTGAGTAGTGTTGAGTCCGGCGCGTGTTGATGCTCCAATCCAACCCGCCGGTGTTGTTTTCTGTGTTTTTTTTCTTTTTGTTGCCTGGTTGTGGCCTCCCAGGATCATTCATTTATTCTTGCCCTTCATTATTTAATCCGTCCCGCATTCCTGTTATTTAATTAGGAGTGTTTAGGGTACTCTTGCTGTATTATGTATTGCTCTTCGGTACGTATGACATTCAAGTCCACACTTATTTTCATTATTCAACTTCCTGTTTTTGCTTAATTGGTGATAGGCATACGTATCACATGCACATGGAAAAAGAAATAAAGCAGGCTTTAAGGATAGAAACTTATGCTAAAATATTGATTCAAATTTCAGTGGATAAAATGTGATATAAAGCTCTCGTTCTTGGTAGACAGATGATAAGCTGCCTTCTATTACAATCCAATTTGGGCGGCCTCATTTGAAAATTTCTAGCTAAGCCTCATTGAAATTTTTCTAGCTATTGACTCTTCATGCATGACTGTAACTAATTCTCCCTCTCTTTCCAATATAGCTATCATGGTGTCTTTCAGTTCGTAATTTCAGCAGTTATTCTCGTAATATTATGTTTCCAAACATTTCTTCCGCCGTGTTGCCAGGGCTTACATGAGGAGTTGCAGGCACAACGTGATCTGCTCTGTTGATCTCGTAAGAGGGGTTGGAAACTTGGAGTTGCATGGGGAGGTGCAGTCACAGTAGGAGGACAGAAAGATAAAATGACTAGTATCTTGCAAGGATGGTGAGCAGCTTTTAAAAAAAGTTCTTTTAAGTCCATTTACTATCTTCCAAGGAGATCATTTGACTGGTTTCAGTGGCCAAAAAAAAAACCACAATCATATATGCCAATTAGCTATGACTATATTCCTGGGTCAAGCGTGCAACATAGCATATGCATTTTGTTTCGTTCTACCATGCCTAGATATAAAGAATTAGAACCATTTTTTGTAACATTTTTTGTTTCGTGCAACATAGGGCTTTATTCTTTTTTCTTGCGCAGACATTATTCCTTCGCGATATATGAAGGAAAATGAATTAGAACCATTTTTTGTAACATTTATGCATAGATATATTCGTCTATGTTTTGATTGAGAACAACTTCTAGGGATACTGCATCAGCAAGTTATTCACTAGCAATGCAAATGGTGTCTATAATTCAGTGTCAATCTTTTGTGTTAGGGAGAAGATTATTTATCACTAAGTTTAGTAATTCATACCATGTATTATTTACAGTTAAAGCTACAATTATTTTGATGCCTACACTGCCAAATTGTGCATAGTAGAGATACATGCCTACACTGCCAAGGCTTCTAATATAGATATACATTCCTGATTCCCTTTGTCTTTGATCATACAGATTTGTGCATAGTTTATTTGGAAGAGGAATGCAGTTGTGAAGAAGCAACTAAAGGGCATGCTCGAGAGTGATGGGCTTAGATCATGCCGGCTCGTTCACAGACACACAACAGAGAGAGAGAGGGAGGGAGGGAGGCTGCTTACTGAGATTTCGCCTAAAGGATTGCTGAATGCTGAGGAGAATCAAAAGCATAGTGCGTGAGGTCCATCTTGCAGATCCATGTGCTTCATTTGGGCTGGAGAGAATTTTCTCTTATAACATTCACCATCTGTGTTTTGTCATGTAACTAGACAGTGTTGTGAGTACGAGGTGATATGGTTGCTAACCCAATCAGTTGTCTCAGCTAGATGATTTTGTGTTTTCCATTGTGATGTGATGCTGATATTCAGTTTGCTTACATATAAACAGTTTTTTAACAGTTTATGTTGCGTCCCTTTTTTATGTTACTAAATAGGACAAAATGGATGTTGCTTCCTTTTCCATTTTGATCTTTGCAACTAAATTCACAATATGAATAATGCTGAGGCTGCTCTAGATGCACCTTGATTGTTTCAACTTGTGATGATATGCAAGCGTTCAACCCCTCCCCCCATCAACCTCATGGGCCTCTAATTTTTACATAAGTTCATAAGTTCATAACTGGCAATTAGGTATGGATCATGAGTATAATGCTTTACTTAAGAACAAGACTTGGCATCTTGTTCCACCCAAGAGAGGAACAATGTGATAGATTGTAAATGGGTGTATAAAATCAAAAGAAAGATAGATGGGAATCTGGATAGATATAAGGCTAGATTGGTTGCTAAGGGGTTCAAACAGAGATATGGGATTGATTATAAGGACACTTTCAGTCCTGTTGTTAAACCAGCTACTATTCGCTTGATTTTGTCCATTGCAGTTTCCAAAGGATAGAGTCTTCGGCAACGACCAGATGTGCATAATGCGTTTCTTCATGGCGCTTTGGAGGAAGAAGTGTATATGAAACAACCTCCTGGGTATGAAAGTAAGAGCACTCCTACTTATGTTTGCAAGTTGGATAAAGCTCTTTATGGTTTTAAACAAGCACCTCGGGCTTGGTATTCTGGGTTGAGTGCTAGATTACAGCATCTTGGTTTTACTCCTTCAAAAGCAGATACATCTCTAATTTTCTTTAGCAGAGGGGGTGTTCAGATGTTTGTGCTGGTTTATGTGGATGATATTATTGTTGCTAGCTCATCACAAGCTGCTACTGTTGCATCACTTAAGGATTTAGAAAAGGATTTTGCTTTAAAGGATCTTGGTGTCTTACATTACTTTCTTGGCATTGGGGTGAATAAGTAAAGTAATGGTATTATTTTGTCTCAAGAAAAGTACGCAACAGAGTTATTGAAAAAGGTTAATATGAGCACTTGTAAGTCTGCTAGCACTCTATCAGCTACAGAAAAATTGACTGCTTCTGATGGTGCATTGTTGGGACCAGAAGACTCTACAAATTATAGAAGTATTGTTGGTGCTTTGCAGTATTTTACTTTAACTCAGCCTGATATTCCTTGTCAGTCAATAAAGTGTGTCAATATTTGCATTCTCCTACTGCACTTCACTTGACTGCTGTGAAAAGGATATTGAGGTATATAAAAGGAACTATTGGTGTTGGATTGAAAATCACTAGATCAAATTCTGTACTTGTGAGTGCCTTTTCAGATGCAGACTGGGCTGGTTGTTCAGATGATAGAAGATCAACCGGTGGTTTTGCTGTTTTTGTGGGTTGCAATCTTATATTATAGTGTGTACGAAAACAAGCTACAGTTTCAAAGTCTAGTACTGAGGCTGAGTATAAATCTCTTGCAAATGCTACTGCCAAGGTAACGTGGGTGCAGACTTTGCTTAGAGAGATTAGTATACCTCATCCTCCTGCAGCTCGTCTTTGGTATGATAACCTAGGTGCTACCTATCTATCTGCCAATCCAGTTTTTCATGCACGGACTAAGCATATCGAAGTGGACTATTATTTTGTTAGAGAACGAGTTGCTAAGAAATTATTAGAGATCAGATTTATTCCTTCAAATGATCAGCTAGCTGATGGCTTTATTAAGTCACTTCCTCTACGGCGCCTGATGGAATTTCGGCACAATTTTAACCTTGGCAGGTTATGATTGAGGGGGAGTGTTAGAAGATAAACCTGCACCTGCGGGTTGTTGCAATCTAGATAGATTCTAGAAAGCTTCTAGATAGCTTGATTTGTACTTCAAGTTGACGCATTGTAACGATATTCTGTTGCAATCGTAACCAACTCTGTAAGCCACGGCGAGGGCTCTTCTCGCCCTATATAAACACGCAGGCGGGTACGGGAACGGTACCACGCTTCAACCATTGTTTCTCACAGTGGCGGCTACGAATCGGTGGAGGTCAATCGAGCACTCCTAATCGCTTTGATTGAAGTCAGAGAAATCACCGGCAGCGAACCTGGCATGGCTGGCGATGAGCACGACCAGTCGACCACTGTTGAGCACGACCAGTTATCTCGAGCGCTGCAAGTGTTCGATGAAATGTCTCACCTGCTGCTAATGGTACAAAAAATATTGCAAGGTGGCTCTTGTATTTGTCTCGAGTCGCATGTATCCTAAAAGAAAAATTGCAAAACCCACCTACATGTTAGGAGGGTTTTCATATACCCACCTATAAGAAATTTTGTTTCAGTCCCTCCTGTCAGTGTTCATTTATTTTCATAGTCCCTGATAGCTTTGACCGGATGACATGGCTCTTTTCTGGTCTCTACGATTACTTCTGAGGCTCCACTATAACTTCACTATAGCGTAGTTATCATCTAATCATATGTTAAACAATAAAAAATATCATGCTATCATAAATGACGTTCAAACTTAGCCGCGACACAATGAACAAAATAGAGAAAATTAAATCTATCGGTTTCGATATCTATGTTATTTACACAACATCAAAAAGTAGAGAGGTATGAGAGACCACCCGAAGCCGCACCGGAGAACAGAAAAGAGCTATGTCGTCCGATCAAAGCTATCAGGGAGGAATATGAAAATCCATGGACACTTGCAGGGGGTGACTGAAACAAAAAAAATTGTAGGCAGGTATATGAAAACCTCCCTGAGTCGTAAGTGGGTTTTTGCAAATTTTCCTATCCTAAATGATTGGTGAAATGACCTTTTTTTTTCCGAACCGATTGGTGAAATTACATGGCTTTAACACACGTCTCCTCTAGTTGTACGTGTGCCTTTTTTTTTATCCTTTGGAATAAAAGATTGTTCGTACAAAATATATTGATATATTCTTCAAAAGTTTTCTAAGCCGTGAAAATCAAAATTCAAACTTCAAGTGAATATTCTAAGACATGAATCGTGTTGACTATAGAGGATGAAAGAGAGTTGATGTTGCTTAAATTGACCACATCAGATGCAAGGTGATCTCACTCAAGTCAATCCGGCCAACCAAACACAAGCTTGCATTAGTCAAAAATTGTTTATCTATCCAACCAAACACAGAGCCATTTTTGAGCATTGCATTGCAAAAACCTGCCTTAGGCTAGCCTGGATAGAATGTTATGAAAGACTTGGCTAGTCCAACAAACCAAACCATATAACTCTCAAAATAACTCGGTAACACTTTCCTCTGAAAAATTGACAATACGATTTTTTTTGGGTCTATAAAGTCCATCTCCGTATGTCTAATACCTGCACAGACACTGCGCAGCAGAGTCAATGGTACATGCTACTGGTACACTGAATGTTGCTAAGCTTATTACAAACTCACGAACAAACACAGATTACTCTGATGGTTCCAAGCTCATTAGGGGCACATCTGAGCCGGCTGAACGAACTATATACCGAGCCATACATTTGCAACACATCCAGAACCCTCATCAGCCATCTCATAGCGTGGATAGGTCCTTCTCAAGTCCAGGTAGAGTATGGGAATCTGTCAAGATTTAAAAGCTGAAATTTAAGCCTTCAAGCACATAATTACATGTGGGCAAGTCTACTAAAAAACTGTCCTAAATGACATTAGTTAATTGCCGAGAGGGAGTAAGTTCCTACGGAAGAGCAAAATTATCTTTTCCCTCAGAATTTTCAAAATGACATTACAGCTAAGGAAAGACTTAATGGGGGCAAAAGAGGGAAAACTTACCTCCTTTACCATATTACCTCGTAAATCAGTTATCTAGCAATTAGTTTTAGCAGCTCAGCGATTGTAGCATTTTCCTATAAAAGAAAAGTTACAACCAACAATCTCGAATTCGGGTTGATATTTTCTATAAGAAAATGTGAAGTTTTATTTACATCTGCATCTGGTCGGTGGCTTCGAAGGGCTGCCAAGATAGTTCTGACCGAAACAGCGCCCTTCATTCCCACCTGACTATTGATATTCACACCAACAGCTTCACAACTTGGTACCGCGATAACCGGCGCGCCTAATGATCCTAGCTTGGCTGTATATCTTCCTCATATAATCTCAACCAAATTAGGTTCAGGACAAAAAACGAGCGGTTCTTCCCTGCAATTTATAAAAGAAACAAAAATTAAATGACTTAGGTGAATGCACTAGTAAGAAAATGGTTATTTCAATTCTCTGAAGTTCCATTACGTTATCTCCCTGGACGCACCACAATTGGCCCATCCATATCAAAGAAGGTTAGTAAAAGAACTTCATTTCCAAGTCTTGTTGGTTCATCGGTGAACAAGATAGGTTTGATCTGTCTGTGCACACCGTCTACCCGAAGCAATGCAAGGTCCCGATCCGCATCAGCAGATAGCAGTCTAGCATTAGTTTTACCACCACAAGACTCAGAGAAATAAGTTGGAACCACGGCATTCACGGCAAGCGTCTTCACAACATGCTGACATGTCATAATAAGCTTGGTGTCTCCATCAGAGTGAACAATAAAACCATTCCCCATATAGCCGCCACCAACATGCAAGTGTACCATAGCTCGCTCATACAGACGGAGGATATCATCGCCCCATCGAGATGCGGCACTACTAGCCATTGAGTGAACATGAAGGTGGAGTTCCTGTTGGAATATTTGGGCCCAGCCCACGTAAATCCAAATAATTCCAATAAAATGTCAAAGGTCCATTAGGGCAAAGGTGCATGGCAACAAGTTAGTCTCACCTTGCTAGTGGAGTTGGAGGAAACCCAACTTAAATAGTTGGATGCTCTCCATGCTCTTGCAAGTGTGGGTGAGAGGAAGAAGGAAGAACACGCGCGCGCTCGCTCGCCTCGCCTCGCCTCGCTAGGCCGGGCCGGGCACGGGCTCCAGGCGAAGGGCGCGGGCGCGCGTGAATGGTCCGCCAAAATCCAGTCCAACCCTTGCGGGCACGCGGCTTCCTTTTGCAGATTTGTTTTGCCACTTCGAATCTGTTACGGATTTCACGCGCTGAATTTTGGGAACTCGTAACCGACTTGGCTTTTGGGACGCAAAAAACCCTAGCGGTTCCTCCTTATTGCCACTTCGAATCTGTTACGGATTTCACGCGCGGAATTTTGGGAACTCGTAACCGACTTGGCTTTCGGGACGCCAAAAACCCTAGCGGTTCCTCCTTATAAATACGCGCGGGTGCCGCCACAGGAAAAAATCTAACACACAAGACGCACAACGCGCCTCAACCTGCCTGCTGCATCGCCGCGTACGCTACTTCGTCCCGTTCGTCGACGTGCACCGGCGATCAGGAGAGCAGGTCTCCAGAACCTCGACCTCAACGATCCTGCACCGGGAGAGAGCGAATAAGTTTTTTGGGAAGCGCTCTGCGCGACTGCTCGAACGCTTCCACATCGCCGTCCTCTACGTCCTCGTCACCACGGCTCGTCTTCCTCCTCGTCAGTGGGGCGCGACTCGTCGTCGTCAAGCGCGTGGAGGTGCTGATCGTCGCCGTCGTCTTCTTTACCCGGTTATTCCGGTCAGGCAAGAAACGTACGGTTTTCTGTTCCTAACTATGTCTTTCATACCTAGTATGATCTGGTTAGGGTTGATCTTGCTGCTGCAATGTTTTATCTTAAATCACATGATGAGCACGTTTAGATATGTTCGTTTTCTGTACGCAATTTTCATCATGGTCATAATTTATTTTCAGATTAATTTAAAACTGAAACTCTTATTTTTTCCGTCAATTCAAAAACCTTATCATAGGAAATTCAGTTTCATTGCTGGATTTGTTGATACTCTGAGTCCCGAGAAGTTCTCTGACGATCACTTTAAGAGATGGCAAACGAGAGTGATTCTGTGGCTCTCTGCCATGAACGTATTGTGGTTGTCCAAGTGCATACCTGAGGAGACTCTTACCCCTAAGCAGGAGAAGGCCCTTACCGAGGCCAACACACTTTTTGTGGGCGCTGTGATCGGTACACTTGTAGATCGTCTACAGGATGTGTACCTCTATCATACAAACGCTAAAAAGTTATGGGACGCCCTGGAGGCCGACTATGGCGGCACAGATGCTGGCGCTGAGCTGTACATCATGGAGCAATACCATGACTACAAGATGACCGATGGAAAATCTGTAGTCGACTATGCAGCACCGATACGGATACGCGTATCAGTATCGGGCTGATACGGATACACCGATACGGCAATTTCTCAAAAAACCCGATACGCCGATACGCTTGAGTTTTTTTAACAAATAATAATAGCAATAATAATGCAGAATAAAAAAATTTGGCATGATCCCATAGAGGAGCCCTTGGATCTGTTACAGTCACAGATCCTACACTACCACTACCACTACCACTTGCACGAGTTTGACTTGCACTTGCACTAGCATTGCTTGATGGAGTTGATGTTGCCATTGACTGCCTAAGTGGCTAACAGGCTAAGTGCCTAGTGCCTACTGCCTACTGCCTACTGCTAGATTTCAGGAACAGAAAGTCAGGAACTCGAGATGTGCAGTGGACTAGTAGAGGGGAAGAGTGGAAGACGCCGGACGCCCAAATCTTGCGCTGATGGCCGGCGGCGGCCGCTCCTGTCTCTGTTTGGCTGTCTGCCTCCTGTGCCGGCGCCGGCGGTGCGCCGGTGCCTTGGGCTCTTCTCCGGTGTCCGGACAACGGCTCCTCGCGGCTCTCCAGCGGGCAGCGGCCGAGCGGCTTCTCTCCGGCAGGCGGTGGCTCCTCTCCGGCGAGCGACGGCTCCTCTTCGGCGGGCGGCGGCCGGCGGGACTCCGGCTTCAAGCGGGCGAGGGAGCGCGGGCGAGAGAGCGGCGGCCGGGAGGGGTCGAGGGGATGTGCTGGCTGCTGCGCGTGGTGCGCGTTAGGGGCTTAGGGCAGTCGTTCCATGGGCCGACCGGCCGATACGGCCCAATTTGCTGTGAAACATTTCAGCCCACGTATCGCGTCTTTTTCTTTTTTTAATTTCGCCGATACGGCGGCGAAACGTATCGGCCGCGTATCACAGGCGTATCGGATACCGAAACGTTTCCGAAACGCCAAACGGCTGTACAGTGACGTTTCGGGGTTATATAGGTAGTCGAGCAGGCTCATGAGATACAATGCATGGCCAAGAAGCTTGAGCACCTCAAGATCAACCTACGTGACAAGTTTGTGGCTGGTGGCATCATTGCCAAGTTGCCTCCTTCATGGAGGGATTTCGCCACTACTCTCGTACATAAGAGGATGGAGATATCAGTGTCTGATCTAATAGCATCCCTTGATGTTGAGGAGAAAGCTCGGGCCAAGGATAGGCGATCTAAGGCTGCTGAGGGGCAGACTAGTGCCAACATGGTGGAGAAGTCTCACGGCAAAGGCAAGGGCAAGGGAAAGAAGACCAAGCCGCAACCTACCACTACTTTTAAGAAGAAGAAGTCCAAGGAAGGTCAATGCTGTTTTATGTGTGGATCTACCGATCATTGGGCAAAGAAGTGCCCACACCGCAAAGGAAGGAAGCCTCCACCTGAGCAGAAGACTGCGAACAAGATCACCATGGCTGGAGCGGAAACTAGTGGGTATAATTCTTTACTTTCGATTTTTTCAGTATTTCAATCTAATAGTTGGTGGCTTGATACTGGTGCAAATGTTCATATGTGTTCTGATGCCACCTTATTTTCTCCTTACCAGACCGTTCGGGATTCTACCGTGATGATGGGCAATGGATCGCATGCTACTGTTCCTGGTATTGGCACGGTCGATCTGAAGCTAATTTTCGAAAGATCATGCAGCTGAAAAACGTGCAGCATGTCCTTACTATCGGCAAGAATCTAGTTAGTGGCTCCCTTTTGTGTAGGGATGGTTTTAAAGTAGTGATGAGTCCAATAAATTTGTCGTGTCTAAGTGTGGACAATTTATCAGTAAAGGCTGAGTGCGGAGGCTTGTTCCGTTTTTCAGTTTCAGATTATTGTAATAAGTCCGTGAACTTAATTTCTGATGGTATAAATGAGAGCGATGCATCTGTTTTGCACTCGCGTTTATGTCATCTGAATTTTGGCTCTATGTTCCAATTTTCCACCATGAGCTTAATTCCAAATTTTTCCATTGTCAAAGGTTCTAAGTGCTATAGTTGTGTGCAATCTAAGCAACCTCGAAAACCTCACAAGGTGGCAGAGGATGTTAGTATCGAAACTCTTACTCTCATCGAGAGGATGGCATTAGGAGTTGCGGCAATTTTCTGATTTACTTCTCACACAATGCAATGGCCAACCTGAAGGGTTGGGATACATATTTATAGCTGGCCAAGACAGCCAAGCATATGCCAAGATGCTAGTCTAAGATGCTAGTCTAGAAGCTAGTGATGCTTAGTCTAAGATGTTGTCCGAGATGCTGTCCTAAAAGCTAGTCTAAGATGCTGTCCTAAAAGCTTAGTCTAAGATTTTATCCTAGTTGGGGCAGCAAAACCACCATGCCGAGGACCACAAAGACCAACAGTACAAAGACTTATCCCATCATTCTCCCCCTAAGTCTTGTGCGTCGTCTTGTGGGAAAGTTGGACCATCTTGGTTCGGGAACAAAGCTCAAGGAACTTGATCCTTCCAAGGGGCTTGGTGAGCAGGTCCACAAGCTGGTCCTTGGTGTTGATGTAGCTTGCCTTGATGCGCCTTTCCTCCAAGCAGCCTCGGATGAAATGGTACCTCACCCGGATGTGCATGCTCCGTTCATGGAAAACGGGGTTCTTTGCCAGGACCAGAGCGGACTTGCTGTCCACCCTGAGCTCCACCGCTCCAGTGTCTCTGCCGAGAAGATCACCAAGCAGTCGAGCGAGCCAGAGCGCCTGAGTCGAAGCGGTGGAGGCCGCTATGTACTCGGCCTCGCAGCTGGACAGAGCCACCACCTGCTGCTTGACAGACTGTCAGCTAACAAGGCACTTGCCGAGGAAGAAGAGGGTCCTGCTCGTGCTCTTGTTGGTGTCGATGTCGCCGGCGTGGTCGCTATCGCTGTACCCGACGATGTGTGCCTCCCCAGGACACCTCAGGTAGTAGAGACCATGGTCGAGAGTCCCCGCAACGTAGCGGATGATCCTCTTCACAGCCTGTTGGTGCTCCGTCGTCAGTCGCTGCATGAACCGACTAACGTAGCCGACGGAGAATGCCAAGTCCGGCCGCTTGTGGGCGAGGTAGCGAAGGCTCCCCACAAGAAGCCGGTATTGCATAGCGTCCACCTCCGTCGTGCTGTCGCGGCTCAGCTTCAGCCTCTCCTCCATCGGAGTGAGAGCTGGGTTGCAGTCGGTGAGCCCAGCTAGCTCAACGACGCACTTGGCGTAGGCAGTTTGTCGAAGCGTGATCCTGGAGTCGTCCTGGTGCACCTCGATCCCCAGGTAGAAGGAGAGAGGTCCCAGGTCACTCATCTGGAAGGTGGCCTTCATATCTTCCTCGAACACTACCACCTCCGCATCCTTGGTACCGGTGATCACCAAAACGTCCACATAGACACCCACTGGCAGGGCATTTCCTCCATTGCCCCGCCGGTAGATAGCTACCTCGTGCGGGCTTTGCTCGAAGCCCATCGCTTTGAGCGTGGAATCCAACTTGGCATTCCACGCCCTCGGTGCCTGCCGCAAGCCATAGAGGGCCTTGCGCAAGCTTAGCACTTTGCCCTCCTTGTCTAGGATCGCAAACCCCGGTGGCTGGTGCACGTAGACCTCCTCCTTCAAATAGCCATTAAGAAACGCCAACTTGACGTCCATGTGATGAACTCGCCAGCCTTCCTGGGCAGCCAGCGCGAGGAGGAGTCGCACGGATTCCATCCGTGCAACAGGGGCCAAGGCATCATCAAAGTCGATCCCCTCCCGCTGCATGAAACCGCGTGCCACCAATCAAGCCTTGTGCTTGACGATGGCGCCGGCTTCATCCCTCTTCAGCTTGAACACCCACTTAAGGGTAATCGCGCGGTGACCACGTGGGAGGTCAGCAAGCTCCCAGGTGCGGTTCTTCTCAACTGCGTCCATCTCCGACTGCATCGCGGCACGCCATGCCGCGTGTCTCTCGGCTTCTGCGAAAGACCGAGGCTCGCCGTCATCGCATGCGAGGTGCAACTGCGCCTCCAGATCGCGAGCTACCAATTCCGGCACCGGCTGGTCGCCGATAAGGTCCTCCATCGTACGATACCACCACGGCTCGCCGTCGTGGTACACGTCGCTGCGTTCCTCGTCATCAGAGAGCGGAGTAGGGAACTCCACCGGGCTATGCTCAACACGAGCTGGTGTTGGAGTAGTCGTGCCCAGAGGGGTGGCTGGTGGTGCTGGAGTGCGTGGGGTCGCCGACGATAGTGTTGTCGGCAAAGAGCTAGTCGCAGCCGGAGTCGTGGCTGGAGAGCATGGCGCTGCCGGTGTAGCGAGCGCCGGGATCAGTGGAGGCTCGGGACTGGGGTAGGCACGCTCGATTAAGAGGAGTTGCCTACTCCCCTAGTTCCCTCGAAGCGGACGTACTCGACAGTGAAGTCGTCAAACATGGAGTCGAGCCGTCTTCCGCCGCCTTGTCCCATGCCTATCCTCGCCCTTCGTTAAACACAACGTCACGCGCCGTGCGCACACGCTGTGTCACCGGGTCGAGAATGCGGTAGGCTTTCAAGCCCTCCGCGTAGCCGATGAACACCCCCGGAGTGCTCCTGTCGTCGAGCTTGCCGATGTGGCCAAGCTCCTTGGCGAACACGAGACAGCCGAAGACCCGCAGGTGGGAGACCGCCGGCATGCGCCCATGCCAAGCCTTATACGTCGTCCTGCCATTGAGAGCCTTGGTAGGCGAGCGGTTGAGGAGGGCAGTCACCACCGCCTCTCCCTAGAAGACAGCCGGCATCCCCGTCTGCTTGAGGAGGGCCCGAGCCATCCCCACAACCGTCTGGTTGCGCCGCTCGACAACGCCGTTCTGCTGCGGGCTGTACGGCGCGGAGTAGTGGCGCTGAATGCCCTCATTAGCGCAGCACGACGCGAATTCAACCGCCGTGAATTCACCCCATTGTCAGTGCATAGTACGCGCACCTTGCGGCTACACTCCGCGTCCGCAGCAGCCTGCGTGTGCCTGATGGCGTCCGCAGCTTCTCCCTTGCTACCGAGGACCAGCACCCACATGTAGCGGGAGAGGTCATCGACGAGCAACAGGAAGTAACGTCGTCCTCCCCACAAGTCCCTATGCACGAGCTCGAGCCGCTCCTTGGCTCGGAAGCTCGTCTGCTGGGGAAAGGGGAGTCGCCTCTGCTTCGTCAACACGCAGACGTCGCAGAACTGCTCCATGTGGTCAAGGCATGGCAAGCCTCGAACCATCTCCTTAGCACTGAGCCGCTTCAGGGACTCGAAGTGAAGGTGCCCAAAGCGCTCGTGCCACTGCCACGCCTCGTCGTCCCGACGAGCAGCGAGGCAGAGGGGCGGTGCCACCTGCACATTAAGGACGTAGAGTCGATTTGTGCCTCTAGTTACCTTGGCAAGAAGGCGACGATGGCAATCCCAAATCCTCAGGACTCCATCCTTGATCTCCACGCGTGAACCGTTCTCATCCAGCTGTCCCAAGCTGATGATAGAGTTCCTTAACGCGGGGATGTAGTAAACTCCGGTGAGCAGCCTATGCTCACTAGACTCGGCGATGAAGATGACAGAGCCGACGCCCTTGATCTCCACGCCGGAGGCATCCCCAAACTTGACGGAGCCTCGGACGCTGGAGTTAAGCTCGGTGAAGAACTCCCGCCGTCCGGTCATGTGTGGCGCCGGTGTCGAGGCACCACCCGTCTGTCTTGTCGTTGTCGGAGGCATCACCGAGAAAGGCGTGTGCCCTCGGCTCGTCAAGGTGGAGGAGAGCCGCTGTGGCCGATGCCGCTAGAGGTACCTCGATGCTTGCGTGTGCCAGAAGCAGAGCTGGCTCCTCCTCTACCTGTGCGATGTGGGCCTGGCCGCGTCGTGGCTGTCGACTGGCACAATGGCCAACCGTGCCGCAGTTGTGGCAGGCATCGTCTCGTGCCACCTTGTGCGTGCCGGCGGCGCCGCCCTGGGCGCGTCCTCGCACCCCGGCCTGGGCACCTCCACACGCCTTGCGCGGCTTGCCATGCTTGCGGCCGCCTGTCGAGGAGTAGGGGGAGCCCTCCTCCAGTCACCCTGGCAAGCCTCCCAGTGTTCCCGAGTGAGATGGAGCTTCCCACCAATGGTGATAGGCCCCGAGAGAGGCTACGGCTCATCGTTGTCGACGACCTTGAGGCGACCTATTGCCTCAATCGACATCGTGGAGAGGTCTAGCAGAGACTCGATCGAGCGAGCGATCTGCTTGTACTTCTCGGGGACGCAGCGAAAGAGCTTCTCAACAGCTCTCTCCTCATCGTAGGTGTCGTCGCCGTGCTGCACCATCTTCTGCAGCAGAGTGTTGAGGCGGAGAGCAAAGTCATCAACGCCTCACCTGGCTTGAAGGCCAGATTCTCCCACTCCTTGCGAAGTGCCTACAGTGTGGACTTGCGGGCGCGGTCACTACCGATGCGTGTTTAAGCGATGGCGTCCCAGGCCTCCTTGGCAGTCCGCTTCTTTGAAAGCGAGAACTGCATCTCGGGCGGCACTGCAGCAATGAGGGCATCCAGCGCCCGTCGATCCTCGTCGTAGTCGACGTTGCCGTACCGAACTGCCTCCCACATGTGCCGCACCTGGAGCCTTACCCTCATCACCGCAGCCCACTCGACGTAGTTGGTCTTGGTGAGGGTAGGCCACCCACCGCCGGGGCCAATGTCCCTGACAACAGCCTGGATCTTGTGGTGACCATGGCGCCGGTCCAGGGAGGGAGAGCCACGCCGTTTGTAAGATCCGCGATCTCCGTCGACCCGGCCGCAGCCGCCAGGAGCGCGGCAACCGCACGCGTCCCTGCCAGAAGTGCCACTGGCTCGTCCACGCCCATCTGGGTTGTCGCCACCGTGCCCGTGGGGGTGCGCGGCTGCCCACTGCGCCACCCGCTCTCCCGCTGCTTCCCTCGCCTGTTTGAGTTCCACGTCGGTGCCGTCGTCCGCGAAGGCAGAGCTGCTGATGCTACTGCCGCATAGAGCCTTGAGCTCCACTACCACCGCACGCGCTGCATCCGCCGCCGCTGCTGCTTCCACTTCCGCCCTTGCTGCTGCCAGTTCCGCCGCCGCCAGCCTTGACGCCCTTGCCGCCGTTGCAGCGGTTTCTGCCGCCACTCGCTCGCGTTCCTCTGCTGCGGCGAGCTCGGCCTCCTGCCGGTGCCGCGCGCTCGAGGCGACCGAGCGCTGAGACTGTCCTTCGGACATGGCGCGCTAGTGGGGGGCTGCTGCGTGGGGAGGAGGCTGCCTCAGATGAGCTGCTGCCCGTCTGCGCAGAGGAAGAGGGGTGAGCAGGGATAGCCGGTGTTCCCGCTCCCGGCTGAGGACTAAGGGAGGTGTGGGAAGGAGATGAGCATGAGATGTTTAAGGTACAGGATAGAACAGCTCTGATACCAGTTGTTAGTATCGAGACTCTTACTCTCATCAAGAGGATGGCACTAGAAGTTGGGGTAATTTTCTGGTTTACTGATAAGGATATCGCCACCAACAATACATCCACACCTACATCAGTATCTACTTCGACAACACCTCTTGCTCCTATTACTCGCGCTCGTGCTCGTCGGCTTACCCATCAAGTAAGTTCACTCTTAAGCTCAGGTTCATCATATTTAGACAATGGAGACACGTGCACTCTTATTTTACTGAGGAACAATGGATTGGATCAAAAGGGAAGAGGCATCGCGCAGGCTGGATTTGGACTGCAGGACAGGCACGAATTGTGATGGCCGCCACAACTTCATCCGGACTCCGTTTTGGTCGTTCAAGTACTTCCTGGAAAGCTTATCAAATCTACTTTCCAACGGATCCGGAATCACCTCCATATCTGTTCGGAGTCAACCGCAATCCTCGATTTACTACAGAGTCCTTTTCAGCCACGGTGCTGCGTCACCCTATTTTGACCCAATGGGCCGTGTATCAAGTCGAGCCCAAGTCGGATGCGTCCTAGGGTTGGAACACGACCCCAGCACCCTCGTGGTCATTCTTCCACTTCTTGATAACCTTTAGCCGCCGTCAAGAACACTCGGATTTTGTTAGATGCAAGTTTAGCTTTTGCTACTTCCCTGTAGATGCCCGTCCACTTGTTTGCGAAATCCCACCATAATTGAGATTCAGTTTGAGACCTTCAATTACATCTCGTAATTTCAGTACTTATTCTACTTGTTCTTGCTGTACAAAAGATGAGGCTCTTATTTGCTTTAAAATCTATAAGGCTGAGGTACAAACCCAACTTGAGAAAAAGATCAGACGACTTAGTCCGATCGAGGAGATGAATATTTCTCAATGACTTTGACTTATTCTGTACGGAACACGGCATTATTCATGAGAGGACGCCTCCCTATTCACCCCAATCAAACGGGGTTGCCGAAAGGAAGAATCGCACGTTGTCTGACTTGGTTAACGCCATGTAGACACCGCTGGATTATCTAAAGCATGGTGGAGGAGGCAATATTGACTGCATGTCATGTCCTAAATAGAGTTCCCATGAAGAATAAGAAAAAGACTCCCTACGAGGAGTGGATTGGGAGAAGACCTTCACTTTCTTACTTGCGCACATGGGGTTGTTTGGCCAAGGTGAATGTGCCAATCAACAACAAGCGCAAGTTGGGACCTAAAACTGTGGATTGTATCATTTTAGGTTATGCACATCATAGCATTGCTTATAAATTTCTAGTAGTTAAATCTGAGGTGCCTGATATGCATGTAAATTCACTGCTTGAGTCTCGTGATGCTACTTTTTTTGAGAATATTTTTCCTATAAAAGACTCGCATGTTATATCTTTCATTCCTCTGAATGAAATAGTCAATACAACTCCTGAATCTGTTAAATTTTCTGAGCATGATGAACACACACTTGAATCAAATCATAAGAAGATTCACAGTGATGCTCCTAGGAGGAGCAAGAGGCAAAGGACTGCAAAGTCTTTTGGTGATGATTTCACTGTTTATCTCATATATGATTCTTCCAAAACAATTACTGAGGCATTCTCATCTCCTGATGCGGATGATTGGAAAGAACCTGTCCGTAGCGAGATGGAGGCCATTCTCTCCAATGGAACTAGGAGCTGGTCGAAAGACCATATGGTTGCAAACCTGTGAGTTGCAAGTGGGTGTTCAAGAAGAAACTTAAGCCTGATGGTACTATTGATAAGTATAAAGCTCGACTTGTGGCTAAGGATTACACCCAGAAAGAAAGCGAAGATTTTTTTATACTTACTCACCTGTTGCGAGATTGAGCACTATTCGTGTTCTACTCTCCCTACCTGCCTCGCATGGTCTTCTCATCCATTAGATGGATGTTAAGACAGCTTCCCTCAACGGAGAGCTGGAAGAGGAAGTCTACATTACACACCCTGATGGGTTTGTAGTAGATTTGTAGTAGAGGGTCATGAGGACAAGGTGTGCAAGTTGTATAAATCTTTGTATGGCCTGAAGCAAGCACCTAAGCAATAGCATGAGAAATTCAACTTGAGACTCATATCAGCAGGTTTTAGTGTCAATGAGGCTGATCGATGTGTGTATTACCGCTATGATGGGGTCAAGGAGTTATATTGTGTTTGTATGTCGATGATATACTGATCTTTGGCACTAGTCTTGATGTAATCAACGAGATCAAGATATTCTTGTGTCAAAACTTTGATATGAAAGACGTTGGTGAGGCTAATGTCATTCTTAACATCAAGCTGATCAAGGGAGAGAATGGAATTACTCTTTCACAATCCCATTACGTGGAGAAAATGTTGAATCGCTTTGGCTACAAGGATAGCAAATCTACTCCAACTCCTTATGATCCGAGCTTGATCCTTTGAAAGAACACAAGAATTGGCAGAGACCAATTGAGATATTCACAGATGATTAGCTCACTCATGTATCTTGCGAGTGCAACGAGATCTGATATCTCTTTTGCTGTTAGCAAGTTGAGCCGGTTTACTAGTAATCCGGGAGATGATCATTAGCGTGCGCTTGAGCGCGTAATGCACTGCTCGGTGGGTACTATGATATACGGGATTCACTATTCCGATTTTCCTGCAGTACTAGAAGGATACAGTGATGCTAATTAGATATCGAATCTAGATGAGCTGTATGCCACTAGTGGATACGTTTACTCTCTTAGCGGTGCTGCTGTTTCATGGAGATCATGCAAACAGACGATCCTGACGAGCTCTACTGTGGAGGCAAAACTCACAGTACTAGATACAGCTACAGTGGAAGCCGATTGGCTTCGTGAGCTCTTGATGGATTTACCTATTGTCGAGAAACCATTACCAGCAATAATGATGAACTGTGATAATCAAATAGTAATTGCCAAGGTAGATAGTTCAAAAGACAATACGAAGTCTTGAAGACATATGAAGAGACGGTTAAAATCAGTCAGAAAAATAAGAAAATCCGGAGTTATCACTGTGGGTTATGTTCACACTGAGAAAAATCTGGCTGATCTATTCACCAAGGGGCTGTCACGCAATGTGATAGGCAATGCATCCAAAGAGATGGGTTTGAGACCCGTATAAGCTATTCCCTAGTGGTAACCCAACCTATGTGATCGGAGATCCCGTGAATTAGAATCTAGGAAAAACAAGCTAGAGGTTAGCATGAGAGTAACCTTTTAACTCACTCGAGAAAAAGGATGCAATACTCTCGATTACTGCATGGCAGGTTGGCATTGGTCTTAATGTATTCTGTTGGCTTTAATTAGCAAAGACGTTATCCTGCAAAACGAATACAACTATGTGAGCCCGACTGTTGGATGGTCGCAGTCTATGAGATTCAGATGATCTCTATTAAGCTCATGAAGAGACCAAGGAGTACGACCTATATGCTCCAACCGCGAAGTAGCCTACTGGAGGTCAAGTATCAGTTTGACTGTAAGTGAAACTCACTTGCACAAAACTTGCAATTCAAGGCTTAGTTCATTGTTCTAAGTTGTGAATGAGTGTAACTTGTTGTTCTAGATGGAGGTTCAACTTAATAGTCTCCATTGAAACACTGGTATATCAAACAACAGTGGATTGAGGCAAAGTTATAATGAAACTTTGAGATCTGGTGGGGATTGTTGTAATATTTGGGCACAGCCCATGTAAATCTAAATAATTCCAATAAAATCTTAAAAGCCCATTAGTGCAAAAGTGCATGGCAATAAGTTAGTCCCACCTTTTTAGTGGAGGTGGAGGAAATCCAACTTAAATAGTTAGATGCTCTCCATGCTCTTGCAAGTGTGGGTGAGAGGAAAAAGGAAGAACACGCGCGCACACTCGCTCGACTTGCCTCGCCGGGCCGGGCACGGGCTTCGGGTGAAGGGCGCGAACGCGCGACGTGAATGGTCCGCCAAAATCCGGTCCAACCCTTGCGGGCACGCAGCTTCTTTTTGCAGATTTGTTTTGCCACTTCGAATATGTTACGGATTTCACGCGCGAAATTTTGGGAACTCGTAATCGACTTGGCTTTTGGGACACTAAAAATCCTAGCGGTTTCTCCTTATAAATACGCGCGGGTGCCGCCACAGGAAAAAAAATCTAACACACAAGACGCACAACACGCCTCAACCTGCCTGCTGCCGCCACGTACGCTTCTTCGTCCCGTTCGTCGGCGTGCACCGGCGATCAGAAGAGCAGGTCTCCAGAACCTCGATCTCAGTGATCCTGCACCGGGAGAGAGCGAATAAGTTTTTTGGGAAGCGCTCTGCGCGACTGCTCGAACGCTTCCACATCGTCATCCTTTACGTCCTCATCACCGCATCCCGTCTTCCTCCTCATCAGTACGGCGCGACTCATCATCATCAAGCGCGCGGAGGTGCTGATCGTCGCCGTCATCTTCTTTACCCAGTTATTCCGATCAGACAAGAAACGTACGGTTTTCTGTCTCTAACTATATCTTTCGTACCTAGTATATCTGGTTATGGTTGATCTTGCTGTTGCAATATTTTATCTTAAATCACATGATGAGCATATTTAGATATGTTCGTTTTCTGTACGCAAATTTCGTCATTGTCATAATTTATTTTCAGATTAATTTAAAACTGAAACTCTTTTTTTTTCCTCCGTCCAGTTCCTGTTATTCATAAAGAGAATATAGAAATCAACGGGCGAAATAAGAGCAAGAGAAGATTTCTTTTTCTTTTTGTGTGTGAAAGATTATCAGGTGAAATTAAAGTCCTAACGAGATTTCCCTAATAAAGATGTTAAAAGGTTAAACATGTTTACATTGACCTTCATGATTTTAAAAATCAATAATGAGGATTTTTTTTATTTATTTACAGAGTGAATGTTAGACGGGGCCAGATTCCAGACAGAGTGGGCATACGCAAAATGAAAAACAAGCTCGCAGCTAAAGCTAGCTGGGCTCTGCTCCTACTGACAACGGGCGGCACCGCTCCCCCGGCGGCGCGCCGGGACAAGGAGCCTCTCCGCCGGGGTTTGGCGAGCGGCAGAGCTCGACAAAAACGACGAAGAAGACCGCAGGAAATCGATCATTCGGGTTTCAATGGCGGACAGCGGATAGAGCTGCACAATGATGTGTATCAAAAAGGACTCAAATCGCTATCAGGTGAACATAAGAAACTGTCCTCTGGCTATTCCGAAACTACAAGCGCCGAGAACAGAACAAGATCTCAAGTCGACGGAGCTCTCGCCGGCGACGGAATACACAGCGGCGCAGATCTACGGCTTGGCAAAGAGCACGCTACGATCAGGAACCCGCGAAACCACCTAGCGGACGGCACTTACCGTCTCTATCTAGTCTACACGAAGCGATGTGCTGCAGCGGCAGTGGTACATCCAAGAAAGCAAAGCACTGGATTCAAATTAATCCGTCATAAAGGGAGACCGAGAGGGTACCCAGACAAAGAAAAGCTGGGCGGAGAGCTGCAGACGGACGAAGGGGACTCAGATCTTCGTCCTCGCACGGTGACCACAGGTGCGTCCACGTCCAGAGCGGGTCGATGTCAGATCGCCGTTCCGGTCGACCTGATCAAGAAAGAAAAAGAGGAAAGTTAAAGCAACGAGAGCGCACATCTAGCAGGAGTAGGAACACGAATAAGATCACGAGGACGCGCTTACGGGAGAGAACGGGGAAAGATTCAGCACGGTAGAAAGGATGGAGCTCCTCCCTGGCCTGAAATGGAGAAACGCGATGAGCGCCGGAGCACAAAGAATGGAAATCGCGACAGAGGGCATGGCCATCAAGCCAACAACTCACCGGCGGCGACGTCTCGGCGGCAGCGGGAGTAGGCCTTGCGCTGGCGGTGGAAGAAAGGGGTTTTCGCCCCAAGGTTCTGGTTGGGGAGCCGGGCAACGGCAGGCATGCTACCTTTTTCACCGCAATATAGATATTTCTTGCCTGTCCTTCGGGAAGGTTCCCGACCGCGCGTGAGGGGCGCGTGACGGCAACGGAACGGACGCGAGGGAAACGGCGTTGCGGTGGCGCTGCCATTGCTGCTCCAGCCACGGGAGGAAGAAAAGAGAGCACGGGCTGAGCGGCCAGGCCGCCGCCAGCCGCGCGCCGGGGGGGGGGGGGGGGGGGGGCGCTCCAGGCCGCCGCGGGGGGCGCCCGTGGTGGTGCCGGAGCCGCCGCGGGGGGGTGGGTGGGGGCAGCGGCAGTGCCGGGGGGGCGGCGCAGGAGGCAGATCCGCCGCGGGGGTGGGGGTTCGGCGCGGGGGGGAGGGGCTGGCGCGCGCTCGCCGGTCGCCGGCCGGGGGCGGGGGGGCGGCGCCGCGCGGCAGAGGGAGGGCGAGGGCCGGTCACTCACCTGCAGAGGGGAGAGGGGCGGGCGGTGATGGGCAGCGGGGCTCGAGCGCGCGTGGGAGGCGAGCGCTCGCTCGTTTTTACCGATCCGTCTCGTTCCGCATGTTCGAGCTATATTTGCCTACAAGAGTCGCTCCGTTCCACCGTTTCTCAATCAAACACATCATTCATTCCACCAACCAACAGACCCTTACATGAGGCTCTGCCGTCTGGCGAGGGGGTAGACAGGCGTGGGCTGGCTCGTCTAGGTGTTAGGTGGCCCACTGAAGCTGGCGCTAAAAGAAGTACTCTCTCCGTCCTCGTTTTGGATGTTTAAATTTTTTCTAAATGTAAGGCGTTTTGAACTTTGAGGTTGGTGGGAGGTGCTAGCTAGAATTTGCAGCCGCGTCGTCTGAGGTTTCCGTCAAATCGGTCGAGCGGAGATGTACTATGATGTGCATATAAATTCAGCTCGTGCTTCCCAAACCCAGCCGATCTCAGCATCAAATCCCACTTCCCATCGTTCTTAATATTCAGGAAACCAACTAGTAAACTTAGACTACGCGTTATTTTGCACCTACGGTGCCGTGTTGCTAGTTGCTACCACCTCACTCGCCTCATGGCTCATGTCGCTGTAGAAGTACTCAGCTTTTCGACATGGTCAGAACATGTGCGGTCTACTACAGTACCAGCTAGTAGTTCAGGATCATGGTTGAGAGAACATAGCGGACGGAGAAAGCTAGGGCGCTACTAGATGTACAGTGCTAGGACATGTCCTGGAGGCTTGTAAAAGAAATACATTATCGTAGCGAACATGTTGCATGAGAGCAAGTGAGCAATTTTCTAAGATGTGGAAATTTCTTAGAAATCAGGCTGCAAGTGTATTACGAGTTCTTAGATAAGTATTTGTCAATGGTGTAATGCCCTCGGCAGTAAGAAAAAAGACTGGAAAAGATTGTTTCCATCGACAGCTTGAGTTTAGAAAGTTGACCAAGCACGTTATGCAAGTTCTATCACCAAAATCGACGAAGTCCTAATTCCCTAACTGCCAAGGGAAATACATTCTATAGGCATATAAAATTTGATCTAATTTTTGAGAGATTTCGATAGAACATTCCATTTTACTCCCAAAATTCTTATTTTATTGCCGCTTGATGGATCTTTTATTTCCTTTAACCCCCTCTAGCGACTCATGTTTCTTTGTTACTAATCACTCATGCCACTTCACTCCAAACATTTCTATAGTATGGGGTCATGAATGCACAATATCACTTTTCACCACACAAAATTTAAACTTCAACAATTGTAATGGAAACATGAAAGAAAAATGTTAAAAGGGAGTGAAGTAGCAGAGATAGTTTTGGGGTGTATGACAAACGTATTGATATATGCTCCAGAAAAAAAAAAGATTGGCAGCTAAAACTTTGAACCAAATGAATTCTTTTAGGACTTGTACGTATATATATATATGGCCTTTTACAAGAGGGAGTTAGTATACATAATTAGCCCATTGTTTTCTGAAAGTATTCTGGGGACGCTGGCTTTATTCCAACATGTACTAAGCTGCCAGTTCCAATGAGTAGCAGACACGACATGAGGATTGACTGCTTGACCAAAGTCCATGTGACATGTGAGCAAGCTAGGGTGCCATGACCGGCTCAGCAAAGATAGTACTACCGATCTTTATTTCAAACATAGCATGCATAAAAAGATCTTTATTTCAGATCATCAAGCATAGATGCAGATAATCGTTTGTAATAATAAGTTTGCACACTCATAATTCCTTGATGGGGTGATGTTGACGACTGATTGGCAAGAAGCTTTTATTATCTGCTGGAATGCTGGATAGTACATGCGCAGATTGCAGCAACAGTCGCAAAGCGGCGTCGTGGAACAGTCTGCCTTTTGGGATTGGGCATGGAGCCTGGAGATGTTTTTCATTGCGTGGTGAAGCTTCATTGCAACGGCCAGTGCTTATATTTGCAGCATGTAAATGCTTACATTGACTGATTGACAGTTTACTCAAAAATAATCAGAGAAGTAGATCACACAGTGACACAATCTGTCGCAAACAAATGGAGAGGCGCCAACGATGGCGGCACGTCGATCGCCACCCGAAGTCCTAGCAATGTTGACTCGTACAGAGGCGGAGGTTCAAAACAAAAAAAAAAAGAGTGGCTTCGCCCGGACTCGAACCGGAGACCTTCAGTGTGTTAGACTGACGTGATAACCAACTACACC
The DNA here is from genome assembly GCF_002211085.1 of Panicum hallii. Taxonomy (NCBI): domain Eukaryota; kingdom Viridiplantae; phylum Streptophyta; class Magnoliopsida; order Poales; family Poaceae; genus Panicum; species Panicum hallii. The sequence goes on along the minus strand of NC_038043.1, from coordinate 45,497,563 downwards.
ACGAAACCTTGCTGCAAGAACCGTATACGATTAATATAGAGACTCTAACCTATCATACGCGACACACAGGCTCACAGACCAAAACAGGCCATCCTTCCAAACAGAGCATGCACAAAAGGATGTTTATTTTCAGATCATCAAACATAGACGCAGAGAACTGTCCGTTTCTAATAGTAGTACAAGCACTCATAATTCCTTCTATTATCACATCGAGTTACAAAAGCAATTAATATCTTCGTATTAACATACTCCAGAATGCTACAACCAATAAATTGAAACCGGATACCAGGTGTCTAACATCTCAGAAGAAGCCGCAGCATTCCTCCAGGACACAGCAGCAGCAAAGAGCAGCCAAACTGCAGGTGGGTGGGATAGGGTAAAATTAAAGCAAGATTAATAAAATTAGGCAAACAAATGACGACTGAAACTTTTTTTTTGGCGAGGAAAATGACGACTGACACTGAATAAAATGTTTGACTGTCAACGCCGTTATTTTTGGTTTCGGTGATCCTAATCCCAGGTATCGTAGCATAAGCCATTATATTTCTCAATTTGATATGGTGATACCACTGTATAACCAGACTGATTCATAAAATGTTTTGTACCAGTAATTGATGTCTCTCTCAAGTGATGTACAGTAAGATGTACTGAAACTCCTTACACTACCTGAATGAACGCTAACAATTAGAAGAACTATATGGCGCCAGGTTATTTCTGTGATATCCTCTTTTATCCAGATGCCAGTAACATAGTACTATTGCAGTATCGCTTAATGCTTAAGATTCAGTGCTGGCGACTTACTACATCACACAAAAGATTATATATTTTGCATGTGGAGAGTCGCTGATATTTCTTGTTATCTTTTGAGCACAATATATATAGCTCGAATCGTTGCTGATTATTTGAAAGGAAAAACGATTTGAATTTATCTTGATAGCAAAGACAAACTTGCAACATGTCTTGCAACATGCCAACAGTCGTAGATTAACAGACATGGCACTAATGTTACGGGGACCAAGTCCCTCTTGAAAATATTGGATATAGCTACCGTAAAACCAGACTAAGCATGGTTAAAAAAATAAGAAGAAAGAAACAGACTAAGCATCACCTAGTGATTTCTTTTTCAGCCATCACCGCATCTATCTTGAGCAAATTGCAAATACAAACCAAAGAATCAGCTGCCATCTTTCTCAAAAGTCATCCATCACATCTACCATTTCAATTTAATAACAACTTTATCTTCGATTCAACACACTAGTAATATACTAATATGCATCAAGAAGACTCAAATAGCCAAGAAATCCTACCTTGATTATAACCCGAAATCGATAACTATGCTTAGCACAGTACTAAAAAATAATGCACACATTAATTTGGCAACAGCATGAAGCAATTGCAACATATATTACCATCCTTTGAGGAAGCCAGAGCAGCCGTCCTCTCCATGGTGGTGGTCGTGGCATCCTCCCCCATATGCATATGGCGGTGGAGGCTGCGGCGGTGGCGGGTAGTAAGGACGCTGGTCATTGTTGAAGTAGCCCTGGTACCCTGGTGGGGGCTGGTCAGGTGGTGGGTAAGGCCTCTGAGGTGGAGGATACACACCATGGGACGGGTAAACATGAGGTCCATGGCCCTGAGGTGGAGGGTACACATCGGGTGGAGGTGGGTAAGGGTACGCCTGAGATGGATGATACCCTGAAATTGCAGAGAAAGCCATGATCAGGCACGCATAGATTTTGAAGAAATCCCATGGCTTCAGACCTTCAAAATCCAGATGGAATTTTTTGCTGTAGCACAGCATCTTGGCAGCCACACGACTAGCAAGAAAATAAACTCCTCGAGATTAAGAGCACACAAGCTACTTGTAAAGATCCAGCAAGATCCCAAACACACAGTTGACTTCGACTACATCCCTATGTTCGTCCTGCCTGGATTTTTTAATTAAACATAGCAGAGACGGCAATCTAATAATAATAATAAATAGGAAAACGGTAAGAAGACGAAGAAATTGCCTGGTGGAGGGTAGGGTTCGTCGGGAGGGACTCTCTGGTAACTCATCTCTCTGCCCCTCTACCTTTTGTCCTCCTCAGCTTGCTTGCTTAATTTTGTTACCTACTCACGATCTTACCAGACCGAGGTAGCTGGTTTCTTTCAGACCGAACTGGCCGAAAGCTATCATTTGACGAACTGAAGTAGTACGTTACTATTAGTTAAATAAAAAATTTTATATAAGCAACAACAGCTGGAATAGCTCAGTTGGTTAGAGCGTGTGGCTGTTAACCACAAGGAGGTTCAAGCCCTACTTGCCTCTTCCTCTTCCGGCCCAGCCTTTGCGAAAAGACTCGTGAAAGGTAATGTCAGTTTTGTGTTGCGGGAAATTGGGGGCTTCGATTTCAGAAGGAAGCAGAGGAATCGACACATAATCACTTCACTAGGCGTCGAAAATTGTGGATGGCAGCTTCAGATAGTATGGATACAATTGGTCGCAAGGTTAGATGATCCTGTTGGCAAACACCCGTGATAAATTAGTTGCAGTTATTCCTCTTGCCGCTCTGCATTGCTACTAAATGAGACCCGATTATCATGCGCATGTAGTGAGGATGAGGTCAGAGTATCATGCGCATGTAGTGAGGAGTGGTTCTAAAAAGCAAATGCCATTATATATAATAGTCAGGCAGCATACACTCTAAAATAACAGCTACACGTGAGATGATGATGTGCATATATCTTGTTCTTCTGTATGGATTATCAAGACTAATCTAATGCATTAGTAAAGGAGACAGATCAAGCCTGGCATGAGCAATATGGGCCACTCAGCCTAGCCAAGGAGACTGCCTATGAACCAAGTCAAGGGCTCACACATTGCTGATCCTTGGGCACAAAGGACACAGGCAAGTCATCCTTGGCTATCAGAGGAGGCCCTTATCCCCGTGTAAGGCTTCTCCTCTGCTTATCTCGTAGCTTGACTTCTTGGCTTGCTGCGTTTCTTCCATTCAGCAGCTATTTATACAAACCGCATAGATGAAGAGAACCGGATCAAATCTTTCCTCTACCAGAATATCTTGTTCTTCCATTTGTCTGGTAGAACATATTCTGACTTTGCTAGTATATGCCAAACTTTTAAGGCTTTGCTGGAGACATGAGAGGATGTCAAATATAGTGAGCACATTCTCACCTGATCACATTGCATGCATCTTTCATTCACATATATAGCAAATAAAGGTTTGAAATGGATTTTTCTGATGTTGAAATATGCCTAAAGCTAGCCTGATTGCCATCTCTACGTGAAACGACAAAAAGTTGGATTGCCTTTTGGTGCATTGGCTACACTAGTTACTCTCATGCATGGTTGACCAATTGGGGATGCCAATCAAATCTGAGGATGAGGATATCTGGCTGGATAATAATGAGGAATCCACTTGAAGCTTTTAGCATGCATTGACTTCCATATTTCTTAATGTAGTGATGTGTGCTCCTGCTGTATATTTTTCATGATATATGCCTACATAAGTATTTGACAGACAAAAGGCAGGAGTAGCTTACAACGGTTCATGATTCATGGAATAATTTGATCTTCAAGTTTTTTATGTTCAATTTCCTGTTGGATCCATCGCCCGATATTTTGAGGAGCTTTATGTAAAATTGTTCCTCTATAATTTGTAATTTAATTATCTGGTGGCTGAATCCTGAGTGTCCGTCAACCTGTTTGTTTCTCTCTTCGGGATCACTCTGTCAATTTGGAGAGCAAAAGCATCATCCCATGAACACACAAGGAAAACTGTCTGTGAAAATGGAACGTGGAACCTTGAGGGAGAAACTGTATTTCAGCTAATTATACATCGAACAAAAAAATGAAGCTTCAGAAAGAAAAACGAAATGCATGCTCGGGCACGACGGGCAAGTTGTTTCGTTGATCCAGGTCAAAAACGGGCGGGAATACGGTACGACACGGTTCGGAAGCGGCCAGATGGGCCGCGGAAACGAAACGGACCGGAACCGTATCCAGATACCGGAAGAGAACGCGGGCCGTGGTGCACGAGCCAGCTAACGAGGCCTGGTACGGTCACGGGCCAGGCCGGATTGGTTCAGCAGAAACGGGACGCAGGCAGTCCCGTTCCTGCGCCAAAGAGAAACGGATGCGAAAAACCGCCGCCGCCGCCGAACTCCCCGCAGCGCAGAACCGCGCCGCGCGTCGCCTCCCCGCCGCCCGGCCTCCCGCTGAACCTCCTGCCCGGCCTCCATCCACTCCCGCTGAACTGCGACGCTCCCGTCCAGCAAGCACGCCACGCCGGCGAAGGTACAGCGGTTCTAATTTTTGCTGCATTTGCAAACTTTTTGTTAGTTTGTGCCGTTCCGTGTTTCTGATCACGAAGCGGATGCGTACCTAAAATGTGTGGAGAAGAATTTTAATTCTTCTGTGCGAAGCATTTTAATTCTGGTGCCAAGTTAATTCTAGAGAAGCAACTTCGCTTGAGCCGGCTCGTTTCTTGTTGATTCTGGGACCTCCCCAAGTTCATGCTGCAATTTCGTGCAGAATTTGTGCAAATTGGTGCTGTTGGTTCATGGTTGTCTATCAGCGAAATTTTGCTCTCATCTTAGGTAGTATTGCTATGAGGAACCAAGGCTAGAGCTTTCGTTCATGTCGATTGATTTTTTATATATATATGGTCTCCATCCAAGTCTTTTATATATATTTTTAAGCGATTCTTTTATGTATTCGTAGCCAAAGCAGAACTCTGAGATCAAGGACTTGCTTATCACCAATAGGAGGATGAATCCCTGTTCTGTGAAGACCAATAGGAGAAATGATGTTGTCAAGTTGAAGGTATCCTGTTCCAAGTCCCTCTATTTGTCTTCGACTCTAAAAAGGCAAAGAAGTTGAAGCAATCTCTCCCACCAGGTTAGCATATACAGCTACTTTTTATTTGGCATGATCTAACTTGGGTTTTGATATATGAAAATATTATGCTACTATGCTATCATGAATATATGAGCGGTTCTATATCGGTTTGATGGCACAAATACATTATTCGTTTCCATCATAGTGATACATCACTTTTAGTTGCATATTATCCGTCAAGTTTGTCCCAGTGAAGAGAAAGTTTGATACATCACTTTTAGTTGCAGGGTTGCGGTAATGTTAAAGGTAGATTTAGAAGGTGATTTTCAGAGGATCTAAGACAAATCTGCACGCTCAATTAGCACCTTCAGAGTTTTTTCATGGATATGACGCCTAGCATATATTATTTCCATTTCACAATATTTACTTGGTTCATATACGTAGAGCGAAGTAAACTTTGATAAAATCACGCTGTTCCCGTCTCGTTGGATTGATCATCAATTGAATACAAATTTGACGTACTTTCATTTAGTCTTAATCAAATACCGGAAATCTACCACTTTGACTTGAGGATCCAACAAACATTGTGAAACGGAGGGTGTACATCGTCAACATATTTTGATAATTTTTTTTTACCAAACTCAAAGCTTTGTGGGAGAATTTTGATTATTTTGGTATGCTGCTCTTTGCTGAAACCTGTGTCGTTTTACCCCCAAGACGTGAGAATCCTAGTTTTATGACCACTTTATTTTTTCTAATGATGACATCACGCTTCGTAGAATTGTAGGCCTGTTTAGTTCCCGTAGGTGTAAACGCAAAAAACTTTTTGCAAAGAAATCTTGCTAATTTGATGTACTAAATGAAGTCTATTTACAAAACTTTTTGCACAGATGGGTTGTAAATCGCGAGACGAATCTAATGATGCTAATTAATCCATGATTAAGCAATAATTAGCGGATGGTTACTGTAGCATCACTGTTGCAAAATATGGATTAAGTAGGCTCATTAGATTCGTCTCGCGATTTACAGCCCATCCATGCAAAAAGTTTTGTAAATAGACTTCATTTAAGATTTCTTTAAAAATTTTGCGTTTACGGCTTTTTTGCGTTTACGGGGTGGGAACTAAACGTGCCCTGTATTATTACTCCATATACGTACAGTACGTTCGTCTACATTAAAATTGTCCAGATTATTGGACATGCATCACAGAAGTTCTCTTTACGCACGGCCCAGATTCGAGCAAGGCCGAGCTCACGGCAACCCGCCCGCGAGGCCACAGCCCGCAACAGCCTCCCTTTGCGGCTTTGCCCCTCTCCGAAAACCCTTCCGCCCTCCGCCGTGGCGCCCGCCGCCGCCGGCCTCGCTCTCGTCCGCGTCCCACCTCCCACGCGTCCTCCGCGCGACCTCGATTTGAGCGGCGGCCAGCCCAGAGATCGTCGCCCCGCCCGGCGGGCGCCCCCCCCTCCTCGTGCTGAAAGGCGCGCGCGCGCTCCAACTCGTCGCCGCCTGCGATGCAGAGGATACTGTAAGCGAACTATACAAGGAATGAATGATTCGGGCGGGTCATGTTGTACCCTTCTGTTCTCACAGTCATGTTCATTTCTGCGTCATTCAGATCGAGGGCTGCTCGCCGTTGCACCAACTCCTCGGCGGCATTCAAATCCCCACTCGTAATACGCAGAATTTCTCTCTGTACCCTCCGTGTTGTTTCGTGCATGGGCGTGTGCTTTAGATGCTAATGCTACGGAGTTCCTGCAGGCGCAGGCGAATGTGGCAAGTGGAGTTCATTCTGAAGACTCCCCAACTTGTTCTAATGGTAAGCGTATTTTTAGTCATTTTGTTTTTGCTATTGTTTTGCACGGAATGTTGTAGGCCTGTAGCTGTTGTTTCTGCGCACTATGGTTGGCATGTTTTGCCATGTTTTTATGCTATTAACCTGGAAATGGTGCGATCAGATCAACTTCGTGCTATGGGTAAATGCCTTGTAGTTGCCTACGTATTGTACGAGTTTTTAGTTCTTTGAGGCTTGGCTTACTTCCTGTTGTTTCTATGATTGTCCTTCTCCTGCAGCAAGTTTCACTTGTACCATGCTTCCTGACTTGGCTTATCACCTTGTCTGGCTGATCTGAATGGTTCCCATAATTAGCAGAGTTACTGTGTGAATTTTGTGCACATCAATATGTAAGCAGTGCTATGATGATTGCAGAATATGATAATTTTACATGGAAGACTAGTTTGGTCAGATCTGTGCAAGCAGACATTGTCAATGCTCTCCGTAGAGGTGATCGGCAGCGGGCATCAATGATTCTTTCGAACTTTCAAAACACTGATTGGGCATTGACTAAAGATGATTTTTCTTATATACTGGAGTATTGCGCAGAAGCACCTGATCCTTTGGTAAAGTTACTGTTAGATGTTTTTTTAAATTTTTTTTACAAGAGCTTAAGGTTTAATACATTCGTTTTGACTAGTACTCCATCGGTGTTTTCCAATATTTCTAGTTTGTTATGGAAACTTTGGAACTCATGGAGGAGAAGGCTATTGGCATGAGTAAGGGTATCTACAGATATGTCATTCGCGCCCTGAGCAGGGGAGGATGCTCGAAGGAGGTATGCAATACTTCTCATTTCTCAAACTAACAGCAATGGTAGTAGCATAGTATATTCTCTTTTAAGGATAGAAGAGACCGCAGTAAACTTTCCATTTCCTTGTGATACTGGCTAACTCCAGATGTCATTATTGGTGGAACGTAGATAACTGACCCAGGTTCTTGGTACTGATTGGAGTGGGTCCGTTATACTTGTGCCTTGTCCAGTCTAGCACACTATCCTACCCCAACTTGCTTGGGACTAAAAGGCTTTGTTGTTGCTGTTGCTGTAGTTGTGACCCTTTTGTGGACAGGTATGTCTGCAAATGTTTGCATGTTCACTGATAGCGCAGGCATTGTTTTATGCATTATATAATTTATATTTATAGGAGAGTGGTGAATTGGAGAAAGTGTTGTATGTTCTGCTAACGCAACTATTCCATAAAATTAGCAAACAAGTATGAGGCACAGAGGCAGGTTTATGGAAAAAATAAGTACACTACAACTATATTTCTGTTCGAAATAAAAGATTGATGCATGTATGCTTGTTTGCACATTTAATGAACCGTTGACTTTTAATGTGTTATTTCGATGATAATTCCATTGGATTTGATTAAGTTGATTACTTATTTTTTTTCTACTTTACAAGTTGTGCCGGGTGATTGAGTGGAATTCACCTTTTCTTTCATATTTGCTATATACTTATCAGCTTATTGAATACTTCAGCTACGTGCAATCTGCAAGTTTAGAATCTTCTTTCCTATATAGGCACTTCACTGGCTGACTCTTCTAGGGGAGAAAGAAAGCACTCATGCCACTTTGCCATTTTTTAATATCTTTCTAAATTCCTGTGGAAGTAGTGCAAATCTGAAGGATGCTGAATGCTGTCTAGAGACAATGCAAAATTATCTTCTGGGGAAGTCTGAAATAACATACTGTGAGCTTTTGAAGGTTTGTAGAAGAAATGTTCAATATTGCTGTTCTTAAATTTCTTTTTTTATATGCGCATTTAATATCAACTCACCTGACTTGTCTGTTGTAGTTGCAAGCCTGTATTCATGCCTAGTTCATTATAAAGCTTCCTGTTTGGTCCCTTTTTTTTTTCTTTTCAAAATTAACATGTCGCTGCCTAGGCTGTTCCCTTTTGGCACATTGTTTTGTCTGTGTGAATTGAACCTCCTCCTGAATAAATCACCATACATGACTGCAAATCCATATTTTGTTTCTCACTTTCTTTTCTTAGTAATGTTGTTGATCAAATTTAGTTTTCTCTTGAGAAAAAGTCAACCGCCATTTTACTTTGTGGATCTTATGTTTTGTTCTTCTCGCATCATGTAAGGACATTCCTTTCATCTCATGCAATGTTATATTTCATTTATATAATAGCCCTTACCACATATTTGTGTGATGTGGTGGTTGCAAGACATACTAATTCTCTCATTGTTTGTAACTGATGTTGTGACAGCTTGCTTATTTTATTTTTTCAGCTTGACTGTTACATTCTCGGCTCACGTCATTTATTCATTTTGATCTAATATTGTGACAGCTTTGCTTATTGTTTTTGATATGTTTTAGATTGCAGTGTTACAGGGAAATCTGCCTGCAGTTTATGATATTTGGAAGGACTGCACTAGGTATTATAGCCCAAGCATTATTATGCAAAGGAAATTTTTGAGGGCTTTAACCACGTTTGGTGACCTCCAATCTGCATATCACATCTTGCAGCATATGGTAGCCACTGCTGCACAAAGCTCTGACCATCTGAGGTTGTCTTGTAAAAGAAGATACCAATCATCAAGATTAGACATTCCTGTACTTGCTTTGAGTGAATCTGAAGATCTCAAATTGTTACCAGACTGTAATCTGCAACCATCTCAAGGGAAGCTGGCTACTGGCAAAAATTCAGCTGATGTTCAGCCTGAGTTATTTGAGGAGAAAACTCAGTCATTTGATATTGTTCAATTGAAAGCTGATGTATTATCTGAAGGTCTGATCTGCGTTCCATCTGCATACACCATCCGCCATATTAGATTACTCATCCCAATGAGATATATAAACTTATTTCGTTTCAGTTTTGTTCCAGGCAATGATCTTGCTGATAAGGTTGGACTAGAGAATGGGAGTGTTCCAGATACATTGAGATTTGTGGGAAGTGCAGTAAGGAGAATTTTAAGATGGTCGTTCAACGATCTTATGCATGCATGCGTACAATTTAACAACTGTCAGTTAGCTGAGCAGTTATTTCTAGAGGTAACAAATGTATACTTCTTGACTGTGTAATCTGTATCATTACCATGCAATCTTTGTGTTGAACTTTTACTTTGAACATTTCTCTGAAACTTTAAGAATTTCTTTCTTCTGAATGGTAAATGTGCAGTGTGTTAACAATTAGATTTCTAACTTGATTTGTTTCATCTGCCGCACTGCATTTGATCTTAGAATAGGAGGGGTGCCATTTCTTTAACAGAAGATCTCAGTCATGTTTACTGGACCTTTGTTTTTCTAATTTATGTTTGATTTCACCTGCAAAGATTGTCACTAACATAGATGATGAAATCTATTTTTATACGAACCATTACTCTGCCATTAATTTTGGTCCTGCAGAGAGATTTGATTTAAAATTCTAGTTTGTAACATGTGATCGTGCATTTTAGCGCCATTTTCATAAGTTTTTCCAATGTTATTAGCATAAAAGGTAAGGACTGCAGTTTTCAGTTAGTTTAATGGTGAAATCATTTTAACTGAAAGATTCCCATATGCTCACAGACTGTGTTGGTAATTTAATTTTTCTCTCCAGATGCAAAAGCTTCGATTGCGGCCATCAAAATTTACGTATGACGGGTTTGTCAAGACTCTGATAGCTGGCAAAGGAGTTGCATATGCCATGAAAGTGGTCTGCTACCAGTAACTTGCTGTTTATGTTCCAGTTACTTGAAAGGGCATCTCAATAACATGATGATAACACATGCCATTTTTTTATTTTTTATCAAAGCAATGCGGTGCATCGCTCTGATTTTCGTGAAAGTAGAATTTAGACTACTGATTATTGTTAAGAGTACTGCGATGTTAAGAATAAAATACTTTCTTCAAAAACTCTATGCAAAATTGAACTGTACCTGTACTATTACTACCTCTAGTTCTGGTCTGTTTTACTTGTTTAAGATATCGATACCATCTCCAATGCACATTTCTAACTGTTACCAAATTTGTGTTATCGACAATAAAACCATAATGTAGTAGCACTTTTCACGAAAAATTTATCAATATCTTTTTCATGGGACAAATTTAAGTACTTTTATGTAAGTTTTGACTCCACACATCCTATGACTATCAATTTTGGTTCGGAGATAGCATTATTTTCTTGTACATATCTTAGATTCATATGTTTTTCAGGTTGAAGTGATGGAGAGAAGGGGCATTAAACCTTACAATGATACACTTGCTGCTCTCTCAGAGGGTTATAGCAAAAATTTACAGTTGGATTTGGCTGAGGATTCTTTGGAAAGAATTTCAGAGATACGACCAAAGCATATACGTGCCGTTAATGCTTTGCTTTCTGGATGTGAGATTATGGTAATGCATTTACTTTGGACTTAGATTTTAGGATATTGGGTTTCTGTGCGCCCTGCTGTCTTGGAATGCTTGATGCTCTACATCATGTCGACAAAAAATAGTTTTCCGTATCTTTCACTGCACCAGTCTGTCAGATTAAAGGTTCTGTTTCGTTAATATGAAGCATGAAATAATCCTCTTCAAAATTTTTGCAGAATGAACCAGAAAGAGCTGTGCGCATATTAGCTAAAATGAAACATGTGAACATGAAGGCAACTCTCAGGACGTATGAGCTTTTGTTTTCTCTGTTTGGCAATATCAATGTTCCTTATGAAGACGGAAATGTGCTCTCTCATGTTGAGGTTTCCAAAAGGATAAGCATCATTGAGATGGACATGCTAAATAATGAAATCCAACACAGTTTTGTGTCTATGAAGAACTTAGTAAGCCTGCTTTCCATTTAATATATAAATCTTTGTATTCTGTCTGGGTCTGGTTTATAAGGAACAAAAAGTGTCGTTTTTTTACTATTGTTACAAATTCGAGAAACATTCACATGAGTATCTTGGATTTGGGATACTCAATGTGGCCTTTTCTGCTAAAGTGGGGAACACTTTTAGAAACCTATGCCATTCTTTGGCTTTTTTTCACTTTGTCCACATCATGATTTGAGTATCTTTATTTTCTATCAAGAATTCCCTGTGACATCTTTATTATTTCAAGGCACCAAATCCACTAATATTTTCAGTGGTTCATTCATTACAATTTACGGTAATTGGAAGCACTATCTTAATTAACCTGAACAGGGCATATCATTCTTGTCTGTCAAAAGTCTCTGAATATTATAACCTGAGACCTCTGTCATAACACCAAAACCTTTTCTACTCTGTTTGATATTACAAGGTTTATTTTGTCTTGTTAGGACAAGGTTTTGGCCAACAATTACTCCATCACTATGTCGTTTATGTGATACAAATTCAAAATCATATGTATGAATCTAATGACATCAATGACATATATTATGCATTATTGAAGTATTTGTTGGTCAAAAACTTTCCTAAAGAAAAGGAATACACGTTGTACAGATGAATAGAAAGTAATTGTCTCTAAAAGTTTACTCATTGGATCACCAGTTATCATCAAAAAGCCATCTGTAAAAAATTGTGGTTTTGGTTGTGATTTCACTTGTCATTCCCATCTTCAGTGCTTCTTAACATGACAAATCCTTTGCACTCTTAATGTTCTTATGATTCTATTTCAGATACGAGCTTTTGGAGCTGAGGGGATGATAGAGGAAATGCTGAGGTACCTGAATGTAGCTGAAAATATCTTATGGAACATAAATCCTTATCAGAAGAGCGATCTCTACAGCGTTGTGTTGCATGCTCTTGTTCAAGCCAAGGAAGTATGTGTCAACAATCTGTTAAGTTTGTTCTGATGTGACATAATGATGAATTCTTCTCTCCTTTGTTTGTAATAGGATGTAAATATGGTCATAACAGATATTTTGATTCTTTCATTCTTCGCTCATTTGATCTCGATGAAGTAGATGGGGAGATCTCAAATGCAACCACCCTTTAAGTTGTAGTCATGGTGTTATGCAATTACTTTTGAATTGGGCGTGAAATTAACACTAAAAAGTTCTAAAGGATTCAAGATTCACTCGCTTTACTCTTATTTACAAAATTTCAGGTTCAAATTAATTCTGTGTTACGAATTTTATAGCACATTTATCTTTTCTTTTCTTAAGTTCACACTTTGAGTTTGTAGCTGAAAATTTGAAGTATGCTACAGCACTTCATAAACTACATCATCAGTTCTTTTGTACAGGAAATGGTTCATGCTGGTTTGGTGCCAAACTGAAAATTCATTGCATGATTACACTTAGCAGATATTGAACTTGGCATACTATCAAATTTGATCCATGTTTTTCTGTTTGTAGAGTCACAAAGCAATAAGGATTTTTAAAATCATGAGATCATGCAGCCTTCCAACCGATATTTCAATTTATACTACCATGATAGAGTGCTGCAAATGGTTGCCATGTTTCAAATCAGCTAGTGCATTGCTGTCTTTGATGCTCCAAGATGGCTTCCATCCAACTGTCGTGACCTATACATCTCTCCTGAAGGTAAATCTGGCTAAGCATAAGACCATCACACACCCCTTTAGATTTATTATACTACTGATTACTTGTTAGTTGAGTTGACTTTTGCAGGTTCATTTACTTGGTCTCATGTCTATTTTTCTTGATATGATAGGTTGCATTAGCAAAAGACGATTTTGAGGGGGCTCTGGATCTGCTTGATATATGCATAACTGAAGGAATTGAGCCTGATATACAGATGTTCAATACAGTACTCTCACATGCATATTATAAAGTATGTTTGTTATAAGAATGATCTATTTCTCTTCCCCAGCTAAAATGATCTTTGAAGTTTAGCTCATTTTTTGAACATTCTTCGCAGGGTCAAATTCATGTCATTGAATATATTGTGGAGTGTATACATCGAGCAAAAATCCAACCTGATCCATCAACACTCTGGTACACATTTTGCGTGTATGAGGAACATGAACTTTACAATACTGCAATTGAGGCATTGCAAGTACTCAGCATGAGAATGATATCTGAGGATGTCAGCATCCGTAGCGAGAAAATAACTGCTTTTGAAGATCTAATCCTCAGTGAAGAGCCAGATGCTGAACTGAGAATCATAAGGGCATTCGAAGCAGGTGAAGAGTTTCTTGCAACAGCTTTACTGAACCTGAGATGGTGTGCGATAATGGGTGCCACCATATCTTGGTCACCAGAGGAGAGTCTTTGGGCAAGGAGGCTGGCATCCTCGTACGATGCTAACAGGAGACCACATATAAGCCCCTAGGAAGTCCCCCAATCTTGGGGAAGGAAACCCTATTTCCAAGTATCAGGATAAGGAATCCACTTAACCACCCATTCAGCAAACTAATGGAGGCGGAACGGAGTCATTGTCCCAATCTAGTGATAGGCAGAACCAAATGAATCTCTCTGCTAGGCATGATTACTAAGTCATGTTTTCTTTTGCTGGAAAGCATCCAGTAGGTGGACTTCCTTTTACCTAAACACCATGATTGGACCTGTCTGCTTGTTCATCACCACCCATCTTGAAGCTTGGTCATGAAACATGCAGTGGTTTATCAATTTGTTCTGCGAGGGGCTGGTCTGTTGGCCTGTTGCACCTTTTTGAGGCTTCTGGGTGAACAGCTTCTAGGCCAACATTACTTGATAGGTTGCTTACCTGTTATTCATCTAGCTCTAACCGCTGCTAATTGTATCAGGAGCATTTTGCAGAATTTGTTGGAACATATTTGATGGTGACGAAGATTGCATCATGTGGCAGTGACAGATAAATAAGAGGGGTTATAACTCAACCGTAACTGGAAGCTGGGCTGTTGCACCTCAAAACAACTTGTTCTGGGTATTTTGGATGTTATAACTTGGTCTGACAGAGGTAAATTAGAGAAGGATGGAGAGGCATGAGGGTATACTAATAGACATATTATCGCTTACTAGTTGGTCTTTGCTGTACATTATATACTGGTGCTTCAGTAGTTGTCTTCTGACAGCCTTTTTGTTCACTTTCTAGGCTGTTCGAATAGCAATCCAACATGACATCACTTATGAACCTTCGTTCCATGATTCCACGAATAATATGTATCATGTCGAGTTCCTCGCCAAAAAAAAAAATATCATGTCGAGTAGTATGAACCCCCTGGTTTCCCCCCATTTGCCGCCTGGTATTTGCACCCAAGTTGACTGAACTGCTGTTGGCCTGTTGCAAAACATCATTTCTAGGCGCCTTATATTTTCCCTTTCGTAATGAATGAACTTATGTCCATAGGAATTTTAGATTATTTCTGTGCTCCAAACAGTCAAAATCTCCGGCACCAAAATGAAAAAGTTTTTTCCGGGGATAAAGGGATGAGAAATTCGAGAGTCCACCTTCAGAATTTCGGCGAAAATGGGCTGGTTCCCGCAAGCCGCTGAATGGCCGAGGTTCATCCAGGCCAGAATGTAGCCGCTGAATGCCTTTCTCGATTCGTCACTTCGTCTGCTTTCGGTCGCCCGCAGGTCCTGCTTCCCTCTCCCCCTCCGCTCTCGCCTCTCGGTCTCAGATGCGTCGCCACTCGCCACGGGCTCACCTCACGACTCGCAAGAGAAGCGACACGGACACGGGCGTGCGTCTCGTCTCGCGCAGGTCCAGCCGTCCAGCTTAAGGTGGTCGCGTCGCCGCCTCCCCTTCCGCCCTCTCGCAGCTCCGCGTGTCACTCGCCGCTTCTCTTCCACCACACCGCCCATCCATCCCTCCTTGTAGGGGCGCGATGAGATAGACGCAGGCTCGAGCGAGAGGAGCGCGCAGGGGGTCCCCCACCGAATGCTAGAGCAGGACGACGGGAGGCAGGAAGGGGAGGAGGATGCCGCTGGGCGTGGTGTTCCATGGCGCGCAGCTGGCGCTGGATCTGGCGGTGGCCGGGATGTCGCTGGCGGTCGCGCTTGGCTTCTTCGCCCTCGTCACCACCGTGCTCTGCTCCGCCGCGTTCCTCCACCACTCCAAGCCCGCCGCGGCGTCCTAGCCGCCGGCCGCTGCCCCGCCGCAACCTCGGGGTACATTCTAGTCATTCACGCGCGTCACCTCGATCTGATTGGGTTCATTTCGTGGCCACTATGCTGGGTTGCGGTACCAATTTGCCTGCGCTACCTTTGGTTAATTCTGTGTGGAGCTGGACAATGCACGCGCGTTTATGTTTCTAAACTGTAGATGGGAAGCATGAGGTCATTCATTAATGTTAACCACTCTCTCCCAAGCGTATTGAGTGTGTATTGTGCTGCCTTGCATTAGAATCTCTACTCATATTGCCTGGGGATTTTAAACCATCTCACCGATCTTGAAATTTAGGCTTTAGCAGCTGCCAAATGTGTTCATATGGTTGCAGTTTCTGAAAAATTTCACAAACTAAGCTAGTAGGTTGTGATGTTGCGTTGATCTGTCTTTCTTGTGATCTGTTCTCAAGCGAATGATTCAGGGTGAAAGCTCATGACTTGACATCCACTGAAGGTTGAACCTGAGGAGCTTCACAGGTCCTGCCTACCAGTTGAGGACTGTGATATCTCTAGATTCATTTTTTTCAGAGACTATTCAGATGATCCTCTCTGGATAACTTTGCTGTATAAAGATTCCTTTTTGATTGAATTCTGTATGTTCAAGTATTCCTTAGGAAGCCGTATGCAACTAGGCAGTAGGCACACACTTTGAGCAGAGTGATCATGAACTAGCTAGCATCTATCAACTATCATGACACTTGACATTGTAAATTTGTTGTATGTCCATAAAATGTCGGTCTGGTTTCCATCTTTCATCCGAGAGTGGTTTAGTTATACCATTTACTTCACCTTGTATCTATGAGTTCAACCAAGTGTGTCAACAGATTACCATTCCCCTTACTATGGCTTTCTTGTTCTATTTTAGAGATGATAGTACTGTTGCTGATCTAATTACCTCCACATCAAGTGTAGGGAAGGAGGTGCTTCAATCGACGCCAGGGCTGCTTTAGAGCACTTGCAGATGCAAAGAATAGTTGATTTTGTACACATCAGGTGACAGCTAGAGGCTCTTGTACCACATATGTATGTTTCCTTATGCTGATTTGTATATTAGATGTTCGTACTGTAGATTTTGTAATTGCTCTTTCTCAGGACTATTGAAAATTGTTTAATGCATATGTTAAACGGCCAAAAAGATTGTGACAATTGAGGTCTTGTGTAAATGGTTCATTGGCAATATGAATATTTCTCGCCTTCTATTAAAAAATAATATTTCTCGCTTTTATAGATTGTATTCTTATCTCTCTCTTCCTCTCAGAGCAAAATTGTCCCTTTGCAACCACATACAGACATTTCAAACTCTACACATACTAGGAACAGTAGAAAGCAAGCACAAATAGAGAACAGCCTGTGAAGTATATCTGGACATAGAGTTATCAGTTAATATCTATATAAATACATGCATTTTTTAATATGATACTAGGAGGATGACAATTAAGAATATCTAAGGGGTACAATATGTGCCCAAGCTTCCAAAAGCCTTGCATTCCCCATGCTTCTACAAGGATATTAGCTAGATGATAGTGGTTGAGAGACATCCTAATAGGATATTACAGTGTTTACCAAAAGAAGCCTGTTCTTGACGAACTACGTCTCTTGTTGTGGCTTCTTCTAGTGGTCTTATCTTCTCCTTTCTTCATCTTGCCTGGCTTTTTGTCGCAGCTGGTTGGGAGCTTGGTATGCATCTCCTCTTGCTTAACGTTACCATGCTCATCTCTGATACTGTCATTTTTGTCATGATCTTTCTTTTCTTTGCCATTACGCATCTTCACTTGAGCTGGTCCTGTGGAAGCATCAGAAGCCAAGGAATCATAATCTCCATCATCATAATCTGCGTCGGGTTTGCTTGTACCATTGCTGCAGACACTACCAACATTACTTCCTTCGGTTTCATTGGATTTGGCATCATCACTACTCACCGGGGAGCCCAGGTACATTGTCCATCCGGATTCATTACTGTTGCACTCTTCACCATCATCCACAGTAATCTGGGAGGATTCCATAACACAGGAGTGGAGAGACACAGAAAAAGAAGCCAAAGACAACAAAACAACCGAAGGAACACACACGCTAATGCTTCTTCAGAACACTGAACACCCGACAATCCAACATCCAAATCTGAGAAGAGCACCAAAGCCTCTCTCCCCCTCCCTCTCCTCTCAACAGCTAACCATCGTCACAGGGCAGGCAATGCAGAGGGGTTGAATTGCGTGAGGCTAGGAACTTTGCAAGGGGTTGCTTGTGTCTATGTGTGGAAGCTTGTCATGGGACTGCACGCTGCAGAAAGGATGACAGTGCCTTTAAATGGGAAAGGCGGCCTATCCTTCCAACTGTTTCTCATAACTTTCCCAACTATTTCTGTACCTTTTGTTGCTACCAAAGCCAGGTGTAAAACATTTGCTTGCAATGCAGTGCTCCAGGTATTTCCATGTGTAGTCCATGTGGCCTTGGCCTCTCACCTCATGGTGGGGGCCTGGCAGGGGTATACGTGCATGGGTTAGGCTATGATTTGGTAGGATTGGGAGGTTAGAATGAGGCTGGCATAGCTCAAAAGGCTTGTTGTCGCTGCTGTGTCCGCCTGTCATGCAAATGCGTAACTTGTTTATGACACATCTGCCTTGCGTTGCAGGACCAGGTGAACATGTCTTTTGTTTGCTTTAGCATCTGCATGCAGACAATGGCCAATTAGGCTCAAAGTCATTAGATTTCTGCGCTGTATTTCTTTTGTTTTGTGGTAATAATCAATAGCTGCATTCTTGTTTGAGGATTCTTGAGACTGCAGTGAGATGCAGAAACTTGGTTGCGATGCATGGATAGATTCGTAGATATGCTGGAATCTGATAGGCTAAATGCTTTATCAGCTGGCCTGGTTGTTATATGTGGATCAGCAGATGCCTAACTTGATCATTTGGCATCCTTTCCCCCATGTTCGAGGAACGAACAAGCCTGCCTCTGCCTGCCTGACTTGATCCTTAAGCTTTTCAGGAACTAAGAGGGTGTCAGGGGCCAGAGCTTGCGGCACTCGAGAGAAAATTGCTGAGCCCCAACTTGCTGCATTGTCTGATGGTCATGTGAGCCCTGAACATGCCCTCGTGCCGCGCCTTTTCCTTTTTCTTTTCTTTTAACGAATGGCGCGAGAAAGTGCTATTTTATTGAATAAATTCTGAATAAATATATGAATATGCAGCTCTGGAAGACTGTCAACACGATAAAAATAAGAAACTGCTTACATGATAAAGAAAAAAGAAGACAAAAGACAACTATAACAACATTGCAGACTACTGCGGTCAGGTCAAAACTGTTTGGATGGTGGCCACATCTCGCCACGCATAAGTCCAGACGCGCTACAACTTCATACGCAAGTGTTTAGTTTTTGTTTACACTACACTACAGTTGTGACTTGTGACGCTATTTCCACTGCATGTTCTCAAATAGAATATACTGTTGAGCACACCTTCACTCCTTAAGGTAAAAAAAAAAGTTTAGCAAGGAAGTGGTAAGTATTTATTTTCAGAAAAAGAAGAAGCGGTAAATCGAAGAAGCCCAAGTGTCGCCGTCGCTGCACTGTGCAAGAAGTACAGCCCGTTGGCGCGACGCGCCTTGACCTGTCTGTCCTGCGCTCCAGTGCCTACGACGCCCCACCCCTCCGGGCGGCGCGACGTGGTGTCCTTTTCATTTGAGGCGGCATGTCGAGCTCCGGCTTGCCGTTAGGATCCTACGCACGCTGCACGCTGCACGCTGCACGCAGCAGGACAGCGGGACAAAATGTCCTGATGAAAGAAGACTGATCTGGAAACTCGTGCTCGGGAGGACGGGAGATCGTCAAACGGGTCACTGTTCCTCGATCCACGCACCGATCTCGCCGTGGACTCGATGCTCGGGGCCGGCCCTGCGGTGCGAGCCGACCAGATTCACCTGTCCAATCGGAGTGAACTGTTCCGCGTTCCTGCCTCCTGTGCCGCGGTAAATGCATGGTGCGAGCGCATACACGCACATGCTTCTCGTTCTTGGGGGCCGGTTCGGTTGGGGGGAAAAAACGGATGGGATTGGCTAGACTAGGATGGCATTGGGTGTGTGTTTAATTGAGTTCGTTCTAGGTTTACCGGATGGCCTAAAAGGAGCAGATCGTATGTTTTTCGAGGGTGGCCCCATGGCACGTTGGTCGCCCGGGATCTTTTGCCAGGAGGAAGGGTAGTCTGGTGGAACGCAGGCACGTTACGATTAGTACGTATGTTGGTACCACCACCTGGGTTGGTACAAAGTAGAGCTAACATACCGATGGGATTGCTAGGACGGAGCTCCACCGACGGTAGGCTGTCGGTCATTTCGGGCCGCAACGCCGGAGGAACCAAGCGTGTATGGTGGCATACTGGCATGGTGCCGATTCGGTTGCTCAGGAGCAGTCCAAACTCCGAACCAAAGGTCTCCAAGATTCGTTCGGTGTTCTCATTGCGGACTGTTGAGGGAATGAATATTAAAATTGTCAGGATGTAGGCACAGACCGACCTTAGCTCAGTTGGTAGAGCGGAGGACTGTAGTCATTGCAGAAAAATCCTTAGGTCGCTGGTTCGAATCCGGCAGGTCGGACTAATTTTTCCTCATTCCTTTTTTCTCTTATGATACTTTTTATATTTTTCTTTTTTTCCTCATTCCTTTCTTTTTATATTTTTCTTTAGAAAATGGTATTCAATTCAAAGTGCTACAGTGGTGGATATCCCTGGTGAGCGGGCCTGCTTAACCGTGCTTGCCGCAAATGGCTTCTTCAGAAAACCTTTTTCCGATTGACATTTGATGCAACTCGCCCATCCATCACTGAAGGCTGAAGCACTCAGCTAGTACTGCGATGTCTCCTTTGGAAGAAGCAGGACGCCTGGCTCCCCGCAGCTTTACGTGTCTATGTCTGATTATAAAGATGACCTCAGGCAACATATCTAAGAGGTTATCCAGTCAGAACTTTTGATGCACCTCACCATCCATCATCGAGGCACTTAGCTAGTACTGAGATGTCTCCTTCGGAAGAAGCACAACGCCTGGCTCCCCGCAACTTTACATGTCAATGTCTGATAGTAGAGAGCTACGACCTAACACATGCAGTTAAATTTCTCTGGTTTTACGAATTTGGATTGATCATATCGAAATAATATCACTGAATACATTGCGAAAAGTACTTTCACGACATTGTGATGATTCTGTTAACTTTTATTGTCACGTTTGTCAATATAAAAATGTCATACATTTATAAACTGAGGGAGTATATCACTTTACCATATATAATCAGGAACCTTTCTTACTGAATGGGTTTAAAACACACTTTCCTAAAAAAGGGGACAACTAATGGAGGCAAGCCCCCACCAGGCTGTCAGCATAATCCTGGGAACTTAACCTACTTCAACAGCATATGGCCGAACTCTCGAATCCAGAGCTTTGCCAATGCATGCTCTGAAACTTATTCTTGCCTGTGCAATCGTGCAAAGTGCCCTGATGAATGGGATTAGATTTCCACGAGTATAGAGGGTAAAGTATTCTGGCAGTCAACCACAATATGATCTCCTGATGTGGATGGTTCAAAGGGGCAGCTCTCCATGATGGGTAATCTTCAGATTCTAAAGGGGGCTAGGAATGATTCCCATGACGACATCTGCAACAGAATTGAGGTCAGAGCCTTTCATGTTGATGATATGGACAATATAAAGCCAATTAGATGAATGAAAATTATTGAACAAATTTCATACCTGCTAAGTGCTAGTAACAAGAATTATTTGCACTTATAGGACCGAGAACCATCCAAATGCAAAGTATTCCTTTGGCTGGCCATTAAAAACAGATGTTGGACGGCAGACAGATTGGCTAGGAGAGATCTCCCACATCCTGAGAATTGTGTGTTGTGTGATCACGAAGCTGAAACAGTCCAGCACATTCTCACAACTTGTGTTTTCCCTCGGCAATTCTGGCACATGGTGTTAGCTCCTGTTGGGTTTGACCGAGTAGTTCCAAGACGAGAGCAGCTGAAGTTTGCTGATTAGTGGAGGAAAGCTAGCAAACGGATTACTGCATCTCAGAGAGGGTTTCAACAGTGCTGTTATTTTGGGAGCTTGGACCTTATGGAAACAAAGAAACAGGTGTATCTTCGATGGGCGCTCTTCCATCGGTTCAAAATGCACAGCGCCTGTTCATGGATGAACTGAAGATATGGAAATTTGCTGGAGCCTGAAAACTCCAGGAACTAGGACTAGGTTGGATGAAGGGGCTAATCTAACAAGCCTTATTGAGGTTGTGTTTGTTTACCTTTTACCGGTGATTTTGTAATCTTATCCTGTACTACAACCCCTCTGTTCTAGTGTGATAGAGTGGGTTGGCCTTTTTCCTCCCTATTAATATAAAGATACGCAGCTAGCCTGCATGTTAGATAAAAAAAAGACAGAACACTAATCACAGTTGTATATTCTGATGCATTATCTAATTATCTGCAATTCTTGTTTTAGCAAAACAAGTAAAGCATACAGCACCCACAACACATCGATTGCCCTTGTTATAGAGCAAAAAGAGTCTTCGGCTAAAAGGGTTGGATTGGTGAATTTTTCAGCAGATCTGAAAATGCCTTGTACATTTTCTGCTTAAGAATGGCTACTAACCATAATTGGAGCATGTCACCTGTCAAAATGTCTAATACAAGCGATGAGTATGTTTGAAAGCTACACTGAAGTAACTGGTGAACAAATGTAGGAGACTTCAGGTAAATGTGGATATAGCCTGGCTACTTCTAAAAGCAGTTTTAGATGACATTAACAAGAACACTGTTACAATTGTTCACCATTGTCAAATGTGAGAGAACATTCATCAGGAGGGAAACTGATTAAGACATGAAACCAGGCAGTATAAAAATGAATTTTCCCAATACAACAACAGTGAAAAATCTATAGACATTGAAGATAAAATGTAATTCTAGCGAGAACTGTATACCTGACCGAGTTCAATGGCCGAGTAGGAGATGAACAAGGCACAAGCCACCAAACTGAAAGCTGATTCTATTCAGTCAAGCCCGAAGCATCAGTCATGGCCTCTCCGGAATCCATCTTGGTCATGCAGGCATAGCGCTGCAGTTTCTCATTGAACAGCACCAGGGGATCCTTCTCCTTGAGTATGCCATTTTCATCATACGCGTCTCTGAGGAACAGGGCCCAGTTCATCTCCGTGCCGGCGAGGTAGAACGCGCGGTTCTGCTTCTTCAGCGACTCGTACATGTGCCGCGTGAGCCCGAACTCCTCCTTGAACTCGACTATGTGGTGGATCATCGCGCGCTTCTCCACTGTCAGGCTCAGGAACTCGTGCACCACCCCGACGCGGTACTTCTCCGCCTCGGGCGTCCATGGCTTGAGCAGCGCGCCGTTGGTGTACGGTGAGACCAGCGGGAATGTGGTCGCTGCGTCGAGGCGGTCAGCGTCCTCCGCGTCGAGCGGCATCAACCGGCGGTGCGGGACGGCGAAGCGGAACGTGCGCCGGACGCGGCGCTCGTCCACGACGTAGTCGCGCTCCAGCGCGCTGACGGCGAGCGCGGGGTCCCAGCGCACCAGCTCGAGGACATGGCGGCCGTCCGCGGGGTCGACGACGACGCGGAAGTCATCCGGAAAGTCGCGGACGCGGTCTCGGAAGTCATCGGGGAGGCCGAGCACCGCGCGGCAGTGGTGGAGCTTCGCGAGCGGCACGCGGCGGTGGGCGGTGAGCATGAGGAGCTTCCGGACTGCGCGCACCCGCGACGGGAGGAGCGTCTCGTGGATGCGGCGCTCTTCCTCGAGGAGTGAGCGCATGAACGGCGTGAGCGCGAGGTGCGGGACGGAGTCCACGACGGGGAGGTGGAACAGCAGCGGGTGGCGCGCAGCGGAGCGCGCCACTTTGCGGCCACGGGGGAAACCGAGCTCGCGGTACAGCTTGCCGGCCTCGGAAAGGGGGATCCGGTGGGGAGGCGGGAGGGAAGCCAGGAACGAGCGCGCGCGGTGGAGGAACCGGAAGGCCGTATCGCGGTCGAGTACGGCGTCGAGTTCCGGGACACGGCGCGCGGCCTCCGGCTCGATGGGCGCGACCCGCGGGCTGTTGAGCTTCTTCAGGAGCTTCTTGCGCCGCTTGCAGGGGAGCAGTGGCAGGAGCGAAGCCGCCGCCTCCGCAACCGCCGCGGAAGATATCGGGGCAGGCGCCGGCGCCGGCGCGGGAGCTGGGAAGGGAAGAAGGAGCGCTCTCGTGGCGCAGAAGAGGCGGCGCGCCATCGCGGGCGGCGGCGGCGGCGGTCGACGGCCGCGTGGGACTAACTAGCTGGGTTCAGTCCAGTACTTCAGTCAGGGTTTGATCAAATGTTGCACGAAAATTAAAGGCATTCTAACCGCTCGATCATGGGCCCACTCCACATCCCACCCCACTTGCCACATCTGACTTCTCCCGTCCCCATCGTCCTCGTCGCATCCCGTAGTCCTGCGCTTCCTTCCTCCTGAGCCAAACCCCCAAATCCCCCTTCCCGTCCGCTCAGAGCCGCCGCCGGTGACGGCGCCGCTGGCAATGGGGACGGAGGTGGCAGCCGTCGTGGACCTCGGGGTTCTGTCGCAGTCGGATCTCGTGGCCCTCGCGGCCGCGTCGCCGTACGCCGTCGACCCCCGCCGCGGCCGCCGCCGGGATGGCGACTTCCTCCCGCCCCCGAAGATCGACCGCGCCGTCTTCAACGAGAGCGCTGGCTCCCGCAAGCAGACCTTCTCCCGCCACCGTCCCGCCACCAACATCTCCCACAACTTGACCCCCGCCACCGCCGCGGCCTCCTCCCCCGCCGCCGCCGCCGTCGCCCCTGCGGAGGAGGACTCGGAGAACCGTCTCATTGTGTTCCACCTCCGACGCCTATTCGCGCGCGACGACCCCTCGTACCCAGTCCCGTCCGCGATTCCACCCCGACAGGAAACCCTAAGGCCCCCCGGGCCGTTGCGGCTGCCGCCGGCAGCGGCGGCCACGGACCCCGATAGGGAAGTGTTGAACCCAAAAGGGGTGGCAGTTGATCTGGCGAGGCTCGCGGGGCTGGTAGACCCATATGGGGAGGAGCTACGGCAGCGGACGGCAGGATTGGGATCAGAGTCCGAGCTGCTGGGGTTCATGAATGCTCTGGAAGGGCAATGGGGAAGCCGGAGGCGTCGGAGGAAGTTCGTGGATGCTGGCATGTTCGCTGACCACCTGCCCCGTGGGTGGAAGCTGCTGCTTGGGCTCAAGCGGAAGGAGCGCATGGCATGGATTAATTGCCGCCGTTATGTGAGGTTTGTTGTCTACCCGAGCATGCTTGTTTGATTGTATTAGACGCCAGTTGATAGGTTTTCTGAGTGCATATGATGACTCGTTTTGAAATGTTACATCTTGCGAGGTGAATGTATGCAATGATTTTCAAAGGATCCTGGTGACCTCACAGTTCATCTGTTGTAGAAAAATTTCCTGTTTTACTCTTTATCAGGGAGAGGTCTGAAAAGTTGTCAATAGATCAGTAAACTAAGCAAACATTAAACTGAGATTAGGAACATAGGAATTGTGTGTGAAATGCGCTTCTCACTTGGTGTGATCCTCAGATTCATGCCCTGGCTCAAACGATTAAACATATGCAAAAACAGGTTATCAGCTACAAGCTATGTATATCTGAACAACTATCATCTGCATAAATTTGAGAAATAGGCTAAACCTGAACATGCGAAATTAATGAAGTACCATCGCATCAGGATCGATGCTAGTGGCACCAGACACATGAAATTATGAAAAATATATTTTCTTTCGGTGAAAACGTCTGTGTGTTTCCTTTCAATGTTGTGGATCGTGTAAGTTTCTAGCTGTTTAATGAATAGCTTAACCACAACATAAGTGTTTGCTAGAAGTCTAGAACAGTATGCCACTAAAGCATTTGCGGATTTGCCTTTATAGTGCTTCATCTCCTCATTACCTGAGCATATGCACTTTTTGATAGATTTCTTGATCTCATTATAGGAGATTACATTTGCCATGTTATATTCCTAGCATCGTTGTTTACCGGTAATTGCGTATCATACTTTCAGCCCCAAAGGACATCAGTTTGCTACTTGCAAAGAAGTATCTTCCTATCTCATGTCTCTTCTTGGACATTCAGAGGCAAAGCCAACTGCCACACAGACTAACAGTGCAGGAGTGCATGACTTAGATGTCAATGTAAGTTTTTGACTATGAACCTTATTTTTGCGTGCTTGAGTGTTCCAGTTTACCCAAAAACTATTTTTTGATTAGTCTGCAGGTCTTCACCAGCAAACCATCGCAATTGAGCAAAGGCAACTTGCAGTGCCAGTTCCTTCGGTTACGTTGTTTAGTCACTCTGGTGGTTCCCATCTACAAAATCTTCAGAAGGTTGAAGCTCAGATAGAAGTGAATCCAAAGGAGTGCCGGAAATGCAGTTTGACGTTTCATGATCAGGGTGCCTATATGCAACATCAGTTGTCGTTTCACCAAAGGAAAGCTAAAAGGCGCAGGGTTAGTAAATCCAGTGAACTGGGGACCAACATAGATGGAAATTATGAAACTCAGCAGAAGACCTCTGGAGAGGTACCTGGCAATTTCAGCCATGGTGTTGCAGATGTAAAGTATCAAGGTCAGAGTCGAGCAAAACTAAACGATGGGACCGTTTCAGGCCAGTTAGGTGTTCAGTCATCCTTGAAGCCAGTGTCATTTCGGTTTCAGGAGTTGACTATGTTGCCTCAACAGGAAAAAGAACCTTCTGCTGGAGAGCCTGTCTCTATGAATCATAAGGGCCCTCGTAAGGAGATGACTGGATTTCCAGAACAGGAAAAAGGAACTGCTGCTGGAGAACCCATCCCTGGGCATCGTAAGGACCCCAAGGAGACGACTGGCTTTCCTGAACAGGAAAAAGTACCTGCTGCTGGAGAAACCATCGCTGAGCATCATATGGACTCGCTTAAGGAGACATCTAGTGCAGCTGAACTGGAAAAAGGACCTTCTGCTGGAGAGCCTGCCTCAGGGCATCATCGGGATGTTGACAATTCTGATGACCATAGAACACATGATGGAACATGTGACAATGCTGTAGCTTCTCTTTTTGTTCATGCTGAGAGCAAATTGAGTACTTGCAACTCCACAAATGTTCACGAGAATGACTGTTCAAAAGATTTAGAACTTTCAAATACAGATTATCCCCAAAAGTTCAACAGGTCTGATGAAACTTATGGTGTACATAAAGAGGTTTCTCCAACTGTAGCTGATCCTGTTGAAAGCAAAAGCACAAATGATCTGATGGGGTGCACTGACATAACACCAGCAGAACAAGTTTCTCAGCCCTATGATCTACGGCATGGAAAATTTGGAAGTTCTCCTGAAGGAAACGATTTTCATAAGCAGCTGGAAAGTAACCCACATCCTGCAACCAGGGATGAGACTGATCTCAATTCAATTGGTATGGAGGTGGATGGTGGCAATATAACTAGTAATGTGGACAATCCCACAAGCTTCAAAAGTGAGGAACCTCTTGACAACAAGATTATGGATTGTGAAATGACTTCTTTGAAAGATGATGAGATCAAAAATGGCGTCAGAATAAGGGATGTAAACCTTAATTCATGTTCGGATACAATATCCTCTCCTGTTTCTGGTGGAAACTATGAAACATCTAATGCTCCTGATGATGCTGTTCGATCATCCATTATTGCCCAATGCTTTGGTACTAACTCTAATGAAGAAAATGCTGGTAAGGGTGAAAATTTTGTCAACCAGAAAAATGACATGGTGTATCAATCTAATTTGACCATGGGCTCTACCCCTGCGGCTCAAATTAATGTGGACTGTTTTACTTCTTCCTGTTCAATGACTCCTGAAATCAAGAACTATGGCAGCAGAGGTGAAAATGATGCCAAAGAAGCTTTGGTGAACTCACAGAACATGACAAGTAATGAAACAGGTTTTGATGTTGAAGCTTATAACAGTGATATCTTCAATAGTACTATCACGGAAAGTAGTCTTGCCCAGCTGAATAATGCCATTAATATGAAAAACGATTTTGCAAGCTGCTACTCATTATCTGACCTAAACACACTTACTGGTGGTAATGCAACTGATGAAATTGACATCCACGGTATGAGGAGTTCTTTTGTTAGCTCCACCAGTCGCACTGATCAAAATGAGCATTGCACGTTGGATTTTGATATCAAAGGTTCCATGCTTGAGGCACTGGAAAAATCTGATAGTGACTTGGAAAATCAATACAATGGTGCGGGTCCTTCTTGTGACTCGCTACCTGCAGCCGGCACAAGTGGGAACATTGATGAGTTTATGTCCATGCAAACCAATTTTGGTAGCTTTACCTCTTTGGTTCGTGCTGTTGAAGATGTTCC
The DNA here is from genome assembly GCF_002211085.1 of Panicum hallii. Taxonomy (NCBI): domain Eukaryota; kingdom Viridiplantae; phylum Streptophyta; class Magnoliopsida; order Poales; family Poaceae; genus Panicum; species Panicum hallii. Next base: position 45,469,568 of record NC_038043.1, on the reverse strand, counting down.
ACTGAGCAGGATTCTTCAAGATCAGGTATACTTGGCAGGATACCCTGACTCTCCACTCCCTCATTGTTTCTCTTTAATAATTGTTTGACAGTTTTACTACAGTAATCTAGAACTAACCTGCTTAGGTGGGTTATTATGCCATTGGACTTCGCACATTAGTTATGGTTTTTCAAAATAAAAAAACTCCACAATTGGTCTTTTAATCAATCACTTTTAATTATGTGGGCTGTGCTCTCCATATGGCACGGTGGAAAAATATGTTCTTTACTTGATGACTAAAACATATGTAACTTGAGAAAGATTCTTCTTTACTTGTCACAGAAGCCTATATATGTGAGATTGCATGATATATTATGTTCATGGAGCTTTTATTGTAGTTGAACCATAATACTTCTATATCATATGATTATCTTTATGTCATAGGCATGCTAAATATCTTGCTCATCATGCCCTATTTTTTAGTGCTTAAAATGTTTGCTTCCTATGTCAATCAAGTTTGTTTACCATTCACAATCTGATAGCAAGATTTGATTATTCTCTGAACAGTGTGATTTGCAACTTGGATTTGGTGGCCCCAAGCAGCCAACGTATCCTAGCTTTGAGCAGCAGCTAAGGATGGCCTCTGCTGGAGCTCCGCCGTATGGGAACATGGGCAGGCATGATGCTGTACCTGTACCCGAACCAACGCTGATGTTAGGCTATGCACCACCACTTGGTAGCTGCCCTTCTCCATTCCAGTTGGGTTGGGGCCCCTCCTATTCGAAGATGGTCGGTGTGCTGCAATCCGTGTGCGTGTGGTGCAACAGCCAATTCCAGCATTTTGGCACCGTTGCTGAGCAGCAAGCAGATTCTCTTGGCTACATTTGCCCGTCATGCAAGGGAAAATTTTCTGGTCATCTTGGCATCAACGGGCCGTCTATTTGAGATCCATTTCATGTTGTAACCCAAACTGAGGCTGGTTTACCATTAGTTTCTAGTTAATATGGGTCAAGTTGCAATTGTTGGGGTGTGTATGTAGCCCCTTGAACATGAGGCCTTGTGCTAAGGAATGGCTGATCTTGAAATCCCAAGATATTGTTGAAGCGGAAGGTGTTTTCATGCTAGAACCCTTGCCGTGTGGGGTATTTGTGAAGCTTTTGGCTCTTTGGGCGATCTGGCCGGCTGCCGGAAGGTGATTCTTGATGGTATCTTTCAGGATTCACTCTCTGTCTCATTTAAGTTTTCTGGAGTATATAGCCATGTATGTATCCCGAAGCAAGGAAAGGTTGCTGCAGTATGCTGGATAGCAGAATCTGCCAATCATGTTAAACACCAACGTCGATGGTGCTGTCTCAACGTAACAGGGCCTAATTTACTATGCCAAGGGCGCTTTCTTAGCGCCCTTGTTGATTTGGTGGCCGGCCCACCAGCGTAGGAGGCTATAAGCGCGGTCCTGGCTCTGTTTCCTTGGGTTAGTACCCTAAACCCTTATTTTGCAAGATCAGACCCTTTACTATCTTGGTATGCCTTCCTATTCTTCTAAGCTATCCTCACCTCCAGCTAACCAGTCACTGTAATCACTTACGTCAACTGCATGCTCAGTTTCGTCAATCCCCCCGCCCTCCCTTATCCTGCCTTTGGATTTGTCAGTAGCCTTGTAGAATGCACTGGAACTATCCGAATACTTATCTTTCAGTTGCTTGGATGGACTCAGAAGTCAGAACACATATGGGCTGCTGCACATCTCCATGTGCATTTCGATGTCATTCGAAGTCACTTCGGTTAGAACTAGCTTCCTCTGAGCCTGCCCCAATAATCTCCATACATGCTGCACCACCTTCTGTAATGCAATCTGACACAGCATACTCTTGACATCAGAGAGTATTCTAAGGCCATGATTAAGCTCCTTCCCAGGAAACAACAAATGGCAAAAATACTCACGCGACATAACTCGCGCGAACCTGGATGCAAAAATTCCCCTCCTGGATGCAACCTGATCGAACCTGATCTTTACTCCTAGATGGGCTCTTAGTCGCACTTGTCCTGGCCTTGTTGTATTTCTCTTTTATGTGGCGAGGGTACAGTTGGCCATTCGAGCCACCTGGCACGGCACGCCTGGGCCCGATTCGGCCCGGCCTGATTCAGCTCGGCAATGATTAGGCTCGGCCCAATTGGCCCGATTATTTATTAGGGCTATGTTGGGCCAGCCCACGTGCCGAGGCCTCGGCCCATGTACGGCACGAAGGCCTGTTTTCTGTGCTGACCCAGCCTGATTGGCCCGCTTGGCGTAAAGGGGATGGGCGACAAGGTGAGCGCCGAGGTTCGGGCGCCGGCCGCGCTGCCGTGCATGGAGAGGAGGTGCGGCTGGCAGCGGCCGTGCCGCGGCGTGCAGAGTGGAGGAGAGGAGCAGGCGGCGCCGGCCGCCGCGCGGCAATGCGGGGAGGGGAGAAGGGAGCGGTGCTGCTCGCCGTGATGCCACGAGGGGAGGGGACGAGGCGGCCGCGACATAGTGGAGGGGCGGCGCCGGCCGCACCACCGCGCGGCGACGCGGAGCAGGGGTGGTGCCGGCTGACGTGCGGCGGAGCAGAGAAGGCGGCGGTGCGGAGAAGGAGGCGCCACGTGAGGAAGAAAGGATGGAGTGGCGGCAGCGCCTGAGAGAGGTAGGCACATAGTAGCTAGGGTTTGGAGGGATTGAAGTAATATATGTGGGCTGGTGTGGGTGTGTTTTTTATTTAGGCTGGCTGTTAATTGTGGGTCTCCCGTGCTCGGGCCGCCCCACCGTGCCTAGTCAGGCTGAGGCTTATTCGTGCCGTGCGGGGCTGGCCCAGGCACGGCACGAGGCCCATGCCGGGCCGGTCTAGACCCGATTAACTCCGTCCGTGCCGGGCCAAAAAGTCGGCCCGTGGCCCACGGGCCTCAGGCAGGATGGAAAACTATAGGCGAGGCTGTGGGTTGGTTGTTTTGCCTACACTCGCAAGGTGTCGCAAGGTGTGTGGCTGCACGGCACTGCAGGTTGATTTAGGCCCTGGATCTCTCTTGATTCTAAAATCTAGATTCCAAAATTCAGCTTCTGCCATAACTTCTACAATTCTAGTGCTAGTAGATTATGGAATCCAAGAAGCTGAGCAAACCCAGCTTATTGCTGCTTCTGGATCACGAACGACGATAAGGCCATTACTCTTTTCACCTCTACCCGCTCTCCACACAGTTAGCAAGGGTACTGTACACATTTGTTACCTTAAAGCAACGATCCATCTACCCAACAATCCAGGATCCAAACAAGTCATCCATTACACTTTTTATAATTCAGCTTTTAGAATCTAGCTTCTGGGATCCAAGCACAACCTTAGATAGAGACAATAAGGTTCTTTTTGCAAATTGCAAAGAGAAGCGGGACGATAGGTATTACACATATACTAGCATAGTTCTGTAAAAAAAATAATTCTAATGAGGGGATAGATAGAAATAGATGCACACACTAATTTTAACACTTTGAAATTAACACGATCATCTTTACATGCAGTCACGCACACACGTACTTTACATGCAGTCATGCACACACGCACGAACTGCAACATGAAGGGGCGGATCTAGGATCTCAACATAGGGGGAACTTATTTTCCCCTTCTTCTTCTTTTTCTTCCTTCTTCTTTTCTTCTTCCTATTCTTCATTCATGGCTGAAAATTATTTTTTGTGTGTGTTTGTGTGCCATAAATTATTCATAGCTGAAAATTATTCAATGCTTTGTGGGAGTACCATAGGCTGCATGGGGTAGGGGCATCAGCCCCATGCCCCCACGCATGTACCATTATCGCAAGTTCTTAAATATGCATGCAGATGTGCTGCAATCTTCTTCACCCATCACAAGTTCTTACTGTAGACTTGTGCACATTTTTGTATGTCTATTTATACATGATCGCCGCGGCTTGCCGGAGACGAGATGGTGGGGCTTGGCGCGGCGGTCGGACCCCGGCAGCGGCCATCTCCGCGCACAGCCGATCCTGAAGTGCTGACTCGAGGTGGAGCATGGTGGGCCTATCCTGGCCCCTCATCCTGAGGCAACCGGCCTAACCGCCAGCCGCACCAAGGCAGCCTCCGCGCTCGCCGCGCCCTCCAGATGGACCTGCGGGTCCAGCATCTCCTGCAGCTTGCCCTCATTCATGTGTATCACGTACGTCGAGGCGGAGGAGTGGAAGTGGAGGCATGCCAGCGCGTTGCCTGTACCCGCGACAATGTGTAGCCGGTCGATCTAGGGCAGTGACCGGCGGCCCTCGGCGAACAGGTGCTGGGACTTCCTATTGGAGACGAACTCGTAGACCAAGATGAGCACCTGGGCCTCAAGGCAACACCCCAAGAGGCGGACAATGTTCTAGTGGTTGACCTAGGATAGGATGGCGACCTCGTTGATGAAGTGGTCCCTCTAACCAAATGCCCTCTAAGTCTCTACAAGAGTTTTTAATTAAAACTACATATTATTTCAAAGAAAGTTGCGACGAAGCCTAATATATAAAAAAATTATGCACTAGTGCAGTTTAATTATATATTATTCCAACTTAAAATATTACTAAAATCTAATCCTACTTTATTTCACAAGTTAATTAGCAAGGTATATATTTACTGAACTAATAATTGTGCAAATCTACTGCCTAATTATACTTGGCTGTGTATGGGTGGGTGGGTGGGTGGGTGTGGTTGGGGGGGGGGGGGGGGGGCGGGGCGCCACTACAAGGGCCAACACTATCCCGTGGGCTCCCAGGCGATGGTGGCCTTGTTGATTTCCTCCGAACCAAAGACTATTCTATCCGCAATATTCTATCAACAAGCAGCGAAGATCATTCTGTCCGCAATATCTCTACCGAGCGAAGATCATTCTATCCGCGATGTCTCTGTCAACAAGCAGCGAAGATCATTCTATCCACAATGTTTCTATCAACAAGCACTGTAGCAACATCAATAGCCCATGGTTATGTCTGAAATTTCCTTCTCTGATCCTCTTGGCCCTAAATAACTTTATTTTCCTCATAGCAATAATGGGTAAAAGCACAAACAGGATAAGCGTCGTGGCCCCAAGGACACTTAAGACTATTATCATTGAATGAAAGGAGAAACTCAATTTCAGTTTAGCTAGAGAAGATGACACGTTTACGGTTACGAACACTACCTACAATGCATCGAAAAACAAATCAGAAAGGAATATATATAGTAACATACCGTGTTCGTGTCCAATGTTTGTCGCCGGTGTTGGAGCATGAAGGTCCTGAATAAATTCTAGAAAATCAGGGACTACGTAGACAGTGCATACTCCGCCATTTCTAAATGAATCAATGATCGGCTGTTGTCCTAGCCAGCATTTGCAGTTGTAGCTCCCTTCTCTTTGTTTACGCAAATACCGCTGCAAAGGTAGATGTCTAGGTGAAGGCATTAATCGGTATTTGGATAGAGAATTAAAGTTAACAAAGTGAGGGTTATTTCTTCGATTATAATCAGAGGTGGATCTAGCGTGTGTAGGTGGCGGGGGGGGGGGGGGGGGGTGGGCTGAGTAAGAGGGCTTCAGCACCCCACCCCGCCCCGTGAAAAAAAGCTCCCCAACAATTTTTATCTATGGATAAAGAAGAGGAACAAAAAGAAACAGACAGAAGGAATTAATAAGAAGAAAAAAAAATACTATGCTACGCACATACTACTTTTTTATTCTCCTTTTTCAAAATGACCAGCACCCAGCAATAAGTACGACATGTTACCTTGGCACCCATTCGGAACGTAGAGGTTTCCTTCAGAGCCTTGGAGCACCGGCACCGGTAGCCCTGCTTGACTATTGAATCGATGCACGTGTTGTTTCTGCTAACGCACGTGAATGTGCAAGCGTCACGTTGGGCTTCCTCCAGGCATGAATCTTATCGTTGCGCCAACCAATTCATCATAGTGAGCACTTGTCTAGAATGTATCTCATGGGAGAGTCTCCTTGCGGCACCGCTGTGGTTGGAGGATAATGATGCTTCTGCCATGATGGCCAAGTAACTGCAGGGTCGGCCTCCATGCCCGCTTCTGCCCGTGGCGTTGGAAGCGTCACTAAAGTGTCCCGTGTACACCGTGGGGCACATCAACATGACAGCAACCATGTCTCGAGCAAAAAGACCCATCCAATGCGCCGTTCGCTACTGCTTCCAGTACGCATGCAGGTTGAGAGGCAGCCGCGGATGACATGCTGCAAAACATAATGAAATAAAACTACGGCCAGTTCAGAAATCATATTATGTACCATTACAATGCTTTTTCTTGTAGGACAACCGGGCAATGTGCAAAATATATATATAAAAGAAAAAAAGAAAACATTAGCTGAAGCACTAGGGGCTGTTTGGAATCACATTCTTCCATAGATCTCTCCATTCAGGGGTAACGATAAAAGGGTTTGTGCAAAAAAAAAATTCAGCACAACCAAAGTCATGGTCTAGTAGATAAAAGTCGACCATACATCTCTCTATTGCAAACATCACATTACTATTCAAATAATCTAGATGAAGTTAAATGGGATAAAAAAATAGGGGCAAACTCAGAAATTCAATCTACGAGCAGTTTATTTCCCCCTTCTTCTTCCTCCTCCCTTCTCTCTTTCTCTACTTCTTTCTCGTCCTTTTCTTCTTCTTGAGCCATGGCAAAAAATTATTGGGGAGCTTTGAAAGTGATCCGCCCCTGTCATCGAACTATCAGGAGCAAGTGAATCGTGGCATGCACGCACACTAATTCTAGGATATGGAAAGATAATTAGATAAGTAGCATGCTGTGACCCATCAATTATTTTTGGTTTATTTTACCAAACAAAATATCTTTATGCCTCTTTTCAATAAAAGCATACCGGTAAAAATTAAAGGAAACCATTAATTACATTATTAATGCTTTTCCGTAAACTTAGCTATGGATGCAATCATAGAGAATAGGAGTAAGACCTACTAGGAAGTCAGGGCGTATTTGGATGCTTGCCGCCAGTTGCCGGGCCAAAGCATGGCCAAATTTTGGTCGTCGATTTGGCCGCCCGAGAATTGGTCAGGTGAGGGCAAAAAATTGAACTGAGCCATTGGCACGCAATTCAGAACGAGCCAATTTATGGCAGGCATCCAAACAGCCTACCTACCCATGCTCAGCGGCCAAATATGGCTCGGCAACCAGCGGCTGGCATCCAAACGTGCCCTCAATGACCAACCCCTTAACATGTCTTATATGTGAATTAATTCACAATGTTTCGCATATCGACAGGTTTCGCAATTGAAGGCAAAACATTTGTAATATGAAGTCTCGATTTTTGTGTGATATTCCTACAATTCAAGTACCTGAATTAGTTTAAGTATTTCAATCATAAAGTTTAGCAAAAGCTCACATGATTGTTTCATTGTCTAATATTTGTGAATTAGAACCAAATATGAAATTTGCTGCCAGTTCTTAAATCCCTAAGATGCTTATTACTGCGTAGTGCAATTCAAGCTTATAGATATGAAACTGATTTTTACATATATTTATTTAGTAGCAGGAGCCAGAGAATTATTTGTTTCCTTATAATTGATTGCAGTTTCCTTACAGATATGAACCAGATAAGTCAGAATGGACAGCTCACATTAAGTTGGAGCGCACTAAAATTTGCCTATATATTGTGGCCAAGCAAAGAACACTCTTTGCGAGTCCTACTCTATGGGTTATCTTGTCAAAGCCATCTTGCTATGCTTCTCTGCATCATGCTACTTCACTTCGGTCGAATCAACAGATTCAGCCCGCAATGTACAAACCGAGGATAAGGTAACGAGATCCAATTGTTGAATTACTTGTTTTCGTTTTTCGATCCCCTTGCTTGTATATCCTGTTTGAATCTTGAATTATTTTCGTGATTAGATTGAAATCTACGATGCAAGGGAGTTTTTTGTTTCCATAACAGCCATTTTTGCAGAATGCAACTCGTTGGATGCCAAGACCTATTCACTTCCATGGGAGACAGAAATTTCAATTCGAAGACTCTGTTCAGCATGTAATCTCTCTCTCTCTCTCTCTCTCTCTCTCTCTCATTATTTCTTTGAATGTTCTCTGGCTAATAAGCACATCTAAACTCTCTACCACTAGCTTGCTATGTGGCACACAGAGCCAGGCAAATTCTACGGCCTCCGAGCTCAAATGTCCATATGGGGTTCACCAGATCAACAAGACCATCAAGAATCAGGAGCATCCATACTGGTCTCATGCGAACAAGACGGCCGCATCGCCTCAGTTCAAGCTGGATTTCATGTAAAAACAAACAGCATAGATAGCTGGTTCTTCTAGACCTCATCCCTGATGTTTTGCAAGAAGCTAGTACACTGTCCTGAAACTATTTGTGGCTTTGCTTTGCAGGTTTCAACTTACCTGTACAATAACAGGGACATTCGCTTCTTCACATATTGGACAGTAAGTGCAAACCATGGAGCATTTCTCTGCATGCAGGTCATGAGCAGACCGAATATATACAAGTGACTGTACATCCATAATGGAGTAATGCTTTTTTCCTCTTTATCACTGCGAAGAGAGATGTGTACAATTCGACAGGATGCTACAACTTGAGATGCCCAGGATTTGTGCCGGCAAATGGAGCTGCACTTGTGCCGGGCCAAGCTGTTGCTCCTCCATCAGTTTATGGTGAACAAGATCACTACGTCACAATTAACCTAAATAAGGTGCCTCCTGTAACCAGTAGATAAATTAAAACTAATTGATCAATACATTACCTTTTACTTGTTATGCATTAGTTCAGTCAAACATGATCACCTAGCATATAGACAAATCAATTCTGATTATACATAGAACAATTTCCTTGAGATATACTCCCTCCATTTCATATTATAGGTCATCTTAGCCTTTCTAGGTACATTATTTTTAATATGCATCTAGATATACACCTATATCTAGACATATAGAAAAAAACTATGCATCTAGAAATATTAAAACGGCCTATAATTTAAAATAGAGCGAGTACATGCTAGACAAATAAAGACACAAATCATCAGAATATGGCATATAGTAAACGAGGACCCAAATCTCGTGGTCATTTTTCGAGGAAAATGGTACTAGTGCTAGTAAGTAATAACTTCCCATTTTTTCCTCTCTTTAATATTTGCATGAAAATCACAGGATCCAAATTCCGGAGATTGGTTAGTGTACCGGCATGATTTGGAGACCCCGTCATACCTGGGTCACTTTCCAGGTGACATCTGCCCCGGCACGCCTCGAACACTGGCGCTGACAGGGTTCGTGAGTTACCGGAAGGGTGCGCAGGGTCCTCCAATGGGGAGCGGCCATCTCCCTAACGACCAGGACGACAAGAAAACAGCGTACTTCAAGCACATCAAGCTCTACGACGGCAAGGGCCACACCGTTGACCCGATCACGACTCCCATGGTCCGGGTCGTTGATCGGCCGGACTGCTACGACGAGACCTCAGTGATAGTGAAGATCAAGAGTGGGTACATGTTTTACTATGGCGGACCACCTGGTTGTAAAGGCTAGGGTATAAGACAAACGGAACCGTTCCCTTTTGTTCATCCAATAAAAGTGCCCCGACTAATTCTAGCTCACTTTCTCTTTTTATCGAAAAACATGCTTAGGTACGGACTCGAAAAAAAATTCTAACTCACTGCCTCACTTATAGCCAGACATTCTTGTCCGTGGGCAGCGAGCCCGTTTATAATCTGGCCCCAAGCGGTTAGAACTATTAGAGTCTCCTAGGCATGGATCAACGGGTTTCAGACATTAACATTCATATAAACACCAGGGTTTATGTCTAGATTATATATCAGAGGGAGAGAGAAAGAGAAAAGGAGAGAGATGGAGAAGGCAACCATCAATCGTGGTGGAGGTGTAGCTGGCCATGTCGACGGTGATGATATAGTCGAACGTTGAGGTGGCTGGCGAGTGGCGGCGGCGGTGCGGTGCAAGGGTGATGGCGCTTCCCACCGCTTTAGCGCTCCGTAGATCGATAGGGTTTTTCGGTGGGTGAGTGGGGCACGGCGAACTTTGGCATGCGTGCCCCTGGCCCCCACCTCTCATCTATAGCGTTGCACGACGTGGGCCCACCAACCGTGTTTGGGTTGGGCGCCCCGATCAGGGCGCGATCAAGGAGTCCGACTCGATCATTGGACCGAGTCGGATAAGATCAACACTAACATTCTCCCTCTTATCTCATCTTATATTTTCATACTTATTATTACTTGTACTTCACGTCTACTTCTTAATCAATTGATATATAGAGCACACTGCATCATGACAGTTACTTCTACACCATCAGACGCAACGACTACAATACACCCATTCATCTCAAAATAAACACTAGGCCTCTTTGTAATCCAGATATCATAGGCTCTACCATAGACCCATGTCGACTGAGTGTTCTCTGAACACATTGGGCGGTAAGCCTTTGGTGAGTGGATCCGCAAGCACTTGCTTGGTCCTTGTACGTTCAATACTTTCAGCAGGATTCTAGATTTTCTCCAATGTATCTCTTGATGTCAATGTGTTTGGCAGCACACTTGACTTGTTGTCATCGGAGCGAAATATTTAATTCCGAGCATGACTTTATCAACTTTTACGTGCCTTCTTGGTTGCCACACATCATGTTATACTATAGGTATGCATCGCTGATGATGCTGCAACTGTGTGTTTATTTTGTTTGGAGCTTTTCCACAATAAAACTTCAAACTGCGAGTGTTAGTAATTACTGTAGATTTTACTACATTTTTGTACATTTTGCAAAAGCTCTGTCTTTGTACTCACGACTATTCGAGAGTATTTGTTCTTCTTAACTTAGCATGAGGCCTGTCATAATTTGTAAAATTGCAAGATATTCTTAACTCCACTCCAGTGATCTATAGCTAGTGATGTATAGCTAGATTGGACTTATGCCAAAACTTCCCAGATACTTTAAGACCTACGTCAGGGTAAATTCTTACTTGAGCACACTCTAAGCTTCGACAGCTGAAGCACATTATATTTGATCGATCACTTTGTGGTTTCTAGGACTTTGAAATTTTCCAAATTCATTACCCTTGAATACAGAAGCAAGTGTAGATTTACTCGCATGCATACTATATTTATTTAGAACCTCTTCTAAGTATGCCTTTTGCAATAGTCTTAGTACCCTTTTTCTTCTTTCTCGGTGAACTTCCATTCATAAAACGAAAGAAGTTTCACCTAGATCTTTCATATCATTATTAAGGATAAAACTTCTTCTTCTCCAAAAGCACATTAACATCACTACTAACAAGTAAAATATCATCCACATACAAGATGAGAAAAATGAACTTCCCATTCTTAAGCTTTGCATAAACGCAATTGTCCTCCTCATTCTCCTTAAAAACACAAATCCTCTTATTGTTTCATCAAACTTTAAATACCATTGTCTGGAAGCTTATTTTAGTCCATAAATAAATTTCTTCAAGCAACATCTCATACATGCTTTTCCTTCCACGACAAAACCTTTAGGTTGCGCCATGTGAACATTTGCATAAAAATCCCCATCAAGGAATGCAGTCTTTACATCCATCTGATATAACTCTAAATCATAAGGCGCCACTAACGACATCATGATTCTAAAAGAATCCTTGCGTAATGCCGGAGAAAAATCTTATTATAATCTATTCTTTCTCTTTGCGTGAAGCCTTTCACCATAAGTCGCACTTTCTATCTTTCAACATTCCCTTGAAATCATATTTTAGCTTTGTAGACCTATTTGCAGCCTACTATCTTGGCTCCTTTAGGAATATCTTGTAAGTCCCAAATATTGTTGGTACTTATGAATCTCATTTCATCTCTCATGGCTTTAAGCTATTTCTGCGAATGAGCACTTCTCATGGCTTCTTCAAATGAGGTGGGATCACCTTCTATTTAAATTTTCTTATTATTAACATGGACTTTTCTAACCCTTTGATATCTTCCAGGACCTCAACCTATGGCACATATTCCATGTGGGGCTGTTGCAGCTCTTTTTTACGTGCGACAACAGTTTCTATCGGCTCCTGAAGGATAGGTTCCTTATTATCATTCGTTGTTGCCACATGAGAACTATCAACACGTGTTGTTACTTTAGTGTCCTGCACTTTTAGTGCAACAGCAACAGGTATCGAGGAAAGCAACTCTTGAATCATCGGAGTGGGAACGTGTACCCGCTTCTCTTCAAGGCTAATTTTTTAAGGTACCATGCGCCCCTGACCATCTCGTCCTCCAAGAAGACAGCATGTCTCGTTTCTACGAACAATAAAATGACAACTTACTGTCTTGAAATCTAGCTTAAATATTTTTGGTTATATACTTTAGCCTCAGCTGGACAACTTACACGGTATTTTGAGCACCGATTTACTTGGTACTCGATTGAGAATATGAATGGCGGTTTTTTTATGCCTCCATCCACAAACTTATCGGTAAAGAGGATTAACTTATCATACTTCTCACTATATCCATATTGGTTGCGTCGTTCAACTATTTTGTTCTGCTGAGGCTCGTCCAGTATGAATACTGGCCAACTAGCTATCTTCCTATTGGAACTGTAAAAGGATCAAGGAATTTAGCTATTTCTTTGCATAGAGATATCGATATCATGACTGTTGTACTCCACCGACGGTCATAGTCATTTTTAATTGATCATCCTTCTCTTCAATACATAATATGCATTGCATTCTATCTAAAGTATAGGGGAATAAAGAGTGGCCTTCTTAACTGATCTTACGACGGAGAGTATCTTTCTTAACTAATCTCACAATCCTTCCCCTCGAAACATGGCATAAACTTTATTGGCATAATTTCAAAAACTAATTAAAATTCTCATGAATGAGGAGACATTTATTACTTTCTTCATTTACTCTTCACTCATTCCAATTCAAGGACTTGACAAGGTCCTTTATTATCGATACTTCTGCAAGTCATGCTCATATATTTTTCTTATCTTTTGATTTGTATACAACTTCCTTTTATCCTAAAACTCATTCCAGATCAATATGATACTATAAGGAAGGGATCGAATAATTCATTTTCTTATTGATGTGCTCAGCTCGATTGATAGATTCAACCTGTCAAGCCTTAATGTGTCCCTTTTTTTCGATCCATATTTAATAACTCCATCTAGTGGCCATATTATGCATTCAAAGAATGTTCATTTTACCATTACTAGATTACTTCGTAATGAGCTACTCAATTAGAGTGCCCCCATACATTTGTAAAGAGTTAGTTAATTGACTCTCCACCTTCTTAAGATTTAGCAATGGTACAATTTGGGATTTCTCCCCTTATGGCCTTAACCCATTGAGTGCTTAATGACCATGACACAATATAATTGTACGGTTGATTCTAGGATAGCATGAGAGCTACCTCAAACCTCTCTCATTGTGTGGGATATACTAATAGCACAAGAGTCATCACAAACTTCTCGCAGGATATGAATAGCAAGGACAATGCCAAAACTTCTCTCGCAGGATATGAATAGCAAGGACAAAGCCAGAATTGACTCTCAGGACATATGCAGTGTTTGAACATTTAAGACATCAAAATCAGAAATAAATCCGAATACTTTGTAACACACATGTTTAATCCAACGTTGGTCAAATTAAACATGCATCTGACTTATTGCAACAAACTTTAGTCATTATGACAGAAACATTCACTTACACTTTGTTTTTCAATTAAATCTTCTCGTTGGTTCCAATTAATTCAGAAAATTAATGAACTAACAATAGTAAAATCTAGTGTGAGAATTACTGAACTTATTGTGGCCTAAGGCCCTTTTCACGTACCCCAGCAAAACAGCCCTTTGGCTTGCAGCCGAGTAATCTCAAGCGTTGATGGAAATTAACGGTTGTCCGTCATACATTCTACATCATCATTGGGCAGAAATAGAACTAATGCATCGTCATTTTCTCTAGAGTAAACATACAATGTTCTTCTACATGAATCCTACTTCACCAATGGGCAAAAAAAGGAATAATGCATGAAAATTTATGAATAAACTTATAATACTGCTATTATCAATGTTGGTCAGAAAATAACAATATCATAATTAAATTGAATAAACTATAACTACTCTTCCAATTAAATTGTCCCATTGGTTGTAATTTAATTGAAAAATTAATCATAAAATGAAGAGTCTTTCTTAACTGAGTATCTTTCTTAACTAATCTCACACAAGTGGGCCTCGGGCCCTCTATAAGCGGGCCGTCGAACCGCTGGGCTGGAGGCCTCCTATACAGCTCGCCAAATTTTGTTCCGGATTGTGTGCTAACATAACACGCGTTTCATATTCTTCGTTAAGGAGCAAACCAAACAGCAGGGCGCAGCACTGTTTTTATTTCAGTTTTCACACACACACACACACACACACACACACACACACACACACACACACATGCAGCTACTGATCATCAGTAGCTAGGCAGCACACACATTCGTCGAGCCGTAATTCAGATCCTGCAAACGACCAGGCCACATGCACATCAAAATCTGCTGCGATGCAACATGAGTCTGTTATACTCTTGAGCTAATAAGTAAATGATGCGACTTACCGGCGGTACTCGATCTGGACCTTGCCGGCGTTGGGGTCGGCGATGACGGCGAAGGCCTCCTGCGAGAGGTCGATGGTGCCCCGGCAGCCCGCGGGGCAGAGGTCGACGATCTTGACGGTGACGCTCCGGCCTGTGCACGGGTGCGGCACGCCCTCGTTGGTGGCGCCCGTGCAGCTGACCACGTACTGGTGGCCGCACGCCTCGCCGCCGTTCCAGAAGGCCTCGCTCGCCGCCGCGATCATCACGCCCTGCTCCTGGTACCCGTAGCACGCCGACGCTGCACGCACGCACGCACGCACGCATGCACGCGACATATATGTTAGGATGAAGCAACGAGAAATTTCTGACCAGAATGAAGCTCGTGATAGTAACTGGATGCTCTACGTACGTGTGTAGCTAGGGGTGTAGAAAGTTGCGAAGCCTGGAGTCCCCGCGACCAGGGACACCATCGCAACAAGGCCTACCGCCATGGCCAGAGCAACGGAGGCTGTGGCCTTAGGCATCGCCATTGCCGTCGATCCGACCTGGCAGGAGGCTAAGGATATCCTGATGATCGCGGATGCCTAGGAGGGGAGCGACGAAACTAACTGGGATCCGGCGCATTTTATAGGCAAGCTGCGACCTGCGAGGTCCCAGATGACACGATGCAAGCCACGCCCAAGCATGAAAAAATATGTGTAAAAATGCAGGCCATGTCTCCACTGCGCTCCAACCAAGCGACGGGAATCCATGACATCGCGCCGCACACCTCGTTACTTCCTACGCACGATGCCGGCATGCCGCTTCACGAACGTTCGAGCGAGGAGGCATCCGCATCCGCCAGTGGGCATCATCCATTAAAGATAATAACGCCATGAGAGCGAGCGAGTGAGGTCTGTTTCACTCGGTCCTCCTCGGGAGCTACGGCTCGTTGCCTCCCAAGCAAAGCATGGTAGTAGATGGTAAAGAGATGGTTCCTCGGCCACGGTGCCGCGCGGACGAGACCGCGATACATGCCGTCACTGCTGCAACGCGCGCCGCTGGGCTCGGCGGCTTATGGCGTCGCAACCTGCCCTGCGAGTCCTCGCGTCGCCCGCCGGTTTGGCTTCTCTCGGCGGCCGGACCGCGAGTGGCGTGGCGTGGCGCGTGCGTGTCTGTCCCGCCGGCGCTGCGGACAACACAGCCGCCAGATTGCGCGCCTGACTCGGCGAAAGCAAAGGCCACGTCGTTCACAGCTTGATGATCATGAAAGGGACACTGCCTAGCAGGTACCAGAGGGCAAGTCCCAGCCCAAATAATGTAACCGGATAGTTTCTATACTTTCAAAATATCCTAATGTTCCAGAATAAGTGCATTTCTAACTAATTTCAAACACGTTACAGCAATGAGAAATGACCTTGTTATCAGTGGCGGAGCCAGACACAAACAACAGCAGGGGCCAATGACAATGAGCACAGAGAAAGTTCGCAAAGAAATAGAGCTACAAGAACCACAATCACTATATTAATTAAGCTTACTATTGTTCAGCAATATATAAAGAGTGTTCAAAAGATCGAACTTACTTTAAGTTGGCAGGACATAAACTTCAAAAGTGTACTTTTCGTTTCTTCACATCAATAAAATCATGAATTATGTCTTCATAATTGTAGTCCCCAAGAATTTCAGCTTCTATATTCACTAGCATGCTATTAGCGAGAAAGTCATCTTCCATTCTGTTGCGTAGCCTTGTTTTAATGATCTTCAAGATAGAAAAAGCACGCTCAGCAGTAGCAGTTGAAACCGGAAGAGTGACAAGCAACCGAAGTAACCGATCAACCAAGTTGAAGACTCTATGACGTCCTGTGTTAACAAGACATTTGCAAAGCTCGGCTAAAGTTGCAATTCTTTTGAGGTCATCACTTCTAGAAGCCTCCACAACAAAATAGTTTAATTGGTACTCCAATCCAATTATTTCTTGTTGGTTAAAATCAGCTGGATAGTACTTCTCAACCATCTTACAAATCTCACTAGATTGGAAAGATGCAAAACCATTTTTTGGAACCAATGTGACACAAATGGATAAAAGACCAATCACCTTCTCATTAAACTTCAGATTTAGTTCAGCCAACTGAGTATCAAGTGTTGCCCGAAATACCTCCACTCTAAAGAAATGATCTGTGGTAAAATGATTAGGTTGACGACGAGCACGGCCACCACGTAAAATGTATGTTTCATCCATGTTCGGGATATCAATATCATGGTCCACACAGAACTCCATAACCTTGCAAATAAAAGTTTCCCAACCATCATCTGATCTCATTTTCTCAAGAAGAATTTTTGTTGTTTGCACAAGACGGATAGCATTTACTATGTCCTGTGATTTCTTTTGGAGAGCTTGACCAAGTTGTTCGGTGATCTCCAATATTTCTCTCATGAGACATAGAATAAATACAAACTCAAAAGATATCATGTAGTTGAAAGAAGTATCCCCATCAGCACGATTTGTACCAGCTGTTGAGTCAGCAGCTAAATTTTGCAAAACTGTACTTACTGGATTAAACATGTCCATAAGGCTCGAAATTGAACCTAAGTGTGAACCCCACCTAGTGTCTCCTGGACGTTTTAGTGAGCGGATTTGATTTGCCCCTTGACCTGTCTCAAGCTCATCAACAGCCAACAACCGTGCAAGTTCAACCACTTGGGCATCATGAAGCTCATCATGCCGCTTTGCTGACGAGTCAACTGTGTTCACAATAAAGAGTAACTTCTGAAAAAACTGAGTAACAGGAACAACATCCTTTGCTGCAGCAACCAAAGCAAGTTGTAAACGATGTGCATAGCAATGGACATAATAAGCATAAGGGCATTCTTTAAGAACAAGTGCTTGCAGTCCATTCAACTCCCCCCTCATATTACTAGCACCATCATAACCTTGACCTCGAAGGTTCTGCACATCAAAACCATAGGTAGACAATACATAGCATATCTCCGCTTTCAGCGTTAGAGCTTTTGTGTTCCTCACATGTACCAAGTCAAAGAATCTTTCTTGTAAAACACCATCAATATCAACAAATCTCAGAACAATTGCCATTTGTTCTCGCTTTGAAATGTCACATGTCTCATCTACAAGAATAGAGAACTTTTGATCACCAATTTCTTCACGAATATGCTTCCTGATTTTCAATGCAAAAATACTTAAAATTTCCTTTTGAATATCAGGTGACGTGTACTTGGCACATTGAGGAGCATTTTCCAAGACAACGGCAGCAATTTCAGGATTAAATTCTGCAAGAAGTTTAATCAATTCAATAAAATTTCCTCTATTTTTTTATTCAAGTTTCTCATCATGAGCTCTAAGAGAACAAGCTTGAAAGGTCAACCACTTGACAACAGCAATTGATGTTCTCAAACGTAGACGATTTTTTTCCCTCTCTTGATTACTTGCTACCTCCATAATATTATCTATATGATTCAGATTATTCAACAAAGCTTGGCATTCCTTAGCTGAGTTGTTGTGTTCCGAGCAAGGATCAGATCCTATATGAACCAAGAATGCACAATTTTTTCTATCATGAACTTTTTTCCAATTGTTGAATCCCTGTATTGTGAAGGCATCAAAACCACCCCTTTTCTTTATATTTTTGCTGCAGAGAAAACAAAGAAGACAATATGCCTTGCCACTACTCTCTGAATATTCTAACCAAGATGGAAACTCACTGAACCAATGGTATTGGAAACGGCGTTGATGTCCCTGAGGACCAAAAGCTTTATAATTCTTCAATTTTGGTTGCATCGGACCTAACTTCAAATATGCTCGCTGAACTTCATTCTGTTGATTGCTTGGATACTCCCATATTTGTGGACGCAATGCAGGGTCCCTCTCTAAGAACTCAATTCCGCGAAATAAAACAGGAATAGGCTGCTGTTCCTCTTGCCTATGATGATGTTCGGCCTCAATCAGGGGAAGGGGAGATTGATCAGCATCACGAGGTGGCTCTTCCACTTGGACTTGCACTTGCTCATTCTCAATGTTTGATTCATCCCTTTTCCTTTTGAAAAATGAATTAATTCCTTTCTGTTGTATACGCATTGTTATCTACAGAAAAACATACTAATTTGAAACAGGGGAACTGAACAAGGCACCCTAAAAATCTAAATGGAGTAGAGAAAAATTTAGATTAAACTGCTATCTGTACCTTCGTAGCTCTGGCCTCTGGATTAGATCAGCAATTCAGAATACAGCTGCCAAATGCGATGAAGAAGGAGCCGACTCAGCCGAGGATGGAGTGAAGCTGCCAAATCCGGTCTGCGCCTGGCCGCTTCGGCCTCTCTGGCGGCGTCTCCGCGTATGCCCTCGCCGCTCGTGCTGCTTGCGTTTTGGGAACCGACCAGAGCGAAGCTTGCAATGGAAGGCAAAACGTCTCTGCCTCTCTGGACTCCCGCCGCGTGGGTGCTATACTGCTATTGTTTCCTGGCTTGCTTGTTATCTGCTTCATGGGCTGATCTCGTGATGCTTGGCCTGCTGGCCTGCTGCTGCTTATTTACTTCATGGGCCGATCTGGACACGATCTGGTGCAGTCCCCTGCTGCTACGTGTGTGTGTTTGTGGGCTAAATCTGCTCATACTTATTATATCTATAGAAATTTGCAAAGGGCAAGGGGGGGCCGCGGCCCAGGCTGGCCGATGACTGGCTCCGCCAGTGCTTGTTATAGTTGTGATTGATCGGAAGCCGTGTTATCTCTTTGGTTTCCTAGATTCTGAATAAATATGTATGCATTGAAACCAAGAAAATAGCATTGGCTCTATGTATTCTTTTATACATATTTTATATTGGTGTGGGCGTTGTTTAATTGATGATCTCACTAGAAGCTAAAAAGTGTACTATTCATCAGATAAAATATGAGAAGTTATTTTAGAAGAGAGGTAGTAGACATTATTTTTTATAAACTATATAACTATTAGATGGTTCCTTCGATTATTATCCAATTCCCCTCCCCCTCCTCTTTCTTTCTTTTTTGATTTCACCGGGCTGGTTTTTTGAATGAAAAACGATTTCCACTATCTCCTCATAATTTCACTGTCACATCATTATTTTTCTTACACATCACCGTTCGAACTGATATTATAGAAATCAATCGAGCCATCACATCGGGGCTGACGGGCTGCACCTGATTTGTGACAAAAATTATGCATGGATGCTGACCGTATGAAGTGATTTTTTTTAGAGGAGTATGAAGTGAATGTGCTGAAAGGGCGCGGTTACCCATCACTTCTCGCGCAAACCATCACCTGAAGCCCGCGATTTTGCACCGCAGTATCGAGATGTTATTTTGAACGGTCCATTTATTGTTTGACTGTTTTGTATGTCCCCAGCTAAATAGAAGAGAGCTAAATAGAAGAGATTTTGTGCACGCATATAGAAGTAGACAAAGTGCTGAAGATGCAAATCCGAAATAAAAGAATCTATAACTATTAAACCGAGCATCCAGATAAAATTTGGATTGCACCATAATCTTTCTTATGAGAAGATCTTCAAAATAAGACCACACTTATCTATGTTTGCATGATATTTTTTAAAAGTATTTTTAATACTAAATACTTAATTTCGGAAATTGGGAACATAAATATTTTAAGAACACGAACAAATAATTATTTTGCGAACAAAAAGTTAAAATTAATGAAAAAATAATAATGTACAACGAATAAAATATTACACATCGCGAACATATGATAAATAATAAAAATAAATATCACAGACAAATGAGTCAGCATCATCGAACAGTTTAGTCTACAAAGAGAACAAATAACTTGATATTACGAACAAATTAGTTACACGTGAATAAATAATTTTACATGAAGAAAAAAATGCATTGTGAATAAATGAGTCATCAGCAATAACTATATATGTCTGGTAGAGTAATTTAGAATATAAAAATTTTCAGTAATTTTTTGCTACTTGAATTTTTTATGTACCAAGAAAAAAATATCTACAAAGAATAAGAAAAATGAATAGACATAAGAAAAGGAATAGAGAAAGAAAAATAAATCAAGTGGAGAAGACAAAAGAAAGACAGACAGATTATGGAAGAATTGTCTACGATTAGATTAGAAATAAAGTAAATAAGGAAGAAAGAAATAGGAAAGAAAAACAAAATATAGAGAAGAAACAGAAAAAAGAAAAAGAAACTAAAGCTTTGCATGCATGCAGCAGCATGCGTGGACAGTACAGCCAGGCTACAGCACGTAGTGACATGACATATACCAAACGAACCGGCAAGCTGGGCCGTCAGAAATTAATTAGACCGAATTCACGTGATGGCTCATCTGACGCGCTTCAGGTGATGGAATAGGAATTTGTAACGCGTGCCACGTATAGTCGCAGCGGTGCCCAACGGCCCGGCTCCTCAGCAATTCGCCGAGCGGACCAGCAGGTGCCGTGTGCGGGCCCAGCATGCCTTTTTAACTAACGAGGTCACTTTCCTAAACAAAGGCCCTTCAATATGGGTCTCATTTACTTCATATCAGCCCTCCAGTTACTATTTTGTTGGAACTGCGCACTTTTTCTCTTTTGAAAAGAGAAAAAAAGAAACTCTCGACCTGCAAATAAATTCTGACGAGTAGCGAATTGAGGACAGATAAGTAGGTTAGATTCCCGGTGAAAATTGGCTCAGCATTCCCGTTAAAAAAAATTGGCTCAGCACAGGTGTTTGAATAGGTGTAGGAATGTGACCTCGTTAGTTTACATTTCGTGTGAATTTATTTGAATATTTTTTATATTTTCATTTAGCATGTTAACGCTTTGTTCTTACTCATTTTGATTTTTTTCACAATTTAGCCCGAAAAATGAAACGATTTAACCGGTTACCGATCATACCGCCCACCTCTGGTAATTTCTCCATCACGGTAGTACACGCAACTCCATTTAACGGTAAAGCCACATCACATCTGTATTTTTTTATCTCGATTAGTACTACCCGCACCTTTTTTTTTTCCCTTCGCTGTGTTCATCCGTGTTCACGTTTGAGTTGCCTGAAGATTTCATCAACTTCAGACCCCTGCCCTCTCAAAAAAAAAAGAACTTCAGACCCCTGAAGCCTTGGAGATGTGTTTTAAAAACCAAAGAAAGAGTCATGGAAAATTAGAAAGAAATTGACGCAAACACGACAAAGAAAGTACTCTACTGAAGCAACATATATACATTATTACAACACTTTAAAGCTACGAAACGGGAAATGAAGTTCCCATAAGCCCACTGGCAACTGGCCGGAAGTAAAAAGAGCCCCCAATTCTAGTATCAGTGTGTCACGCAAGCCTTGCAACATCTCCTTGTCCAAGAGAAGATGGCAAGATTGCGCAACACTTTGCATTCATAACCATCTCACACTACTGCTACTATACATACACACTAGCAGCCCCAACAAAGGCATCATGTTGTCGATCGGTCGGCCTCCGCGTAGATCAGGGGCTGCCGGAGCCCTTCTCAGCTACGTGCACGGACGGCGCGGCGTTCCTGAACCTGAACCCCTTTATCATGGGCTTCACCTTCTCGGTGAGCTTCACGATGGCCAAGAAGAGCAGCCTGTAGAGCACGACCATCCCGCAGAGGATGCCGAGGTCGACCCACTTGTTGTACCCCATCTGCACCTGCCAGTAGTCCCTCAGGATCTCGCTGCCGGAGATGGTGGCGGCGCCGCCGGCGACCACCTGGTTGCTGGGGAACGTGAGACCCAGGAACTCGTTCTTGTAGAACCCCTGGTTGGCGTACTTGTGGAAGGCGATGTAGTACATGGGGTAGCGCCAGAAGGGCTTGGGCAGGTCGTTGGGGAGGCGGAAGAAGCCGCCGTTGAGCATCATGACGCCCTGGATGCCGGCGCCGGTGATGATGCCCATGAGGAAGTCCGGGACGGTGCTGGCCACGATCATCATGAGCCCCTCTACGACCATCATCGCCGCGAAGAGCACCAGGGCGAAGTAGGCGAAGTGGCCGAAGCTGCTCTGGAGGCCGACCATGTAGTAGGCCATGGCGCCCGGGACCACGGAGATGAGCGCCAGGTACGGCGCCGCCGACACCGTGTTAGCGATCGTGAAGGACGCCACGCCGTAGTGCCCGTTCAGCCTCTCCCGCCCGAACACCTTCATGTCCTCGACGAACGACGGGAAGCCTCCGATGGCCATGAAGGTGAGGAAAGCGGCCACGAAGTTGAGCATGGAGCCACGAGCCTGAATTGACCCGTAGCTGTGTCCGACGTCGTAGAAAATGGTGCCGACGCAGAGGCACAGCATGATGTAGATGGCGAAGCGCAGCCAGTAGTAGCCCAGGTCCCTGTACATGTTCACGAAGGACCTCTTGGTGAGCACCAAGGATTGGGTCAGGAAGCTTGGCTGCCATTCCTTCTTCACCACTGCCCCTCCCTGCAAAAAAAAAAGGCTATCAAATTTGTAACTTTGGACCGTGAAGGTGCAGGAAATGAGTGTGCAAAATGCAGTGCCTGGAAAGCAGATTAGCAGAGTGTGATGTATGACTTACAATTTCGCGTATATCGGCGATCTGCCGAGTCACTTTCTCCATGTAGGCGGAGGATTTGTACGAGTTCACCAGCGTGTCGATTGCCTGAGCAGTGGTTATTTTCTCACCGTTCATGCCTTCTTCGATGTCCTGATCAACACAGTGTGTAAATGCATGGGGACGTGAGTATGCAAGGAGCAGCTTTCAGATGCTGGTTAAGTATTGAGTCAAGGAAAACCTGGCAGGATTATGCAAATCTCTCTTGAAGTTGTGTGATGTGCTTACCTTATCGAAGTCTTTGTTGATGGTCCTCAGGAAGTGGTCAGAAGGGTTCATCAGGGATGGACAGGGGAATCCGCTCAGAGCGAAGAACTGCAAAAAAAGAAATGCCGGTTGACTACTTGCAAGCTGAAAATGGCAGCTCTTCTTGAGTAGTACTATTCTACCAGTATCTTTCTCATGTGGGTCTTGCCCACATGAAAAAGGAACAGTTAAGACAGCTGGCCATGTACATAACATGATTGGTCCATAGAGTTGAACTACTACAATATTCAGTTATTTACTGTTTGAAAACAAGTGTCTTCAATTGTTAACTACTGGCCGATCATGTCATTTTCCTCGGTTCAAAGTTCGCTACCTGATTTCAGATACCAGTTGCTAACGAGGACGCGTGTGTTCCTTCGCGCTTCCTACTTGAAACAGACTGGTCAATTCGCAACGAGAATTTCCCTAGGAAAATAGACGGCTATTCAAAGAAGACCTACTAGTTCCTCCCCGGTTTCGTCTTCAATCACACCAATCCTTTTGTTGTATCCAGACTTATCTTGCACAGTTGTTCACCTAATACAGAAGTACCAAGTTTTATAGACCACTTGCAGTCACTATCTATGGCCGCAGAGCTATCTGCAATATTAGATTATATTGTGCTTTTCTCTGATTGTTCTTTTTTTAAAAAAAAAACTGTATCAGTGAACATGATGATGCAGGAACCCCAAGTCAAACGCAATTGAGTGGCGCAGTTGCGGTGAAGTTCACTGCTCCCACGTACTCCGATGTCACCAGTTCAATTACAGTAGGATATGTTCTACTACAATTGGCATTAACATAGGAGTATCATTTTTCTTCAGAAAAAAGCAAAAGCTGACTCGATGTCAACGAGTTCATATATATGAGTACGCATCTAAAACCAGTTGGGTCGCTGTCTGAGCGCAATAAATCTCGACCCGTGGCTTCTGTGATGAAGGCAGCGCCATAAATTGAAGCAGTTTCAATTCATATTTTGTGCAGCGGTCTCCTTCCAACTAGACGAGTTCCGACCGAATTAAACTACTCCAGATCAAACTTGCAAGTCCAAACACGTAGCACGGCCTAACATAACTACAACACTAGCCCTTGCTGTTTTTATTTCAAAGTTCTTGCATGCATTTTTGGACATGGCGATGCAATTGTCCTATAGCAGCAGCAGCAAGTCAACGAGAATGATAACGGCGTACGGATCTGCAGGTTGCACTGATCAATGAACGCGTGGCGTATGTGCGGCGGCGCGTACCTGGCTGGTCTCGGCGGCGGGGCCGAAGAAGACGGTCCTGCCGTACGCGAGGAGGCAGAGGCCGGCGAAGAGCCCGTAGACCTCGGAGCTGGGCTGGTGCACGGCGGCGACGACGGTCATGCCCTCGCGCCGCGCCAGGCGCGCGATGCGGCCGACCACGTGGTAGGAGGCGGCGCTGTCGAGCCCGCTGGTGGGCTCGTCCAGGAACAGCAGCGCGGGGCGGGTGAGGATCTCCATGCAGATGCTCACCCGCCGCCGCTGCCCGCCGCTGATGCCCTTGTGCATCCACCCGCCGATGCGCGTGTCCGCCGCGCCCTCCAGCCCCATCTCCCGCAGCGTCTCCTCCGCGCGCTCCCGCTTGGCGGCCGCCGGCATCGCGGCGGGCAGCTGCAGCTGCGCCGAGTAGTGCACCGCCTCGCGCACCGTCAGCGTCGTCATCAGCACGTCGTCCTGCGTCACGTACGCCTGCGGGGGCCACATGCGATGCGTGTGTCAGTCGGTGTGCGCGTGCGTACACGCTCACGCATGGCGGCATGGGTGATGGATCGATCCATGCCCATGCCGGGCTCGAGGAAAACGATCGAGATCTCCCGAATGGCAACACGTGGGGAACGAATGGGATCGTGCGCGCGCTTACCGATGTCCCGTAGGCTAGCTTCTGTCTCCTGCCATTGATCAGGATCTCCCCCTTCTGGCTCACGTTAGAACCTAGCCTTCCTGTAATCCCGGCCCAAAAATGCAAACGGTGTCAGCGCCCAAAGAACAGATAGATCCATCGTGTATGAGTAGGGACAAAAACTTTTGCTTGATTTGTCACGAAATCTGATTCAGCGTCCGAACGATCTCGCTCGCAAGAATCACGTGGGTATGTGTGTGTGTATGCAATCCACGTTCGTTCGTAGTACCTGCCAAGGCGTCCAGAAGGGTTGACTTGCCGCAGCCGGAGGGGCCCATGATGGCGAGCACCTCGCCGGGGCGCGCGTACCCGTTGAGACCGCAGAGGATGGGCACGCGGCCGCCGCCCTTGCCGCCGCTCGCCGACACCCAGAGGTCCTCCCAGGATATCACCACGCCCTCGTCGGTCCGGCGCAGCGACTTCTCGCGGGCGACGGGGCCGTCGGTCGTCCCGTTCCCCGCCGCGCTGATCTCCAGCGAGGGCTGCGGCAGCGGGAACGGCGGCGGCGCGAAGGAGCGCCCGCTGCCGAAGGGGAACCCGTCGGTGCTGCGCATGGACGACGACGCGCCGAGCTCGGAGTCCGCGTCGTCGTCGTGCGCGTCACCGCCACGGTCCTGCCGCCGCGGCGGGCTCGGCGTCCACCTCGGCACAACGGGGGCCTGCTGCTGCGGCGGCGGCTCGGACGCCATGTCGGAACGCTAGCTAGCTAGCTAGCTTGAGCGGCGTGAAGGCAAGCCTGAGCTGGCCAAGGCTGGAACAGCGGTGGGAAATAGCTAGCTCGTGCTGCGCTTGTTGCCTGCCTGCCTTGCTGTGTGGTGTGTGATGAATGGTGTGGTGGCGAGCTGCCGGGCTGGTTAAATAGGCAAGGCCGACGGGGCACGCGCCGGTTAAAAGGGTCGGAAGTGCGATAAATTATGGTTCGCCCGATTTATAATTCAATAATCCAAGTTAATCTTGGCATGGATTTTGATAAGGGGAGTGAGTCAAGAGCGCCGTAGCCACCTTCCCTGTACCGTACGTGTGGTTTTCGACTTTCTTTTCAGCTGGGACGGTGTCCACGTAGGTACGCTGAAGTTCTCGGAGATCATCCAATTCCCAGGGTGGTATATTGTTTTGTACTCACTTGGTTTCAAAATATCATATGTTTTAGTTTTGTATTTGATTGAATTTGTAGAGAAATATATTAAGATCCATAATACCAAATAAACACACTATCAAAACATATTTTATATTTGATTAAAACTAATTTAATGTTGTAGTTGTTGGTGTATTTTTCTATAAACTTAATCGAGGTTTAAAGAAATTTGACTTATGATATAATTAAAAGGTAGCTTTTCGAGGACAAACAATCCATGCCAGCAGCCTGCTAGAACCTTTTTTTTTTCTTTTGCTTAAATTTTTTAAAGGAAAAAATTTATTTCACTCCTCTCATCAATTCATTTTATCCGCTTAACCTCTTGAGCAAAATTTAAATTCAGTTTACTCCCCTGAATAATTCCAATTAGTCCAATGTACCCTCTAATAATATTTCTCTTTATTATTTATCAGCGCACAAATTGAATTTTAAGTTCAAATTTTGTGGGTAGATAGAGAATATTATGTCTTATGTTAAAAAATACATTAAGAATTTTTCATGGTTATTTTCATAGGTTAGGAAGCTTTAATACGAAATTGATAATAGAGATACAATTCTGCATGAAAAGTATTCATAAAAAATTCATAATGTATTTTTTAGCATAGAGCATCCTTTTTAGAATTATTTGAGAGCAACTAGCGCAAAAATCGTCGCGCTGATGATTAGGCAATCACAAACAGTGACTTGACGACTGACATTCTCTTGAGTAATATTTGGTCATCTCTTTTTGGCAGCATTAGAAACGAGCAAAGAACACCAGTAGTAATAACAAACAGATTTTTTCTGAAAGGATATTACAAACACAAATCGGCCTCCGCAATCCGCATACCGCGTCATGGTTTGGGATCAGCATGTGGCAGTACCGGTTGTACTGAGCAGCAACTGGCGTAGACGCGTAGAGCATGCATGCACAGAGGCACGTGCGCGCGAACCCGACGAAGAGTAGTCTTCACTCTTCAGCTGGAGACGAGAAAGTGAAGTCGTGAGATGGGCGAATAGGACGACGGTCAATCCGCGCGCGCGCGTATTTGCTTGCTTCCCTGCTCTTTCTTCCATTCCTGGCGTGGCCACTATGTGATCGAGGACGCGAAGATCCCGAGTCCGGAGAACGAAATTAAACGAACGGATCGGATCCTCTGTCGATACGTGAGATGCTCCGACGCAAGAGCGGAGCTCAGCCAGCATAAATGGAAAAAAAATAGTTTTTTGATCCTCTTTTTGAACAAGTTTATTACAAGCCATATCTTATTGAATATTTAATTTATTAGCTGGAGAATTTTGTTAGGGAACGGCTAGCTGGCTGTCTCTGCCGGTTTGACTGGACACTTCCTTTCCCCTTCATACAGAATGTTTGGACCAATGCAGATAGTACTCTCCACGTGAAAATCGAGATTGTTATGAGTTAGTTTTCAGTATTCCTCTCCCTTTTCTATTTTCTTATACGTTTTCCTACACCGTATTCATATGCAGATGAAATTAATTGCACCACGGAAAACGTTTCCTACAAGCGCGATTAATTAGTTGGTTAACCAATGTCTAATGGCGCCAAACATTTTTTGACTGACTGAATTCGTCCTAACGGCATACCGTTGTACGTTATCCTTGCTTTAACATGTGGATCATACTGGTAGAAATGTGCAGCAAGCGGCCAAGAGAAGAGACGCGTCTAGCGTGAACAGACTTGACCAAATTCGGTAGCATTCGGAAGAATTCTTCTACAATATTTATTAGCTCAAACGAAAATTCCTCACATCTCAGTGGGCCTGCAAATTCTCTAGTCGGTTGTCAGTTGTCACCTTTATATTCAGGATGACATGGAGTACAAATCCATGTTCCCGACTTCCTAATCTTTCAGAAGCAGGGCAGTAGATATCGTAGCAGCGTCTACGTACGTCCTCCTTTTCAATATATACGTGTATACGCATATACATATACAGATTAATTTTAGCTAGTAGTTGTGGGAACTTGGATAGTCCAATGCTCCAGCGCCGATGTTCAGTCTTGTCTTTCTGGCTACATGATGAGTTCCTTTGGCTTTTTCTTTTCTTTTTTTGTTTCTGTAATTTTTAGAATGTATTCGTGTGTGTATATGCAACCGGTAACACGGGAAAAAAAGGTATACAGTGATCGTCTCAACTACTTAACTGCAGCACTGTACGTGCTAGCAATAAATTAAAGGATGTGAAAGCCATGCATCCCCAATATTCTCCGGGCAATCAATATAATGGAGTACTGACTAAGCTGTCATGCATGTCAAGTCCTTTTTTCCAGTACACGTAATGCGATACGCTTCACTGACTGCGACTGAGAATTTATTGTGTTCATCTATCCGAGGATGATGAAAAACACACGACCTGCAGGCTTCTCTGCACCCACATCACATGGGATTAATCATATTGCGGCATCTACAAACTAACGATGTGTTCATTTCCTAGATCTAAAGTTTCGAGGTGTCACGTCAAAGAGAATCTTGTCATTTAGAAGTATTAAATAAAGTCTAATTACAAAACTAATTGCAGAATCTCAGGACTAATTCGCGAGACGAATCTAATGAGGTATATTAGTCTATAATTAGCGGATGATTACTGTAGCATCACTGTGGCAAATTATGGATTAATTAGGCTCATTAAATTTGTCTCGCGAATTAGCACTCATCTGTGCAAAAAGTTTTATAAACAGATTTTATTTAATACTTTCTAAATAGCAAGATTCTTTTTGATGTGACGGGTCTTAACTTTAGAGGGGAGGAAACGGACACACCCTAAGCCGGTTTCATACGCTGGCTGTCAGTTCAGCAGTTTTGCGACTTGCATGTAGTACGATGAATTGATAGAGAAACTAGTTTGGACCTAACTTGTTTGAATATATACTTGGTTTCTGAAATAGACCAGTTCTTGACATTTTCCGGCTGATGGAACAACACGCACACCTCCGATCCAGTCCAGGAATATCATGATGATGAACTAGTAATAGTTCTGGAATACCCACATCGGCAGGTGATATTAAATTAAATTAATTTGTTTACTTTCAATTCTTAGGTTAAATTTAACTTTGTATGCAAGTAGAGATGTTTAAGAAGTAGAGATATACTAGTATTTTCTAAAATAAGCTTTTGTACACCAATTTACTATAGAAACTATGCATGAGTGCACCAGTCAGTTTCTAAAAAATCGCAGTCAAGTGTGTCATTTAGTTATAGCATGATATAAAAGCCAATTTTAACTTCTATATACTAGAATTTGCAAGCTACTTTATCAGAAAGTGCCGTCCAAGGCAGCAAGGCTAATACCAGAAAAATCAAAATTTAAGTACAACTTTGTACTCCCTTTGTCCTAAAATATAAGTGTTTCTAGTTTTATCATAAGTCAAACTATATTAAGCTTGACAAAGTTTATATAGAAGAATATAAACATTTAACACATCAAATTTAAAGAAATAAACTATATATAAAAATCTATTTCATAACGAATCCAATAATACTAATTTGATATCATACATGTTGTTATTTTTTCAATAACTCTAGTCAAACTGAAGATGGTTTGACTTGGGATCAAACTGAGTATGTATATGGATGCATGTATGCCTCTCCCAATGGCAAATTAAAGGCTACCTTGTTTGCTCAGGCAAAGTTTCATACTCAAGTACAAGTTGGAAGTTACTATATATATTATATATACGGCCATTGACTTCAAGTAGATACGGCCATTGTTTACAGTACTTGCTGCAAACAAATACACGCGTCTTGGTTCAATACTTGTAGTAATCTTTGTCATTTAGTAGGGCGACGATTGACGTCATTCCACGTGTGCAGTGGCGGCAGTGGCTGTACAGTTTAGAGGGCCGGGCCTAGAGTAATAATACTAATGGTTAACCATATAGTTTGTGAGCTGCGAATTTTGTAAAAAAAATTGGCTGTATGCGATAATAGAGGTTGGAGACGTTTCCTTTTTAATTTTCTTAAAAAAGTCAGCCTATCTGGGTGAACAATAAGTAGCGTGGTCAAGTTCGACTCCTAATTAGCTACATCTGACATTGGCAAACGTTCGCATTCCCACATACTAGCTTGTTTAATTTCCTTCTTTCACAACATACTTTTTTTTTAAGGCTTCATTTTAAAGTGCTCTAGCGTCTCCGGCAACACAGTTTCAAACTTGAGTGCGTCAGCATCCTATATAGTTCAGAACGCTAAACACTCAGCATCGTTAGAAAAGAGGTGATCTGCTCAGCATTTTCAAACTAAGGATCTAGTAGCCCTAAATACTAATCAGTAACCAACCCAGGCCAGAGTGGCACCGCACGCTGCATGCACGCAAATTTTCCCAATTGGTCGTGTCCGGTCGACGAAGACTTCATTGTTTTTCTCCGGAAATGACGCTAGTGATAAATTAGGTCACCATATATATTGTATAAGCAGCAGATATATTACGCGAACACTTCGTCTTAATGTCTGACTATTACGGGACTAATGGGAGTATTCGGTTCGCGTTCATACATAATGATAAACTTGATGATGGTGCTGAACGTCTATGTTTTCTGGAGTAATAACAATCACACTCGTTGACCGGCTTGTTAAAACTGATGTCGTTGCTGCCGATCAGACCAGTGAGGTGCGTACCGAGCAAGCGGTATGAAGCCGGTCTGTTGGACGTCAGGACGGCGAATTTTTCGCAGCGCAGACAGTCACAGACAGACCAGCAGCCCTACGTGGAACCTGCAACGCCAACGCGAAAACCTACTGGGGCCTAACTCTCCGTGACCTCCTGTTCGCTGCAGCTCGTGCACTTCCCCGAAACTGCAGGTCAGGGTCCCATGGTCCGCCGGTTCACACGCCAAGCTGCAGACAATAATGTTGAGACCCCGTACTTGATGAACCACAGGGAGCGTACGAACAGAATAGGATCAAATCAATCCCATTCAAAATGTTTAGATGATCCACCAAGCATGTGATTAACAAGGTGTTGAAGCGAGCCAGACGACGACGGTCACTGGTCGCCCACGGAGGACAGCTTCCACTCTTGTGCCCGCATCGCGTGCTCCACGCTGTGTATTTGTTCTTCTTCCTCCTAGCTGCTTCCTTCAACATGCGACGACTTGAACGTACGTATGGGCTCTGGTTTCTTGCGTTCCTGGGAAGCGGAAACCGTGAGGATTCGCCTGGGGTCGGCGCCGCACGCGGAGACCAAGTTCCGCCTGTGGCACCGGCCCTGAACCTATCACTCATGCTGCGGTCAGATTTTGACAACCGGATTGGCTCTAGACTTTGGAGTCCACTAGGTCCGCCTGTACAAGAATTACAGGTCCAACCATTTGATCAACTCCTCTGATCATTCAAGTTTTTACTCTATCCGCCAGTCTATCATGCAAGAGATTTCTAAGCACGTGTTAACCTTTATTGACAATGGCGATAATGGACACCAATATGCTCAGACCTGCTGGATGCGGCACGACGACCTTATTCGTCCAGTAACTGGTGCTCAACAAGACCGCCACAAGCACAGACATCGGCCTAGTCAGCCTCAGAAAATTTCAACTCCACTTTTCAGATCTCGCATTCAGAGTGAACCTACACAGATGGTGTCTTAAACAATACTCTCATCTCAAAGTTTACTAGATTCCGTGTTCATTGTAACATTTCAAAATCGGTGTAATACATCCCCCCAAAGAAGAAAATCAACAGGTTACAAGCTTACAGTCACAGGGCAGCAATTTACACGGCATCGGACAAGATTACCATGTGTTTTGTGTTTCGTGTCTCATGCCATGTGCAATCGTTTCTGTGTGGGCGCTCACCTCTCCTTCAGCATTTATAATCCATATATGCAAGAAAGAAGACTGCCAGCTCCGTACCAAACATCAACTGAAGTGACTAAAAACAGTAGCCAAATAAGACGAGGAAACTGCTGCATGTTTTAAAAAAAATCTACTCAGCCTCAGCATCTGGAATTTCCATGTCAGATGCTTTGCTTTCAGGTTGATCGTCTGCCTCAGTGGCACAATCAGGCTGCTCATCAGATCCAGTTACCTCCTGGTTGGGTTTCTCTTTAACCAATTCGGGGATTTTGAGCCCAAAACGTAAAGAAATCCTCTCAAGCAACTCCTTCCCATCCAGTGGAGATACCATGACACACAAATTGGTCTTTCCCTTCCAGCAAACAATTGCAATTGCAGAGGGATCTGTGACTATGGATCCTATATCCTGATGCCCTGAAATTTTAATACAAAGGTGCAGTAATCATCAGATGTTTAAATTTCATCAAGCTTTGAGTTCTCTTTCAAGAATAAGAATTGATCTTACCTTCACGTAATACTACAACACAGCAACCTGGAAGTAAAGCTGAAGCTTCCTCACCAAATTTTGCATCCACAAAATCAGGAAACTTAACAGTCCTGTACTGTAAAAGATGCTGGAAGTCAATTGCCGATGCATATAGAATCTGTTTTGTGATGTACGGAAGCAAGAGTGGCAATCCCTCCGATGACAACCTAAACGTGCACGGTGAGCCATCCTTTGATGACTGTCTTTCCTGAAAGAGTGCAATAATAGAGGGGAATCACCATGTTAAATCATAAAATTATTAGCTTCACATAATAGCTTAACTTGATAAAGAACAATGATTAATTGGACACCTACAAATATCTTTAGGCCAAGTGAGGTGATCTTAAGCCGCTCGCCAATTTTTATGTTGAGCTCCAAAACATCTTGAACAGATTTTGACACGTAGTATATTCTCTTAACATGACTAGTGTCAGGATTCCTAGTCACAAGATGACCTTCAAGTGGAAATGAATCCTTGATACCATAGAAAGATACTATACTTTTGACTGTCACGTCATCTTTAAAAAATATCACAGGGTCAACCCCTCTCCACCTGCCTTGGTTCTGCTGCCTCCTCCTATCTCTTGTTCCTGCTTGACCTTTTTCTGCCTCATTAATAATCACCTTAGCATCCTCAGAGCTCTTATCTTTTGAACTTTTGCTATCCATGTCTCCATTTTGTTCTACATCGAGAACATTTGTATCATCAACCACATGCTGGGGCACTATATTTTCTTCAGATGATACCTTATCCGATCCTAAATCTTTCTCAAGTTTCCCAGTATTGTCTTTTGAGATATTCTGCTCGCTTTTTACCCCATCTACCACCTGGTTCTCTGAAAAGGTGCAATATACATACCATACTTCAGCACAAGGAAGCAGTGGCTGTAACATATATGAGAACTGATGCAATAAACAGCGAAATCTGAAGAATAAGTGAATGTGGAAGAACATTACCGTTCAGAGAAGAGTGTTTATGAAGCACTGCAATGAAAAATGCCCCACTGTTCTGGTCATGAGGAACAATCCTCATGCAGCGATGCAGCGGGTAATCCGAATGTTCTGTACGGGTGGAAGTAGAATTTAACTTTTTATATCTAGTTGGTGCTTCACCAGACTCACAATCAACTTCGGTTTTCTCTTCAGTTTTCGGACTATCACCATTATTGCTGTCAGCGACTGCTATATTTCTTTCTTGTTCTCCCTCTCCCATGTCTGTTGAATCCTTCATGTCTGCATCAACATCTGTGTTGACCTCAACATCTTTGCTGCCTTTACCAGAGGGAAACATGCTTGGTGATATCACACTCTTCCTGTAGCGAGGAACATCTTCATGAACACCAAACCAAGAACCTCTATCCCGCACCTGCAATACTTGAACTACTGAGGGGATAGCGGAATAAAATTTTACTACCTTGAATTATCAAATTTTATTGAGGCCACAGAAGATAGAATTATGATTGAATCATGGGTACCCGATACCAACTGAAAGTCTAGAATGCAAGCAAATGCTAGACAAATGTAAACAGTCAAGCTGAAACACACGTTGCTACACTAGTTCTTTGAAAGTGTTACAATAAAAATAATTATTTTCCAATAGAACATTAAAAAATTAGCACATTCTTTGCCTGCTTATTTCAGGTGCAAAAACCTACTTGAAGTAACAGGTGAAAATAAATAAACAAAACAGTTAAGCACAAAGTATACAGTATGAAAATGTAAGTTCACTTCCTCTTTATCAAAAGCACCAAATTTTGATCAGTGTCAATATGCAACAAGGAACTAATAAGATAATGCAATGGCAGTATCACTATGTTATCAGCCAGAGGTGCCAAACATGTACTGGCATGTCTGTTTTTTTCATTGACATGGAAATGTGACAGCACGATGCACTGCACATTCTGCACATTCGGTGTCATCATCTAAGCTTTTCTGAATGCATTTGCTTCCAGAAAGGATAGCAAACCCTAGGTTCACAGGAAACCGCATTTAATAGTGAAACAAGACACCCAATGGGCAAAACAGAGTATATAATCAAGAAAATATGAATGGTTTTAATAACATGTATACTAACCTTCCAGGTGCTAAGTCCAGGACGACGGGCTAATTCGGGCAGCTCTTTAGAAACATCAAGAAGTTCGACAGAGTCCCCACATCTCCGTAGAATCTATTGAGACAGAACATTGTTGATGTTACAGGATGTACAAAAAGAGAGATTGAGAGCAAATTACAAAAGCAACATATGAATATACTAAAACAAAGAGCATGTCTGTTGGTCAAATCTCTAAGCATTTCTTGAAAAATAAACTTGCTATGCCCTGAACACTATTTTTCAAGATAATAGTAACCCATAAAAGTACAACAAAAACAATAGAAGATTTGACCAAACCAAACATTATACAGTAAAGGTTACAGTTAAAGATCAAGCATAAAAAATACCTCAGCAACAACAGCTTCATTTTCAACGGGGTTCATTGAACATGTTGAATAAACCATCCTCCCACCCACTTTAAGCAAACCCATACCTGAACAAGCAACAAATAATCAAGTATGCAAATTTAATCTCATGATTAACAAATCCTTACAGTACAAATAACATATCATTTATCTGTCATAGTTGGAAAAAAAAACAGAAGTATAAATTAATGTCAACTTCTAAAATACATAATTGATTTGGAAACAATCCAATTATATAACTATGTGTTGATAAGCATATGAAATAAATATGCTTATCCCTTCAAAACTTGCAAATTTGTGCAGGAATCAGCAGTTGAACACTGCAAAGGTGACTTCAGAATGTTAAAAGCATTTCACATAACAAAATTCTAGCATAATGAAACAACTTAAAGAGTTCAATAATGAATCATGAAATGCTTCAAGCATGCTTAATTCCTTACCACGCATAGCAATTTCTACTTGCAGACGATGAAGTCCATTCCCCATACCAGCATTCCTGAATAGTCAATCCAATAAATAAGAAACTAACAAAACACAGTAGTACAGTAGCAAAAAGAATAAACGAGTCAGTATTTACCACTTCCTCCACATATCAGGAGCCTTGCGGACAGTCCCATCACCACTACAAGGCACATCACAAAGCACGCGGTCAAACTCCACCCTCTGCAGCTTGGCCTCATCCATACATGTTTCTGAACAGAACTTTGCAAGATTACAACCAGGAAAGTTTTGTGCTTCATGATTTGTCACAATCAGGTTGGCTGTGCACATTCTCTTTGTCTGATGAATAAGAAGATTGCATCTTTGCACATCAACATCATTAGCTACCACCTGATTACATGGGGGAAGCATCAGGTAAGAGAACTGATGACATAACCAATATCTTCCTTTCCGAAAATCAATTGAAGCAAAAAACGAAAAGGTTACATCAGTTGCATCTGATAGATACTGAAACACACCAAGGCATTTGGAAGCAATCCAGGCTTCGTTGACTGGTGAATCATCTCTAGTAACTGGAAAGTTTTAGATCCTGGAGCAGCACACACTGCATAATATACCAAAATTCATGAGACTGCGGTTAGATATATCATTAAGTCTCAAAATAAAATTGGATACTATAACCAAGCGGAAGTTGTTTGCCCTCGATTTAATCTCAAACTCCACAAAAAGTAAGCAAGTTAAAGGCTAACAGAAAAGGCCCGGCTTAAATAAGAGAATCGGCTAGTCTACAAACACAAGCCACAGCATAAATTTTTTTTCTATTTTTTTACCTGCTTACTCATGTCTACAAAAAAACAGTAATTTAAAGTTATATAATTGGACAAGCTTGTTTGCCAAATATCTAGGCTGCAAACCTTATAAACAGGAAGATGTAGCCATTAGTCAAACAGGAAGTACATAAAGTGCACAATACTTGAATCGATGAACAGGGATGATAGATAACATACTGTCAAGAATATGATGATCAGGTTGCACATTCAGAAACAATGGTGGGACCTGCAATAACAAGTCAACAACACATACCATTGAAATTAACCCAAGATATGTAAATCATCACACATAATATAGCACATCTCTGAAATAAAAATCAGGAACCCACCATACTGACAGCCTCTTGCCTAGTTATGTTGCCAACTTCATTCTCTCGCTTCAAAAATTCATGAAAACTGGAGCCAGAAAAAAGATTAATGTTGAATTAACAGTTATCTAACTGGAATAGGAGTATTAAAATGGGCTAAGTGCTTTTAAACTGTTAAGTGTAACAATCGTTTCAACAAATTTATTTTTCTAAATAAGGAAAAGAAAGAAGCCTTTTTTTGTTTATACAATGGCCTTATTTATTTGCACATGAATAAACAGCCAATACATCTGCAAACCCAAACTCTAAGAAGAAACTTCATGCAGCATCATGCAGCCAATAACAAGTTCTAAGTGACTACTACATTCTACCATTTCAGATTATTCCGTCCAAATAAACATCATGCAGCATCCGTTATTCTGTTTACCTCTCAAGTGCCTGGTTTCTCCTCAGTTGCATTCGGGAAAAGTTCAAATGCCATGCAAGATTACCAGGATACCAAGGCAAAGGCCTGATAGCATCTTGTTCATGCTCATCGCTTACCTGTCCATGACAAAAAAAGGATTACAAAATAGATATTGTCAAGAGCACTAACTCTTAGACTTATGCGTGAGTTTTAAAAGCAACCTCAGTCTCTAATGATTTTCTGAAGTCGTTTTCCAATTGTGAGCAGATATCTTGAAAAAACTGACAGCTGAGAAGGCAAAGAAAACTTTAGCTTACTAAAATAGAGGAATCAAACCCCCTAAATAAACAAATTCATTACTCCGCAATGTTGCAATGCATAAAAAATAGAAAAGAAAGTCCCATTAAAACTGCCATAGTTTTTTGTACACAATTACTCTGCCCAGTCATATGGTTGGTTGTTTAGATTCTTATAAAATAAGAATGTTACAAAGTTGCACAACAAAATAGCTGATGAACCATAGGATGTAGACAGCACACTGAAGAGAACACTAATAGTGTAATCCTTTATAAAAAATAAAAGGAAAAGAGTCTAAAGCAACATGGGGATCAATTCCAAAATCCATTAAACAAACCAGTTTTATCTATATGATTGAATTGAGACCAACAATTGCCCGATATGCTTGAAAACTAAGATCAGGTGAATTCGGTTCTAATCTCAAGAGAAAGGAAGTTTTACTCAATAAATAATACGTGCTTGCCAACAATAAAAATTTCTTAAGAGGACATGACAGCTTGCAACCTCTATATCTCAATAGATGACGAGGACAAGGCGGTATGTCGTAGTTCTCACAGTTTAGCAGCACATACAAGGTCTCACAACTAGAACAAGTGAACATAGAACCGAATACACCAGAATCACCAGGAAATTGTTGAATTGGTGATTTCGAGCAGAGGTGCAAGCTCTATTGTCAATATATAGTCACAGAAAAGTACCATATACAATACATATGTAACTTCCATGCTGCAGTAATGAAGAGTGTGATATCTGATATTGGTCCATAAGCAAACTATTTGCCATTCAGCTTAGTCAAAACAACTAATCAAGCAATCAAGTAGAACTTATGTATCCACTTTCATACTTCAGAAAGAAGCATTACCTCGCATTAATCCTAAAAGTGGCAGGTAATGGCTTCCGGAGCATACTCATGAAATCATCCCACTCTTCCTCAGGAATAATTTGCTGCTCCTGCAAGACAAATACATGTGCCAGATTCAACAGGATTACCCATAATCACAATCCAAAGTTTCTACGAAATTCTACATCCAACTGAAAAGCTAAAAATCTATAAGAAATCACAGCAAGCTAAGTAACATTACAAATCGCAGTAGACTCATATAGCTGCAACTAACAAACTGATAGCTTAAATGAACACATCAGCAAATCATACTAGCTACATGACGACAGAGCCCTGAATCCCCTACCAAAAAAAGCACATAGACAACGCCCAGAGGTATCCAACCACCAGCTCACTACCATCAGAAGCTAGAAACACACCAAATCACTCAATCATAATAGGAAGCAGAGCATGATCTGAAGCAAGCGGCGCTACCTTGTAATACTCCTCGAAGGCCGGGTTCTCGGTGGCGAAGGGCTGCCACGAGGGATTCCCCTCGCGCCCCTCGCCTCCTTCGCCGGCGGGAGGGCGCTGGGGGTTGTGCTTCCAGACGTTCTCGCGGCCCTGTTTGAAGTGGCGGCGCTGCGTGCGCCCGCGCTTCCGCCCGCCTCCCATCCCAGCTCCCTCTCGCACGCGTGCGCGCTGCTGCTGCCCCTCGTGGCGGCGCGGAGGAGGCGTTGCTGGCGCGAGGGAGATGAGCGGGGTTTGCGTCTGGGGTTTAGCAGCGGCGGCGCGGCGAGCGATGCGGTTCGGGGGGTGGGAATGTGGGAAGGGGGAAAAGCTGGGAGGAGTCTCGGAGAGGGAGAGTAGCGCCAGTTGGGCTGGGCTGGATTGAAGCGCGCGGCAGAGTCCATCCAGTGAAAAAAATGTGTAGCCTATGAAAAGATGGGCCGGATCCTCTCGCTTATATCAATTTTATTTGTCTTGGGCGGCTAAACTTTCCGACCCAGCCCATGACAACGAATGTCTTCCTTCGTGTATTCTACACTAGTCTACTAAACAGTCTCGTTTATCTTTTTGGAAAAAAAAAACTTTAAATGGCCTTTCATGCCAAAAAGAAATTGTACAACTTGCCAATGGGGGTGTAAGATTGGCAAGTTGTACGAAGGTGCTTACACGAAACATGAGGCGGCTACCTGTCTCATGTTCAGAAAAATATGTCATTCAGTGAGAGAAAGCTTAGAAGAATGCCTGCTACCTGCCTCTTTGAGAACGGGTCAACAGGCAATGGAAGTCACGGAACGACAACGACCACACGTGGTCAATTGACCATTTCTGATAGTGTGATACCAGGAAGGCAGTTGCAAATTGCGAAAAAGAGAACAGGTCGTCCGCTCTGCCTTTATAGTCTCCTGCCAATAACCATCAGATAATCCACGCAGGCACCCAAAGGGGCAGACCGTACGAGTACCATGGAGATGAAGTTCTCATGGCTTCTTCTGCTCGGGCTTCCGGCCGTGTGGATGCTCGCCGCCGCGGCCGACGTCCCGGTAGCGAGGGCGCCAGGCTGCTCAACGAGGTGCGGCGAGATCGACGTCCCGTACCCGTACGGCCTAGATCCGCAGTGTGCGATCCACGAGGATTTTCTGCTCAACTGCACCACCGTGGACCGCACCACCAAGCTGCTTCTCGGCGGCTTGGAGGTGATCAAGTTCTCCATACCCGACGGCAAGGTCTGGGTCAAGACTTGGATGGCTCGGCAGTGCTACAACCAAACCACCAACAGTACCGACATCATCAACGCATGGCTGAACCTTCCCAGCACCTACGTTTTATCTTCGGATGATAACAAAATCATCGTCATCGGGTGCAAAAGTCTCGCCTACATGAGGAGCAACTCCGTAAGCTGCCTAACTCCATGTCCTTGGGTTCTCTGTGTACATGTCTAAATTAAACTAGCAGCTAGTACCTGATACATGTTCAACCGTGCCCATGAATAATTGCAGTACGTAATCGGCTGTTCGTCGACATGCGACGACGGCAAGCACGCCCCCAAGAACGGCTCATGCTCCGGTGCTGGGTGTTGCCAGGCAGATCTCCCGAAAGGTGTGCAGTCTTATCAAAGTTCCTTCAATGAGAACAACAGCAGTCAGCAACATTGGAGGGGGCCTTGCAACTACTTCGCAATGGTGGAAACCGCATCCTTCAACTTCAGCACCACTTATCTCACCTCAACGGCGTTCTACGACATGGACAATGCACGCCAGCCTGCTGTACTGGAATGGGGGATAGCACAGATCAATACATGTAAAGAAGCCAGAACTAACAAGACTACTCCCTATGCATGTCTCAGCAGCAATAGCGACTGCATCATCACCAGCTACGTGGGGTACCGCTGTAAGTGCTCCCCGGGATACAAAGGCAATCCATACGTCCCTGACGGCTGCACAGGTTCCTCTCTAGCTTCATGCCCATTATTTTCCTGCTCCTTATTTCCCCCTGTGTTTCTCCTGTTCGCTGAAATTCTGAAAAGGAATGGAATGATTCTAACCAAAATCAGTGCTGCACCTTTTTCAGATATCGATGAGTGCCAAGACAATGTTACTTACCCGTGCGCTGGAATATGCAAAAATACACCGGGGAGTTCCATTTGTTCATGCCTGCCAGGACAAGATAAGATCAATGGCCTTTGCGTGAAAGCTCACAAGTCTATTTGGGTGGCGCCGGTTGTTGGTAGGTTGCGATTGAGGAACCTTTAATTTTGGGGATTCACTTCTGGTAGCATGTGGAGTGCTTTAATGATTGATAGGAGTTAAGTGAAAGTAATCAGTTTGTATAATCATGCATGCAGGCGGAAGTGTTGGACTAGTCGTTCTCCTGATAGTCACCACTTGTGCATACTTAATCCGAGAGAGGCGTAAGCTGCACCACATCAAACAAAAGTATTTTCGGCAGCATGGTGGTCTGATCCTATTCGAGGAGATGAAATCACAGCAAGGTGTTGCCTTCAGAATCTTCTCGGAAGAGGAACTACAGCAAGCCACACACAGGTTTGATGAGCAACAGGTCATTGGCCATGGAGGCCATGGCAAAGTCTACAAGGGAGTTTTGAAGACTGAGGTCGAAGTAGCCGTGAAAAGATGCATGACAATTGATGAGCAACAAAAGAAAGAATTCGGCAAGGAGATGCTAATCCTATCCCAAATCAACCACAAGAACATTGTCAAGATCCTCGGCTGTTGCCTCGAAGTTGAAGTGCCCATGCTGGTGTATGAGTTCATCCCAAACGGTACACTGTTCGATCTAATCCATGGTAATCACGGCCGACACATCTCCTTGGGCACTCGCTTGAGGATTGCCTATGAGTCTGCAGAGGCATTAGCTTACCTTCATTCCTGCGCATCTCCACCAATCCTCCACGGTGATGTCAAATCTACAAACATCCTCCTGGATGGTGACTACGCAGCAAAGGTCTCCGACTTTGGTGCGTCCATCCTAGCACCAAGCGACAAATCGCAATTTGTCACGCTAGTCCAAGGAACTTGTGGGTACCTTGACCCGGAGTACATGCAAACATGCCAATTAACAGATAAGAGCGACGTGTATAGCTTTGGAGTTGTTCTCCTAGAGCTGCTCACGCGCAAGAAGGCATTCAACCTTGAAGGGCCGGAGCACGACAAGAGTCTATCGATGAGGTTTCTATCCGTGATGAAGGAAAACAAGCTTGAAGATATCCTTGATGATCAAATCAAGAACAATGAGAATGTGGAATATCTTGAGGAGATTGCAGAGTTGGCGAGGCAATGCTTGGACATGAGTGGTGTGAATAGGCCATCAATGAAGGAGGTTGCAGATAATCTTGGGAGGTTGAGGAAGGTCATGCAGCATCCATGGGCACATGAAAATTCTGAAGAGTTGGACAACTTGCTTGGAGAGACCTCTATGTCTATGGTCAGCTCGGCTGTTACTACAGAAGCTTTCAGCATTGAAAAGAAAGTTGCTATGGGCTTCGAATCAGGGCGTTAGCCAACTGTGTGTGCCGTTGTGTTGTTGCATATCCTAATATAAAGGTGATGTAACTGTTTTCTTAGATTGTTTTTAGGAATTAGACTTTGTAGAAAAATTATTTCTTCGTGGCCCATCGAAATGATGTTTGCCATGGCTATTACATTTATTTCTTGATATCTCCAGTGTAGAGATATTGATATCCTTTATTAAAAAAAAAAGAAGGATAGTAGAGGCATCCATGATGAGATCAAGTTTTAAATCCACTAAGCAAAACTTGATCTGTCTATAATGTGATTTAGAGTAACAATGGCCAGATATGCTTACGATCAGAACATTCAGTATAGCACCAGTTCACTGAATTAAGTTCCATAGAATTCGGACACGTTGAGGGAGTAAGGAAGCTTTACTAAATAATTACTACTTGCCTGGCAACGATTTATATTTCTCAATAGGACCTCATATGCAGATGTTATCCCTCAAGAAGATATGGGAGTAAATGTTTTTTTCACGGTTTTACAGCCCAAAGATTATGCTTCACCAATAACATAGAGGAAGGCAAGATGCCTCCATCTACGAGAGAGTTCAACCAAGTCATGGCAAACGGCCTTATCCAACATATACACTTCTATACATAGAAAATCAAGAGCACCACAATGGTGCATATATATATAAGCCAACTGCTTGGACATTCAACTCAGCCAAAACAATTATACTAAATTACTAGTGATGAGACTAAGCCAAAAAAAATAATATGTATCCACGGCCTGGTAGTTATAAGAGAATAGAAGAAAGAGCATCACCTTGAAACAATCTGGAAGCGGCTCTGCAATTGGCTCCCGGGGCATACTCATGAAGGCATGAAGCGATGCCACTCTTCCTCGACTGTCCCCTCGGACCAAAACCTCAGGACACCATGGCTCGATGACTCACCAGCTCACCCGCCTGCCAATGTGTGGCCAGCTCACCCGCTCAGCACGGCCATTCCTATGAGTCCTGCCCCCGCCCCGTCGTGCCGCCTCCATCGCAGCCGCTAGCGCCTCACCGGCGTCGCGGCTGCCCCCGCCGCGCGCCCGCGCCCTCCCCTCTTCCTCTTCCTCCGCCTGCCGTTGGCGGCTCTCACCGCCTCGACTCCATCAATCCTTCACCAAGGTAGCTCGTCGCCCCACCACCGATCCTGCCCATCCGGTCATCTCCCAACATCCCAGCCGGCCACCCCCGCCGCCTTGCCCTCACCGCCGTCTCGCCCGCCACCACCGCCGGGCAAACCGACCGCCCCACACCGGAGAACCCGAACCCCAGCCCCAAAATCCTAACCAGCAGAAGCGGGCGGCGCGGGTGAGTACGGGGAGAAGGGAGAAGCAAGCGGCGGCGCGGGCGAGCTAGTTTCTTAAAGAGTGAATTGCACTTGGACTCCTTAAACTTGTAGCGAAGTCTCGTCCCCGTCCCGGCACTTGAAAACTGCTCAGCCGCAGTCCCCAATCTTATAAAAACTTCTCACCCGCAGTCCAAAACACCCACGTGGCCTGCCAAAGTGGAGTATTCGGTGTTTTTGCCCTGCCAACGTGGATGTGCGGGAAAGTTGGTGCCTGTTTGAGGTCCGAATTTTCCATTGAGTCCCATAAAACTTCGTATTGTTTACAATTTAACCCAAACAACCATTTGCCATGTAGACATACATCAAAGGAACACACTATTTTTTGAACATGCACTGTATGTGACAGATGCCCATATATAGTATCGCGAGAGCTACATTAATATCATAGCATAGCAACGTAGCACCACCCAAAATGAAAGCAAGTACCATCCAAAATGAAAGCAAGTACGGCTTGCTAAATGCTTGTTTCTCTTTCACATATTCACACACTTTTTCATGCACATTCACAAAATGTTATTCCTTGCTGTTGAGGGCATCACTTCTTGCTTGCTGTTGGAGCCTCGGTTTGCTTCCTTGACTTGCGTTTCTTCCCCAATAATTCCTTGCCAGCTTTGGAGGCCGTTGTCACTGGAATAGGGCGTTGCACAGGTCTGTTTTGAGAGATGAAGGTC
This sequence comes from Panicum hallii, assembly GCF_002211085.1. NCBI lineage: Eukaryota > Viridiplantae > Streptophyta > Magnoliopsida > Poales > Poaceae > Panicum > Panicum hallii. Next base: position 45,425,280 of record NC_038043.1, on the reverse strand, counting down.
GAATCTGGCAGTGGTGCAATATCTTGTGAGACGCTCCAAGTTTTTGATGCCTGCAATGTTTATTAGCAAAAATCATTGATCCATCATTGACAAGCAAAAACATTAAATGATTAGGGATTGCTCTGTACGACTGACCTCATCTAACAGTTGACTAAGCATGGTTTCACCAAGGCTTTGTACCCCTCCTTGTGGCTGTCCTACGTCCTACAATTTTTGGCTAAAATTTCAGTACCCATGAATGGAAACAAAAGGAAATCAGAGGGGTTACCCGTGTGATGGCTGGTTCATCATCCTCAAGGTCATCAGCAGCAGCAATAGGATTTTCCAACACTATACTAGGCCTAATTTCTACCTTCTTGAGAGGACAACCTGCAGAGTTGTAATGCTGCCCCTTGCACCAGCTGCATGTCATTATGGCACCATGCCTAGACATTTTAGATCCATTCTTGCCCTGTACTTCATGTGATTGCTTCCTCCTTGATTTTGGTGGTCTACCAACCCTTTTATTATACACAGGTGGCTGAACTAGAGGCATTTATTGAAAAAAATAGCTTACAAAATAAAAAATTAACAGTGCTATATCCACAAAATAAAAATTAATAGTGCTATAATTTATCCATAAATTCGTACAGTACAAAATAAACAGTAGCTGTTTAATTTATCCCTTATCATAAACCCTAGCTGTACAAAATAAAACTCCACCCAATTCTGGACCTTTTGCTAACGAATCTAAGCCTATAACAAGTATGCACGAGGGATTTGGCCATGGATTTGCTTACCGTATTCAAGTGGAGGTTCCCCTTCCTTCCGTAGTGTCGGAGCCATTCGTCCCCAACTCTGGCCAGGCACCGCTGCCCCCAGCCGCTCTGCTAAGCCGCCAGCCCGGATCAGGAACCCGCTGCCCCTGCTGCTCTGCTCGTCGCTGATTCGCCTCAAGCCACTGCCAGCATTCCTTGGATGGAAAGGAGGGTGTGGGTTCGATGGAAACAGGCCTGCGTTTCTGTGTTTGTTCCATCTGCAGGAGGCATCGTGAGGAGGGTGAAGGGGTCTGGGGATTTTGCAATAAGCCCCCTACGTTTTACCATAATGAAATAATAATGAAGGGCATGCTTTGCTGACTAGGATAAGGCTCCAAGGCTCCACGCAGGCATGTTTTGCCCACTCAGGCACGCCATGCAAGCACGGTGGGTGTTTTGGACTGCGGGTGAGAAGTTTTCGTAAGATTGGGGACTACGGGTGAGCAGTTTTCAAGTGCCGGGACGGGGATGAGACCTCGCTACAAGTTTAGGGACTCCCAGTGCAATTCACTCTTTCTTAAAACATTACATGTTAGACATTGTGACTTGTGTGTACATTGGATGACCGATGACCCACTAATACTATGAGCCTTGCATGTAACCAGTTTAAGTTATAATTATTTTAGCTACGCTCATGTCTACATATGCGTTGCTATTCATAGGGTTTATTTCTCGTGCAGATATAAAGTTGCTGTTGCAGTGCCGAATCTTGACGAGCTTTTGGAAAGCACTCCAACCCATGAGTTTGCATCAGTGTGGTATGAATGGCGGCAGACAAAATATTACCCATTGCACTACAGTGAGCTAATACGCCTTGCTGCTCTTTACAAGTAAGACAATACAATACATTATCTCTCAGGATTTTTTTTTCTGATAGAACGTAAAGCAAACAATGCATGTCTCTCAACAACTTCCGGAACTTATGTACAATGTTTGCTAGGGAGGAGGAAGATGCAGCAGCAGATCGAACGGTTATCATATCGCGCACGAAATATCGGAAGGTGCATAATTTTTGTTTCTTCCTGGAGAGATAGATAGGATGGCCGGATCGTGGACTACGGACGATCAGGCAGGAGACCGTCGCGGAGAGGCCCAATTGGGCTCGATGGGCTAAAAGGCTAAAAGTCACTAATTACAGTAATTAGCCGCTAGCCCGCAGAAAACAGTTCAGCTCATATATGTTGACACAATGCCCTTATAAATAGATGGACCTCTCTCTAACTTTGGTTTGCATCGGGCCGCTTGTGTACTTCCTGGTCCAGCTGCTGAATGAGATCATAATTCTAGAGAGCACGGAGCCCTAATGCATGCATGCCACTAGAGACTACAATCCTCCACATAATTCTAGCGCTCAACATTGAAGTCCCTGGTTTCTCCATTTTTTACTGAGATAATAAAATACAGGCACGGAGCTCTAATGCGATGCGTGCCAATACAATTGCACACACTTACGTGTATGGACATCTACATATGAGTAAGTTGTCACATCTGCCACAAGCATTTTGTTGTACACGGACATATCGCCTTATTCTATCCCAAAGATACAAACACTTGGCGATTGAGGTAGTGATTTTTTTTAAAAAAAACGTGAGTGAAGTAGTGATGGTGGGCTTGTTCTCAAAGCAGCAGCTCTGCTTCCTCCCCTAGAAAAGAATTTAGGAATTTAGGAACAGGTGATTTCCCGGGTTTGACTACCAACTCCCCGGCTACCACTCCATCCTAGAGGAGCCTAACGAGACAATGAAAACCTAACGTTACAGTTGACCGTGAGATCCCGACTTCGGCCATATCCACATTAGGGATGGTAATGGGTACCCGAAATTCGAAATCTGATGGATTTTTACTCCATTAGAGCATAGGTTTGGGTCAACTTTTAGACACGTATATTTATTAATGAGCACAAAGTCTTACCGTTGGGTTTATGGACAATGGTTTGTTCCTACAATACTCGAACCCGTAAATCTATAGGTTTTTTAAACCCGATCCAGCCTAGTGCAATTGTTATTTTATTTTATAAATTTTTAATAAACTTAGCATCTCTTCTCCTCCACTTCTTATTTTGGTGAACTCTAAATATTTTGGTGGCGGGTAGAGGTGTTGTTGCTTTGTAGTTGTAGTATTTGTATATGCATATAATGGATTGGTGACTTTGTATGGTGTCATGATCATTGAATATAGAATTTATTATTATTATTTTTATTTTCTAGTAATTTTAACTGAACAATGAACTTCTTCCTCATCATATATTTAAATATATGTACGCTATAAATTTGATGCTTATTATATTAAATTTATTGATTAGATAAAAACTAGTATAGCATACTGTAGACCCACGAGTCGTTAACCCGACGAGCACGAATTTGGGCACAAAATTAAATCCGCGATGGGTAATAGGTTTTTAGGTTTTTTAACGGGCTCGTATTCGCGGGCATGGTTTTGGGCAAGCAAAATCCAACGGTAGATCCGTTGCCATTCCTAATCCGGATCAACTCTTTGTGATTGATGAGCAGGGTTCGGCCCTACCGCATCCTCAATCACCTCCCAGCTGGCGGATTGGCGGTAGCGCATGAAGCCGTGGTCTCTTTGTTGATAGATTAGAAAAGGAAAAATAATTGAAGAAAGTATTATTAAGAAAGTATCGGGATTAAGCTGTGGTATGACGGAGCCACAAATAATTGGTACCATTTTTGTTACCACGTTAACTACAATCGATATCATTAACTACAATCGATACCGCTGTTGTTAGTGAGTTTTAAATTGGTTTGTTAGTTTTAAAAACTCTTAGTTTCTTGGCTCCTTTTATTTTAACTCGCTTTCTTGGCCTCAAACTTTTTTATTTTAACTCACTTTCTTGGCCTTAAAACAAATTTTACTTAGCTTCTGGACCCTTCTGTCAGTTTGTCAAGGTAATGGTGTTAAAAATAAAATAACTCTTTTACCCCTAACGAGCGAGCGGACCCACTCAACTCTTCCCTTCTCTCACTGGCGAGCGGACCCCACGCGTCAGCATCTTCCCCTTCCTCTCGCTGCGTCCAGGGAAGGGAGGACGGGAGCCTCTGGTGGCCGACGGCGGAGCCTTCTCGGGGCGGAGCTCACCCGTTTTTTGGGACAAGGAACCAATTTACTCTTCCTCAATCCTCAACCGGAGCAGGGCAGAGCAGAGTGAAGCAGAGGAGGCCACTCAACAACTGCAGACTAGAGCAGAGCAGCGGAGCAGATCAGATGGCGCCTCCGTCGTACTCGCTGGGCGTGCGCGTGCTCGACCGGATCCGCGTCTCGCCGCCGCCGCCGTCAGATTCCGCGCGTGAGCGCGTGCTCCCGCTCACCTTCTTCGACGTGGCCTGGATCTTCACCGGCCCCGTCGAGCTCCTCTTCACTGCGGGAGCGGCGGGGACGTCCGGCGGCCACGGCAATGCGGCCGTCTCGGCGTACCGCCCGCCCGGGGCGCCCGAGTGCTCGCTGCTCGGTCGACCTGAAGCCGGTGTTGTTCGCTATAGTGTTTTAGGTACAAATGCGCTTGCCGCATTAATTTTAAAAGACGGGTTGGGTAATACGGTGTTTTGATATTTTTAAATGGAATTAGATGGGTTCAAATCAGCTAATGAGATAATACTATTTTAATTAGCTGAAATATCATTAGCTAATCTATTTAAATTTATAATAATTAAATTTAGGTAGCTAACCATTAGTCAGAGGATCCAAACAGAACCCGTTAGCTAGCCCAATTCGCCCTTGCAGCTTGGACTTGCATCCTCCTCTTATATAAATTGTTACATCCTACGCTGTCCAGCCCAATGTTGTTTCTACAGTCGCCGGTACGGATCCGATCTCATGGTTGATCCGATCACGCGCTCTCCTTCCATTAGCGGAAACCGCCCCCGCGCCGCTCGCCGCCGGTAGGCACAAAGCACCGCGTGCGGGAGAGCAGTAGCAGGCCCCGACGGGGTGGTCTGTGCAGGGGCGCTATGGCGGCCCCTGACGAGCTCCGCGGCGGATCGGTGAGTCCAGCCGGCCAGAGCTCGCGCCGCTCACCGCAGGTTCCCCGTCGGGCCTGGATCTGCACGCAGGCGAGCTTCGCCGATCGGCGAGTCCGGCCCGCCGCAGCCGGCGACGCCCTTTTTTCTTTTTTTCTTTTTTCTATAACCGGTTTTTCTTGAATTTTTTCTATAACTATTTCTCTATTTTTTCCTTTACAAAGTTTTTGCTACAACTTCGGCTCCAAAACAAAGTTTTTGCTACAACTTTTGTTTTTGATTTTTTTCAGAATTTTTTCTCTAACTTTTCTGTTCCTTTTTGAGAATTTTGTTTGTAATCTTTTCCATCAAAGTTTTGTTATCGAAAATTTTTCTTGCAAAGTTTTGGTCTAAAAATTTTCTCGATTTTTTTCCAAAAATTTGTTCTCTATCTTTCTGTTCCTTGAGAATTTTGTTTGTAATTTTTTCCGTCAAAGTTTTGTTATCGAAAATCTTTCTTGCAAAGTTTTGGTCTAAAACTTTTTTCAAAATTTGGTTTATAACGTTTGTCCCTATTGCCGAAAAGGAAAAAAATACCGAAAATGAAAAAAATACACGGTCGGAAATCGACCTTCCCACCGGTCGACCGTAAATTAGCCTCCTCCTCTGTCCAGACATGGCTTCTTGCTTAACGCTCCTTCTCGATTCCAATGATGCTCACGCTAGGAGCGGCGGTGGCGCTGGCACAGGTCATCGACGAGGTGGCCCCCAGCGCGACGGCCAGACCACACTGCTCCAGCTCCATATCGCCGCTGCGCTCCTTTTCGTGCCATGTTTGCTCTCGTGCTAGCCTGGCTCCGGTTGCGCCGACTCGATCCAGTGCCGCAAGCTCGAGGTCTGCTTCTCCTTCGTGCTCGATAGGTTGATGTCTGCGGTCTCGGCTTCTACGGCGGTGCTTGGGGCTCGAGCGCGCCCAAGCTCAGATGCACGGGGGTTGCTTGGGGGCGTGGTTATACATCCCTTCAGTTGATGATTTCTGTCTTTCTGAAGCGGACGGACTCCGGGTGCGGGTTTATGGGCTGTAATTAGGCCCATTGATGAGAAAGATTGTCTGTTTTCGCAAATCAACGCTGCAATGGAGAGAGCAAAAAGAATAGTGACGTGACGTTACCCACAAGTAGTTAGAGCAACTCCAATGGTTAGCTAAAAAACTCCCTAAACATAAAATTAAGGAGTAATTAGAAAAAATATGACTCCAATGGTTCCTTAAATCTACTTGCTAAATTTATCAAGTCCCTACCTCACCCTACTTCATCGCTAAATATGGGGAGCTGGTAGGGAGTCCCGAACCGCACTTCCGCGCCAAAATCCGTCGACTCGCGCCACATTTTTTCCCCTTTCGCGCCTTCTCTCTGCTTATCCGCTGCCGCCGAGCCCTCGTTCCCAATTCCTGCGCTGTCGTCTAGAGCCCTCCGTTCCTTCTTCGCCCCATGGTTCGCCGCTAGAGGAACCCGGCGCCCTCAAGAAGCCGCCCGCCGCCCTCAAGAAGCCGGGTCGCCGCCCTGTGGAAGACCGCGGGCGGGCGGCCCCTCGACGTCCGGGCGCCGCCGTCCTCGGGAAGCCGTTCCTCCGTCGTAGCCACGCCTCCGCCCTCAAGAAGCAGCGCCACCGCCATCAAGAAGCCGCGCCGCCGCCCTCAGAAGCCGCGCCGCCGCCGTCTGGAAGGCCGCGCGCGGGCGGCCCCTCGACGTTGCGCGTCGCCACCGCGACGCCCGTGGGAATCGCCCACTTCATCGCCAGGTCCCCCGCGCCGTCGCCGCCCACGCTCGACGAATCCTTCGGGTTCCTCTTCTCCCCCAAACTCAACCCGCCCATCGACAACAAGGTGGTGCTCGCTCAATTTGATAATTACTCCAGCATGATTCTGTTCAATCTTGAATGAATGAAGTCGGGGCGCATCTGCATTGATTTGGATTCAGCCTTATTAAGGACAAACCTAGTGTGAATTTGTGCCTGTACTGCTGCTGAAAAACAAGATACACACAGGTCCTTGAGACATTTCCTAGTAATTTGTTGTGTTGCGCCTGTACTGCTGCCCCTGCGATGGCTATCTGAATTCATATGTACTAGCTATAGCTCGGTGCAATTCTGTTTAGTTGTCAACAATTGGTGTTACCAGCAGAATACCATTGTTTCTTCCTGTTAGTTTATGTGATTATTGTTTAAGTTTAGAACTCTTGAAGCTCAGAGCCAAGTTCCCTGATGTGGGTTTACTTGTGATGCTGAATTGGAAGCCGTGGCCATTTCTCTGCCATTTAATTGTGTAGTTCTGACCAGATTGACCAGAGTGCATGATACTAGTTGGCAATAAAATGAGTTACTCGTACCTGCAAGATACTCATACCTTTGTTTAAAAAATAGGAATGGAAGGAGGTGATGGATACTTCACCAACTTGTTGAATGACGGTCAGTATGATGCAGGTTTCGAAGACTATGGGACTATACCAATTGAGTCGCAGCAGTCACCACCCGAAAACGAGATCAATCTCACATCAAAGGCACCTCAGAAGCAAAAAGGGAAAAACTTTAGTGTGGATGAAGATAGGCTTCTTGTTTCAGCATGGTTAAATGTTAGTACGGATCCAACACAAGGGACAAATCAAACCAAAGATACGTTCTGGAGAAGAATCCATCGATACTATGATAGCAATAGAGGACCTTTACCAGATCGTAATCAAAATTCCTTGCTGCATCGTTGGAGTTCTATCAATGATGCTGTTAGCAAGTTTTGTGCTTGTATATCCCAGATAAACAATAGAAACCAGAGCGGAATGACTATTCATGACAGGGTAACAAATACTACTACATCTAACATTGTGCACTAATATCCTACTATTCCGATTAACGTGTCTCTATTATATGCAGGTAGAGGAGGCTGAGAAGCTTTTCAAGTCCCTAGACACCCACAACAAGTCTTTTCAGTTTAGGCACTGTTGGCTCCAGCTTAGAAATCAGCCAAAATGGCACGAGAAGCAACAGCTAGCAGCAGCTGCAAAAAACAGCCATAGAAAGCGAAAGGAAGCAAAGAATATAAGTCCGGGATTAGTTGATCCTACTACTCCGGATGGCAATCAGGATGCTCCTGCTGAGACTAGCCCTCCACAAACAGATCTGCCACGAAGAACAATTGGTAAGAAGATGGTAAAAGAGATGCGTAGAGGGGGTATGGATGCATATTCAGATGCGTTGGACGCTCTATGGGCAAAGAAGAGAGAGGCTGATGCAGAAAAGGAGCTAAAGAGAGATGACAGATTTGCAAAAGCATATGCTCTTGATAAAGAGAGGCTTGAGCTGGAACAAAAGAAGCTTGCAATTGAAGAACAAAAGTATACAAATGAGCAAAAGAGACTTGAGCAAGAGAAAGAGCGCCTTGACAATGAGGCAAACAATCTTTACTTGAAGCGTATTGCAGAAGAACAGAGAATAATAAGTATGGATCTTAGTGCTATGAGTGACATGCAAAGACAGTACTATATGTGCTTGCAGGCTGAGATCGTTGCACGTCGGATGAATTAGAAGTCTCTTTTTTATTTGTAGTTAGTTTTAAAGTGGTACACAATTTTATTGTGCTACACAATATTAAAAGCTGCTGGTTCTGTCATAGATGTAAAGTTTATTTCAACCTTCCCTGCATTTCACAAAAATATTCCTAACTTTCTATAGCTGTTCCATTCTGTGTCTTGATGTGTGCTCCCCTCGCGAACATGGTGAGGCAATGGGATTTTGTCTCTTCAACAATGTGGCTGTTGCAGCAAGTTATTTCTTGAATGAGAGGGTCTGTACCTGAAACTTCCATTGCAGCCACATTGCAGCCTCCAATGGGATTCAGTTATTTCTTGAATGAGAGGCAATGGGAAGAAAGAAATGCTGCCGATGTTCAGGCAAAACGGGACTGCAGCACCCCAAAAGCTCGTTCCACATCCTTTCGTACTGCTTCCTGTGCTTTTGCAAAGTATGTCCTCTTACTACCACGTGGTTCAGGTATGGTCTTAACCAGTGTAGCCCAAGATGGGTATATGCCATCTGCAAGATAGTATCCCATTGTGTAATCGTGACCATTTATCTTATACTTCACTTTAGGAGCTTCTCCGTTGGCCAACTTTGCAAATAGTGAAGATCGATGAAGAACATTAATGTCGTTAAGAGATCCAGGTAAACCAAAAAAAGCATGCCAAATCCATAGATCTTGTGACGCAACTGCTTCTAAAATTATTGTTGCTGTGTGATTATGGCCTGAATACATACCCTGCTGTTCCGAAGGACAATTCTTCCACTTCCAATGCATACAATCAAGTGAACCAAGCATACCAGGGAAACCTCTTTCTTTGCCAATTGCAAGTAAACGTGCTATATCATTCTCATTGGGTGCCCTCAAGTACTCGTCCCCAAAAACATCAATAACAGCTTTAACAAACTTCCTTAGACTTTCTATGGCCGTACTTTCTCCAATACGCACAACCTCGTCTATAGCGTCTGCTGGTACTCCATAAGTTAGCATCCTAAATGCTGCAGTAACTTTCTGTAAGCAACTAAGTCCAACATGGTGAGCTGCATCTATCGACTGTTGAAAGTATTCATCATGCTCTTCCACTGCTTTCATTATACGAACAAATAATGGTCGACTCATCCTGAATCTATAAGAAGAACAATACCTAGGTATTAATAATATAAATACAAGATATGTTAACTAGAACAATCGAAAAGAATTAACCTCCGTCGAAAGTCGGTTGGTCCATATGTAGGATTTTCAGCCAGGTAATCTTGATATAGTCTTGCGTGCCCCTCTTCTCTATTTCGATATTTGTATGTACGCCCTGGGATAGAACCACCTTGTTTTTTTCAAATATGTGACGCACTTTGTATGATTTGAGCTGCAGCAATAATGAACTCGTCGTCATTGTCCGACGATGATTCATCTAAAACTCGCTTGGAAAGTAATCTACTTTGACTCATAGCCTGATATCTGCGTAAATAGAACCAATCATAATTAAAGTTGTTGAAAAAAAGTACTCACTTTGTTTAGTACTAATCATAGATACAAATCCACGCGGGGGTAGGATGATATGTGCACTTATTTAATGATACCTGCGCACGTGAATGAACTAGTAATTTTTGGATTGGGAGTAGCAGATGTGCCTCCGTCTCACGAGTAGCAGATGCCCCCAAGGTCGTGTCCTGCGAGGCCGCGAGTAGCACAGCTGCCCAAGCCAAGGTCGCGTCTCGCGATTAACAGTGCCTAAGCCAAGGTCGCGTCTCGCGTCTCACGACGGCGGTAGGTTTAGGCGGCATGGATGACGCTGCGAGGTACCTAGCACAATGTATTGCATGAAGAGATATTGGGCCAGGGAAAAATAGGCCCATTAACAAAAAGCCCAGCGGAGCTGGCAGAATTTGAATTATTTAGGGAACTTAATGTAAGGAACCATTGGAGAGCACTATTTTTTCTACTCCCTAATTTTATTTAGCAACTTCCTACATCTACTTTTAGGGAGCTGTTTTTTTCAAAACCATTAGAGATGCTCTTAGGAACTTAAAAAAGAAATAAGTAGTAAACTGATCATCGAAATTAAATTCGATTACACCAGTATGTTTCTTTTGACAAGATCTTCAAAATAACACCACACTTGCCTATGTTTGCATCATATTTTAAAAAATATTTTTATATCACTAAATAATTAGTTTCGGGAACAAATATTTATCAACATGAACAAATAATTATTTTTATGAATAAAAAATAAAACATAACGCACAAATAATAATGTACAATGAAAAAAATTATACATCGCGAATATTTGATTGTATATGATAAATAATAGAAAAAACATCACGAACAAATGAATCAACATCGCCGAACAATCTAGTCTACAAGGAGAACAAATAATTTGATATTGCGAACAAATTAGTTACGCGCAGCCAAATAATTTTATATAAAGAACAAAGCATCCACCTAGCAAATAAATTATTTTTATATACAAATGGAATATGAACATGAGACGAACAAGTTAGTATAACTAAATTATTTTACCCACCAACTAATGAGTCTAGAATGCAAACAAATTGCTATACATTAAGCATGGGATATTTTAAATATGAACAAATAGATAAAAAGAAAAGAAAACTAATTGAAATAAAGATAGGAAAATATCAGTAAAATAAACGCCAAGTATTAATGTATTGATTTTTTAAGACCATATTAATGTATTGATATAACTCGAACACTCAAGCGGGAAACGTATACGGTCCAACTAAAAAATTAACTGGACTGATTTGCTTTTCCAACATATTTTATGTGCTTCAGACGATGGATTCGCGATTTGTAATGCATGCGATATATAGCTCTGCCGGTTGCTCGGACCCCAAAGGCGGCGCAACACCAGCAGCTCTTCGCCATGAAAATCGAACTGGAGCATCATGTGCGAGAGGTCTCCTTCTCTGCCAAGTCTATCAAGAGGATGACCCTACGGCGCTGCGATATGAGGGATTTTAAGCGGTATCGGCTTTGCACAGTGGTGTTATCAGATTCCGCGGCTTCTTATTATAGAGCACTCAAACCAAACACCAACTCATACAATCAATTTGTAGCGTAATCGGATAACATCCTAGAACGGCGAACCAAACACCACCCTAGAGGAGCCTAAGGAGATAATGAAAACATGTAATATCCCGACCTCAACCATATCCAGGGCAACTCTTGTGAATTGAGCAGGGTTCGGTCCTACCGCATCCTCAATCACCTCCCAACTAGGCGGATTGACGCGTAGCGCATTAACCCGTGGTCTCTTTGTTGATAGATTATTAGAAAAGGAAAAATAATTGAAGCAAATATTATTAAGAAAGTATCGGGATCAACCTGTGGTACGATGGAGCCACAAACAAACTGGTACCCATTTTTATTACCTTGTTAACTAGTAAAATCGATAACGCCATCATTAATGAATTACTTTTATATGTGGGCACAAATTTGTTTTCACAGCAGCCTTTCTAGAAAAAATATACGTCAGCAACGGGTGCTGTTCGCTACAGTGTTTTAGGTAAAATACGCTTGCTGCAGTAATTTATTCTAGGTGCAGTATGTGGCACATTTGGCCCGGTCCTGGAGTCGTTCTCTCTTTTATTTTTTCCCCTCTCCCTCCGGTCACCATCTGTGAATGGTACAGAAGCCCAACCCCTCAGGGCCCGTTTGGATACCGGACTTAAGATAAATTCAAATCACATCAGAGATGTTTGATATCAATTAGAAATATTAAATATATTCTAATTACACAACCTATTATATAAATGGAGACTAATTCGCGAGACGTATATATTATATTAAGCCTAATTAATTCATAATTTGATAATATCATGCTACAGTAAACATGTGCTGATAATGGATTAATTAAGCTTAATAGATTTATCTCGTGGATTAGTCTCCATTTATGTAATTAATTTTATCGTTAGATCATATTTAGTCTCTAGTTGGCATCCAAACCATGTAACGCGGACTAAAAATAAGAATACCCGTTAACATGGCCGGTAGCTTTACTATAGAGAAGTTGACAGTTGATTGATTGGTTGATACTGTAGTTGATAACAGGGATAAGGGATACAGTGATGAACTGTGCCTGAAAGCCTTGCCGAGTCCAAGTCTCCCGCTTCAATAATGCTTCATGCATGTGTTGGTGGCTAGCTGCGAGTTAATATAGGGCGTCTTCAATCTTGATATTGACTACTGATTAGCCGATCGCTGACTCGAGGTCTTCGACGTCTTCTTCTACATAATTCTCAGGCCCCGGACCGGAAAATGACAGGCTAACAGCACAGATGAACTGGACCAAAGAATCACAATTCTGTTCTGGTTCTTTTTTCTTCTCTTCCTTCTGTTTTACAGACAGTCAGGCACCTCTGCGTGACGCACTCTTTTTTTGAAGTAAAGCGTGAGCACACTCTTGCTTGTTACCGGAAGATGCATCTATTTATAGCGCTAACGCGCGGCAACACACAATCATCACCCACACAAAGGTAGCTAGCCAGTACAGCTCCCTGAACACGCAACTACCTAGAGCCGATGAAGTACCCAAGGCTTCTCCTCCGTCTTCTCCTGCTCTCCCTCCCGGCCGTCCTGGTGCTAGCCGCAGCCGACGACCTGCCGGCGCACCTGCCAGGCTGCCCATCGACGTGCGGCAACGTCGCCATCCCGTACGACCCGTTCGGCATCGGCGATCAGTGCGCCATCCACAGCGGCTTCAACATCACCTGCGCTCCTGTCAACGGCACTGAGAGGCCTTACAAGGGGGCGTTCGAGGTGACCAAGATCTCCGCGCCCGATGCCAAAGCTTGGATGAAGATGGGCATCTCCTGGCGCTGCTATGGCCAAACTGACACGCGGAACATGACAGAGTATAGTCTTTGGCAGAATTTCACCAACACGCCCTTCAGGTTCTCACATGATGATAACAAATTTTCGTCATCGGTTGCAACACGACTGGCTATATGACTACACTTTCTGTGAGTGCTTCAAACCTTTTTAAGCTTTGAATTTACACAGATCTCTCTACTCCATGTTGCATTGCGACGAGTAAAGAAAATGAATCGACAAGGCTAGAGCAACTTTCCTAACGTCTCGTGGTTTACTGTAGGGACCAGCATTGAATGCTCCAAGCTATATTATTTTTTCCTGTTAACGAAAGGATGTTGTAACTTATTTGGTATGGTTTATTTTAGTTCCACCTTCACCTATTCCACGTAAATCGAGATAATATAGTGTGAAGCCGTTTTATAAGCCCACGCTAAAATAAACTAGAAGCGGGTGAAGCCACCAGTTTTTTTTAGCTTCATTGACTTTAGCTCTTTACCAAGGCGGAACCCAGTGAAGACGAAACTGGGTTCCGGCCTCCTTCCGTGATGGAAGTCTGAAGCAATCAATAAAAGGCCATGAGAAATCTAATATTTGTTCAGCTATTAGCCTCTTGATAAACAGTTTTTGGCAATTTGACCCTCTCTTGCTTTTTTATCATGGTCCGCCACTGCTCTTCACTTCACTGGTGAAGCCGTTTTAGGTGAAGCTGTGCCAAACGGTGCTTTAAGCTTAAGTTACCTACAAAATTTTACAGACCATCCATACAATAGCTTGATTTTTCACATACCCCTAGGCATACTTTTCTATTAAGATGGACCCATTTGTAAAATTTGTTTATTCCTCCACTAACCAGCACCATCTCCTCTGCTGCCTGCAATTGGAAGGAAAAGCTCGTGCTGAGTCCCCTAGCATCTTGGAGAACGGAATGCGACGATCGACGGATCCGACGTTGATTTTCTTCTCCCTCTCGTTTCTCTCTCCGCCACCTAGGATTCCGCTAACGCAGCTTGGCTATAAGCCAAGCTGAGTTGGCTTATTGCACCTGCTCTAAGATCCTATCCAATGGTAGAATCAACTCTTATCTCCAACATATATCCACATCATTCTTATAGATCACTCCTCCAACGGTTTATATATCTCTTAGCAGAATTTTCAGGATTCAATAGAATCCACAAATTAGAGTTGTTAATTGAATTACTTACTCTCTTTTAGCTCTAGGGAACTTGCCCTTGTCATTCAGTTGTATTTCAAAACCATGATCGACAACTCTAAAGAGTGAATGAGGAAGTAGCCTTGAAAAGAAAAAAATGAAATGGTGTTTTAGTGCTGAGTTATCTTGAGTTTCCACTCCTCCGAACATGTGAAAACTTATTTTGATGTGGCCATTGGATGCTGCACGTGTTATGTTGAGATTTTGTTTTGGTATAGTACATATTTTGTAAGTGGGTTAATGGCTATTACTCCTATTGCATGGTTGCGAGCGATACACGTAGGAATCTTACTATTACATCTACATATTGGGTTGTGCTAGGGTTCTCTATTTTAATTCATGAGGTAAGACCTAAAATAAATTTTAGTCTTTAATTTCTATACGGGGAGAAAAAATTAAGAAAAGGGTCTGTCTATTTTTGTGCCGTCGGAAAAATGGCATTCAAATCTGTCAAATTTTGGACCATTTGATCGAGATCCGACGGTCTAAATCTACTGACCATAAAACAAAACTAGAGAACCTTATCCTCTCGTTGCCTTCTCCCTGCATGATGCTAACCCCGCGGTTGACCTGAACCAAACAATTAATTTCTTCTTCTTCTTCTTCTTCTGTTTCTCCTTCTCCTTCTCCTCCTTCTTCTTCTTCTGCTCCTCCTCCTCCTCCTCCTCTTTCCCTTTCAGTGAATGAACTACCTACGGGAGGCAACACAACCCACCAGTTCACTACCACACAAAGCAACAGCTAGCCAGTACAACCTGAATACGCCTAGCTACTAAATCTAGTAAGTTAGTAACGAGAGCTGATGAGGTACCCGAGGCTTCTTCTGTCCATCTGTCTTATCCTGCTCTCCCTCCCGGCCGTCCTGGTGCTAGCCGCAGCCGACGACCTGCCGGCGCACCTGCCAGGATGCAAATCGAGGTGCGGCGACGTCGACATCCCGTACCCGTTCGGCATCGGCGATCAGTGCGCCATCCACAGCGGCTTCAACATCACCTGCGCTCCTGTCAACGGCACTGAGAGGCCTTACAAGGGGACGTTCGAGGTGACCAAGATCTCCGTGCCCGATGCCAAAGCTTGGATGAAGATGGGCATCTCCTGGCGCTGCTATGGCCAAACTGACACGCAGAACATGAGAGAGTATAGTCTTTGGCAGAATTTCACCAACACGCCCTTCAGGTTCTCACAAGATGATAACAAAATTTTCGTCATCGGTTGCAACACGACTGGCTATATGACTACACTTTCTGTGAGTGCTTCAAACTTTTTTAAGCTTTGAATTTACACAGATCTCTCTACTCCATGTTGCATTGCGACGAGTAAAGAAAATGAATCGACAAGGCTAGAGCAACTTTCCTAACGTCTCGTGGTTTACTGTAGGGACCAGATTGAATGCTCCAAGCTATATTATTTTTTCCTGTTAACGAAAGGATGTTGTAACTTATTTGGTATGGTTTATTTTAGTTTCACCTTCACCTGTTCCACGTAAATCGAGATAATATAGCGTGAAGCCGTTTTATAAGTCCACGCTAAAATAAACTAGAAGCGGGTGAAGCCACCAGTTTTTTTTAGCTTCATTGACTTTAGCTCTTTACCAGAGCGGAACCCAGTGAAGACGAAACTGGGTTTCGGCCCTCCTTCCGTGATGGAAGTTCCGAAGCAATCAATAAAAGGTCATGAGAAATCTAATATTTGTTCAGCTATTAGCCTCTTGATAAACAGTTTTTGGCAATTTGACCCTCTCTTGCTTTTTTATCACGGTCCGCCACTGCTCTTCACTTCACTGGTGAAGCCGTTTTAGGTGAAGCTGTGCCAAACGGTGCTTTAAGCTTAAGTTACCTACAAAATTTTACAGACCATCCGTACAATAGCTTGATTTTTCACATACCCCTAGGCATACTTTTCTATTAAGACGGACCCATTTGTAAAATTTGTTTATTCCTCCACTAACCAGCACCATCTCCTCTGCTGCCTGCAATTGGAAGGAAAAGCTCGTGCTGAGTCCCCTAGCATCTTGGAGAACGGAATGCGACGGTCGACGGATCCGACGCTGATTTTCTTCTCCCTCTCGTTTCTCTCTCCGCCACCTAGGATTCCGCTGCCGCAGCTTAGCTATAAGCCAAGCTGAGTTGGCTTATTGCACCTGCTCTAAGACCCTATCCAATGGTAGAATCAACTCTTATCTCCAAGATATATCCATATTATTCTTATATAGATCACTCCTCCAACTGTTTATCTCTTAGCAGAATTTTCAGGATTCAATAGGATCCACGAATTAAAGTTGTTAATTGAATTACTTACTCTCTTTTAGCTCTAGGGAACTTGCCCTTGTCATTCAGTTGTATTTCGAAACCATGATCGACAACTCTAAAGAGTGAACGAGGAAGTAGCCTTGGAAAGAAAAAAAATGAAATGTTGTTTTAGTGCTGAGTTATCTTGAGTTTCCACTCCTCCGAACATGTGAAAACTTAGTTTTGATGTGGCCATTGGATGCTGCACGTGTTATGTTGAGATTTTGTTTTGGTACAGTACATATTTTCTAAGTGGGTTAATGGCTATTACTCCTATTGCATGGTTGCAAGCGATACACTTAGGAATGTTTTTCTTTTGCAAAGATACAGTTAGGAATCTTACTATTATATTTACATATTGGGTTGTGCTACGGTACTCTATTTTAATTTACGAGATAAGACCTAAAATAAATCTTAGTCCTTAATTTCTATACGGGGAGAAAAAATTAAGAAAAGGGTCTGTCTATTTATGTGTCGTCGGAAAAATTGCCTTCAAATCTGTCAAATTTTGGACCATTTGATCGAGATCCGACGGTCTAAATCTAAGAACTAGATAACCTTATCCTCTCGTTGCCTTCTCCCTGCCTCCGGAGTCCAGACGGGCTCCGTCCTAATCCTCATCTCACTCGAACTCGACGTCCGCCCCGGCCCGCCGCCACCTCCCTGTGATCTCAGTGTTGCCTTGCCCGCCGCCGGCGTGGACCGCCGGTGACCCCACCACCGCCTCTCCCTTCTCTCTCTCGCTGCCCAATCTCCCGCACTCCCCCGCCTTGACCACCGCCCAGCTCGACTCCAGCGGCGCCACCGCCGCCGGAGCCGCCACCCTTCCAACCACTCCCTCCATCGCGAACCCCTTGGCCACGCTCGCCCCCAGCCACCACAGGATAATCAGTTATCCTCCGCCACCCGCTGCGGGCGGCGCCCCCGTCGCCCCGCTGTCCACCCACACAACGCCACCACCGCCGGGCTGGCGGCCTCCCCTGAAGCTTCCTCTATATCCGGGGACACCAATTCCCCAAATCCCAACCCCTCAACCAAAAAATCCTAACCCACCAGAGCTAATGAAGGTTGCCGGACCTGGAGAAGAAGGAATGAGGCACGTCGGAGAAGAAGAGGGGCCGCCAGAAAAGAAGTTACGAAATTCGACAGATTTCGGCCTCCACAATCTGTTGAAAGATGTGTAGCAAAATTCAAAAATTAAAAGAAGAAATCCGGTTACGCCCTCCCCAAATCACGGTAACTAACATGCATATATGGCTTCTTTCCGCTGGCTTTCCATTTTTTTAGTTTGTTGGCTACAAATAACGTTAAGGTGCTTAGGTGCATCACTTTAGCATAGCCGGATTAGATTACGGCAGACTGATTAGCAAAATAATCACGGTACTATCAAACGCTGAACTGATGGTGCGTCATGGTGCCTCACTTGTTATTCTGGTTGGACTAGATCATCATTATATATTGCGTATAATTTAATTATTACATCCCTAACAAATTAGAAATGTCACTTGTCGTCGAAATATGTTACACATGTCACGTTAGGGTACTGCCATCAAAACATGTTACATTACAAAAGTTAGATTTCGTGTCACATTACAAAAAAGTTAGATCTGAGCACTTGGCACATTACAAAAGTTATTTGAGCACCTGTCATGCTAGAGTACGCACATCTTTTTTAATAAAATTTATCATGTTAGGGAACATATAGATACATGGGTTACATCACGTTACCTAGGATAGATCTAATTGACTGATTTATATTGCTTTTTATCCTATTTTTCAAAAAAATATACAATTAAATATCATAATACCTCTTAGGACTTAGGAGGTAAAAGATCACTTTTGATCTTATCCATTCAGATCTAACAAAAATAGATGGTTCACAGTAGTTTTAGAGTACCGTAGCAATTTCCTTACATATTTTCACATAAATCCAAACGATCATGCTAGAAAAAAGTGAAATTCAAGAAAAAAGGAGAAAAATCCGACCACGGATTTCATACGGTCAACAATTGCTGGCACCACCATAGTCATTTGATCTGATTTGCTTATTCAGCTCTTCCATTATATTAAAAAAAATACCTAACTAAAGTAACCCCTAAATGTGTCTAAATTATCCATCATTGTTAATGTAAAAATAATATAAACTAACCCCCAAATCTTTAAATATCCTAGCTCATTGGATCTGAGAACTGAGATCATCAACAGCCCATATCAAAACGTTTTGTATTGTTCGATGAATATCAGTTCATGTCAAAATGTGATGGGGGGAGCATACATTTCGGTCGCACGTACACGTTGACGGTACTAATAATGCGTTTGTAATATAATGCAGTATGTCCTAGGCTGCTACTCCACATGCTCTCGTGAACCACCAACAAATGGTTCGTGCTCTGGCGCTGGCTGCTGTAAGGTGGATCTCCCAAAAGACCAGGTGTATTTGAGAGCTTTCTTCAACGAATACTACAGTACCAGTACTGGCTGCAGCTATATTATAGTTATGGAAGAGAAAGAGTTCAGCTACAGCACCACTTATTCCTATTCGACAAATTTCTGGAATGCATACAAGGGCCAAGTCCCAGTTGTAATGGACTGGATTATTAGAAGGCGAACGTGCGAGGCTTCTAAAAAGAACACCAGTTCATATGCATGTGTTAGCAACAACAGTGAGTGTGTCGATGCCAGTGACACCAATGGGAGAGCAGCTTACCGCTGCAAGTGTCAGGATGGGTACCAAGGCAATCCGTACATCAAGGGTGGATGCACAGGTTCCTTCTGCTCTATTAAAACATGAAAAATTGACGCGACAGTTCTTAGCAGTACATGATGAAGTGTTGTTGTTTCATTTCAGATATCGATGAATGCCTTCATCAGGATACTACGGATTCATGCGCACACAGAGGGGGGACTTGTCTAAATACACAGGGGAACTTCACCTGTTTATGTCCACAAGGAAAACAAATGATTAATGACAAGTGTATCTCAAATCAGAAGTCTTCTTCTTGGGTGATGCCAGTCGTAGGTATGTTCCTGCTCCTGCCTTTAGCAAGAATACCATCTGAAATAGTCTTTCATCATGCTCCAAACTATCCAAGCATGTATATTATTTTTTACAGAAAAAAAATGTGGTTTCATTCATATCGGTTGCCTATTCTTCTTTTTTTAAGAAAAATAGTGATTATTAGTAAGGTGAATCTTGCAGGCGCAAGTGTTGGACTAGTGGTCCTTGTCGTTACCATAACCTGTGCATACCTGATCCAAGAAAGAAGAAAGCTACAGCACATCAAACAGAGATACTTCCAACAACACGGGGGTATGCTGCTGTTTGAGGAGATAAAATCACAGCAAGGCATTGCATTTAAAATATTCTCAGAAGCAGAGTTGCAAGAAGCCACTGACAAGTTCAACGAAAAGCGAGTGTTGGGTCATGGTGGACATGGAACTGTGTACAAGGGTCTTCTCACGGGCAACGCCGAAGTAGCTGTAAAAAGATGCATGTCCATTGATGAGCAGCACAAGAAAGAATTCGGCAAGGAAATGCTGATCCTCTCTCAGATCAACCACAAGAACATCGTTAAGCTATTTGGCTGCTGCCTCGAAGTGGAGGTCCCCATGCTGGTATACGAGTTCATTCCAAATGGTACATTGTTCCAACTCATTCATGGTAACCATGGCAGGCAGATTTCCTTGGCTACTCGCATGCAGATCGCCCATCAGTCTGCTGAGGCACTTGCCTACCTGCACTCGTGGGCATCCCCACCAATCCTCCATGGAGACGTCAAATCCTCAAACATCCTCATCGATCGTGACTACACAGCGAAAGTATCCGACTTCGGCGCTTCCATCCTAGCACCAACTGATGAATCACAGTTCGTCACAATCGTTCAAGGAACTTGTGGGTACCTGGACCCAGAGTACATGCAGACATGCCAACTGACAAACAAGAGCGATGTGTACAGCTTCGGGGTTGTTCTTTTGGAGCTGCTCACACGCAAAAAGCCCTTCAACCTTGATGGGCCTGAACATGAGAAGAGCCTAGCACTGAGGTTTATTTCCGTGACAAAGGAGGATAAGCTAGAAGAGATACTGGATGATCAAATCATGAACGATGCAAACATGGAGGTACTAGAAGAGGTTGCAGAGTTAGCAAAGCAATGCTTGGAGATATCTGGTGGGAATCGGCCATCGATGAGGGAAGTCTCAGAGAGACTTGATAGGTTGAGAAAAGTGATGCAGCATCCATGGGCGCAACAGAACCCTGAGGAGATGGAGTCCTTGCTTGGAGAGTCATCCATGGCTATCTCGGAGGTTACTATCCACACTGGAAATCTAAGCATCGAGAAGGAAGCTGCCAGGAGTCTGGAATGGGGACGTTGACCACCAATTCACCGTCGAATACTTCACCGTCCGACGATCTGAGAGCGTATCATATCTTTGTATCGCTTTGGGACATATATAGCATATCAGCTCTCGTGGATGATCTTGTCATGTGCATAGCAATAATTTGTCAACTACGTCGATGGATGACTTTATGTATGTGCTACATATCGTCGCTGTATCGTGCTAACGATGTGGTGTGTAAGTAGTTTTTTTGTCGATTGGTGTATTTGTCCTATTGACCATTCAGATTTTATCTACTTTTTTACTGGGAATTTATCTACCTAGGTACGAGTAAATTGGTAACTGAGACAGATTTTCTGCTGGAGTCGCAAGTCTCAACTCTCATCTCACGAACTTGTCTGAACTTTAGACCTGGGCCACTTCAGCCTACTGCTCGCTGCTACCACCGGCCTAACCACTTGCAGGTCCAGCCTGCCAGCTTCCAGGCCCACCCATAACCAGGCAAGGCCCATTCTAAGCCCTGCCGGCGCTCCCGGACCGCAGCTCTTGTCCTCCGATCGTGACAGCACTGAACTACGTTCACGACCCGAGCAAGCAGCGCTTCCCCGCTGTCGTCCCGTCGCTGCCGATCGGTCGCACAATTCGTCAAGCGGTCGTCGTCACCGGTCGCTTTGCTCTAGCTCCCTTCCCGGGGGGCACACGGCACCCGCCCAGCGCGCCAATCCACCGCTCGGAAAGCTGCCCGCCGCGGCGGGACGGGCTGTCCCTGCGCTGGGTGTCAACGACCGGTCGCGCTCACCCGGACGCAGCCAGCCGCCTGCTACTAGTAGGCTAGTAGGCTCCTGCTGCCGTGCCGCGCCGCACGTCGGTCGCTCAAGCTGACCGGTCAGAGCTGCCGGGCCTGGGCCGCGCGCGTCGCTGGTGTGGTCCGGCGTCGCCCGTGGCGTGTAGCGCGGGATTTTATCCGGTCTCCATCGGGGGCCCGTCCCCGCGAGATGCTACTACGCCTCTGCATGCGTCGAGTCGAACTGCCGTGACGCGGCCGTGTGCGCCCCCGGAAGGAACCGGTGCTCGGCGTCGCCGCCGCGTTGGATCCATGAGGCTGGCTGGAGCTTGGACTCGGCGTGTGGAATCTCCTCGGAAAGAAGAAAGAGTGGTGGGCGGTGCCTCGGCTTGACGGCTTGGCTTAACTTCCGGGCATGCCTGAGCTGGCGTTTCCACTTGGGACGAGATGGTGGCAGAAGCCTCTACTACCAATAATAAATATACTCTCGCTGCAGTGCTGCGCTGAAAGATAGAAATACTATGAGAGAAGAGAACATGATAAGCTGCATGGCGGCATGGGCCACAGTGCGATATTATTACTGCGCATCATGGGAATCGGATTGACTGGGTGTAGCGAACTGTCCAGGCCGGGATAAGGTAAAGAACGAAAGCGACCGCACTCTGAATTTTCTGAAGGTACTAGTGCGGATGGAATATGTGCTGCCGCAGGGGTGCATGGTTCCCTTGTAGCCGGTCATGGGTTGGGGGACCAGGAAAGTGCGGTCTTATTCTCGAGTCTAAAGGAAACGGGAGTCTTGTTCTCGTTGAGCGGGGGGGTCCTACTTGAGATTTTCTTGGTGGTCGTTGCATTCTCGAAGCATTGAAAATTTAGTGAGGAAAGCCTCATACTTCCTCCGCCCATCAATATACGATTTACATTACTTTGAAAAGGTAAAACTTTCATTAACAATGAGCCAAATTGTATGCATAGTCAGCACCCGTATTTTTCACACCTCCGACTAGAATTAGAAGTCCCAGTTGTTTTCACCTTTACCGAAAATGTCAATAAAAACCAACACACAGTGACACGGAGGCGCGCAAAAAAGTCCGGGTCAATGCTTCCCTCCTCCGCTGCCCGCCAGTAGCCGGCCAGGCCGCCAGGCCATCACCGTCCACGGCGACACGGAGCGCGATCCCGAGCGGATATTTTTGACGCCGCGCGCGCGCACCAACGCGATCCCCGTGCGCCCGAAGGCCGAAGCCGTCGCGCCCGCGACTGCTAGGGGCGTGTGGTGGGTGCAGGCAGGACCCGGCCGGCGCCGCGCGCGCGCCCCCGCGAGCCGACCCGACCCGGCCGGCCGCGCGCTGGCGCCTGGCGCCCGTGCGTCCGCGCGCTCGCGCCGTCCGCCCACCCACACCGGCCACAGCTCCCCGCGCCGCGTCGCGTGCGGCCCGCGCCCCCTCCTCCCCAATCCCGTGGTGACAACCCAGCGGCCACGGCCTGCAGGCCTGCAGCCAGCGGCCAGAACCCCTTTCTATCTACAACAACCCGCCGCTACTACTAGTACGCTGCGAGACAGCCGAGCAGAGCACGGAGCGAGGCGCGGCGCGGCGCAGTGCAGCGCGACCCCTCCTCGGAACAGCCGCGGAGCAAATCAGCAAGAGCCGCGCGCGCGTGCGTGCTTGCCCCCACCCCCCCTCGTCTCTCTAGTCTCTAGCGATGGCGGCCCGCCGAGGGTCCCTCCCCCTGGTCGCCGTGCTGCTCGCGCTGCTCTGCCGCGCCGAGGCGGCGGTGAGGGAGCTCCAGGTCGGGTACTACGCCGAGACGTGCCCGGAGGCCGAGGGGATCGTCCGTGAGGTCGTGGCGCGCGCGCGCGCCCGCGAGGCCCGCAGCGTCGCCTCCGTCATGCGCCTCCAGTTCCACGACTGCTTCGTCAACGTGAGTGATCCGTCCATCCATCGCTCCGCCCACACATCTCACCTCGCTTCGATTGCACTGCACGACGTGGTTTTCCCCGAGGTCGATCTGATGGCGGGGCGCGGTTGCAGGGGTGCGACGGCTCGGTGCTGATGGACGCCACGCCGACGATGCTCGGCGAGAAGGACGCGCTGTCCAACATCAACTCCCTGCGCTCGTTCGAGGTCGTCGACGAGATCAAGGAGGCGCTGGAAGAGCGCTGCCCCGGCGTCGTCTCCTGCGCCGACATCGTCGTCATGGCCGCCCGCGACGCCGTCGTCCTGGTACGTGCCTCCCCCTTCCCTCTCGTCGCCCCACGGCCCGCAGATCCATCGCCTCGCTAAATACGCGGTGGTGCCGCCGATGCGATGCGCATGCCGTTTCTCTCCTGCGGCCTGCCGTTTCCCGTGCGAAATCCAGCGTTATCTCTCTCCCGCTTTGTCTGCCGTTTCCACTCCAAAAAATCAATCGCTTCTACCCTGCTTTGTCTGCCGTTTCCGGTCCAGATTCCAGCGTTTCCACTCCCTCCGCTGCCTGGCGTTTCCAGTGCAGAATTCCGCGTCGATCCTGCTCCCAGTTTCAGTTTCTGGATCCACCGTGAGGAAAAGACAAGGAATAAGGACTTGGAAAAGGCTTCTCCACGAATCGCTTTTAGCCTTTTACCACCACGGCAGCGCGGCGCGCACGGGTGCCTTCGTTTCCTGCGTGACCGCCAACGCTCACCGTCGCGTCAGCTTCGTGCGGACGCATAGCCTTTCTGCCACTAGTCCCGCGTCCTGACCAAAATTCACGTAGAAAATGAGCATATGGAGATTTTCCGAGAGCATTGGGCTTGTGCCACCCTGTCACTTGCGTGTGCCCACCACGACTACACATTCACGTTTATCTACCTGGTGGAACGCGCTTCGGCGTTCCTCGGATCCTAAGTCTGTTTCACATTTTGACCTTTTCACTGGAAATCGTCCTTTTGATGGTTTCCGCATTGACAGCGAAAACATTTACCAGTACTCCTACAAAGTATAGTGTGCAAATTGGCAGCCTGATGACCATGTCACTTTTGCCATTGATGATAGCGACACTAGCATTCTAGCGATACATGGAGGTGCATGCACCCCAGCTCGCTGCTCCCTGTAACCACCGCAGCGGGCAGGGATGGCATCACCATCACGCGCGCCCCATAGGCAGACAGCCAGGCCCGGTCAGGCGCATTTAACGGGGGCTGGGCACGGGCGCAACCAAGCCGGGAAAAAGCCAGGCCAGAGGGCCGCGCCCACGAAAGCCTAGCAGCGAGCGACCAACACCCCACCCGCGGCTAGACGGGTGCGGTGGTGGTAGTAGCCTTCGGCGTCTAGCGCAGACAGCCCCCGGTGCTGCCACTCACTGGCGCCGCGAATGGCAAGGCTGCAGGCCCCTCAATCGGCGACGGGGGATTGTGTTTCTCTCGGATCGGGTGATGATGGGGAGCGAGATTTCCGCCGAGCAGTGCACTTTTCCCGTGCACCCCTTGGTCCTCACGAAGGTTCTCGGTACCAATGCAAGCGTACGATGTCACTTTGTCACTATGCCATGGATGCGGTTCTCTCCTTGTTTCCCTTGGGCGAGTTGACAGTCGGCTGGTGGCTGCACTGGATTGGTTGATCGTTGATGCAGGAGATGCCATAGCCACACTACGTTACTATTTTTTTTCTAACGTTATTCTACTTCTTTTCAGTTACCTGTTCAGCTAGTGGTGTCTAATTGCTTGTAACAAACTACGGGGAATCATTTTCCAGTCTGTTGGTTTTACCAGAAACAAAATGCATTGAACCTGCAACCGGAAGATCGATCGGTTCATCAAATGGCCGCAGTACTAGCTGAACAGCAGTGTGCCACGATGTGTAGACCTGTAGCGCTATACTTTCTGGCCGTTCGCTCTGATTTTGTTTAGATTTTGCAAGGGAATAAGAAGCGCCATCATATTAACGCTGCCCGCTGTCATTGAGAGTTTGCGTTGCAATTTGCAATACTAATGTGTTTGACTTCAAAGTGTTTGACCTCTTGATTTGCTTTGTTCTCTTGACACAGACCGGTGGGCCCAACTGGGAGGTGCGGCTCGGGCGCGAGGACAGCCTGACGGCGAGCCAGGAGGACTCGGACAGCATCATGCCGAGCCCGCGCGCCAACGCCAGCGCGCTCATCCGCCTCTTCGCGGGGCTCAACCTCAGCGTCACCGACCTCGTCGCGCTCTCGGGCTCCCACTCCATCGGCGAGGCCCGCTGCTTCTCCATCGTCTTCCGCCTCTACAACCAGTCCGGCTCCGGCCGCCCCGACCCCAACATGGACTCCGCCTACCGCCGCGCGCTCGACGCGCTCTGCCCCAGGGGCGGCGACGAGGAGGTCACGGGCGGCATGGACGCCACCCCGCGCGTCTTCGACAACCGCTACTTCAAGGACCTCGTCGCCCTCCGCGGCTTCCTCAACTCCGACCAGACGCTCTTCTCCGACAACGCCAGGACCCGCCGCGTCGTCAAGCGCTTCAGCAAGGACCAGGACGCCTTCTTCAGGGCCTTCGTCGAGGGGATGATCAAGATGGGCGAGCTGCAGAACCCCAGGAAGGGGGAGATACGGCGTAACTGCCGCGTCGCCAACGGCTCGCCATCGCCGGCGACACCCAAGGAGGTGGCGGCGTACCGCGTCATGGACTTCTAGATCGATCGAGCTCCGGCGGGGGTACGGTTGGGGTTTCAGAACAGATCGAGCTCTGATATCATGATACTAATATGTTGATAAGGTTTTTGGTCGTGTGTAGTGTGAGTTTTGCACCTACCTATGATTGTGGTGCGCGAGCTTTTGTGCTCACTGCTGATCTGGAAAATAATTGGGATAGTGTGCCTATATATATGATAAGGGTAGCTTAGCCAAAAATCGCCTTATGTGATTTATTAGCTCATTCTGCTGACCGATTTGATTTACAGAACAATAATTAAATCGGTTGCGCAGATATCATGCGTAGACTAGACTGACGTGATATATCTAGCATTAACTAGCATGATCTGTAGCAGGAAAATTACTGTTTAAAGCTCTAGTAATTGTATACAGGAAAATTACTGCCAAAAATTGCCCTACGCAGATATCATGCGTAGGGCAAGATTGCATGCACATAGTAATTGTAATCCTATCAGTACTGTAACTCTTGGAAGCAAAATGATATTATAACCTCACAAAGAAAGAAAAAACG
Organism: Panicum hallii; assembly: GCF_002211085.1. Taxonomy (NCBI): domain Eukaryota; kingdom Viridiplantae; phylum Streptophyta; class Magnoliopsida; order Poales; family Poaceae; genus Panicum; species Panicum hallii. The sequence goes on along the minus strand of NC_038043.1, from coordinate 45,398,357 downwards.
TCATCACGAATAGTCACGCTAGCAAGGGTCGTCGAGTGTGGTAAATTTTAGTCTCTCACATGCGCACAAGGATTTGTGGATGTCCTTTTTTTTTTGAGGGAAAGGTTTTGTGGATGTCGTGGTCAGGTCACATGGCAGCAGGGCGTTTCAGCGATTCAGCCCCTTCTCACTAATTGCCGACTTGCGGATACCTGTGCTCCGTATTGGGCCGAGTATAGCACCGTGGGAACAATTGGTCCAGCATGTTAAATGGGCTGCTGAGAGTGGGCCATTACTTTGGGTTGTGAGGCCTATGAATGCATAAATGAGATAAGACTGGATGATCTTATTAAGATTGGTAGATTCATATACAGACGCTCGCCCACGTGCCCACCCAACACATGCATGCACACATTCACACTTATGAATGCATAAACGAGATAAGACTGGATGATCTTATTAAAATTGATAAAGTTATTGTAGGTATCTCGCCATCGATAAGCACAGGTTCTACAACAGAGAACCTATAACCAACTAAAATATGTTCAAATCACCAAATATGTGTAATTTAAATGCAGAATTAGAGCGCCGCTTTAGTTTTATCATAATGACATAATCGGGTAATATATACACAAATTTAGTAGGCTATTTTATAATTGTTGATGCTAAAATTTTACAAGTACAATTTTGGTAAGCGGGACTAAGCCGATGGAGGATTTTATGAAGTCCGACAGCCCTTTCCGTTTAAGGTACAGGTGAACTACGAAAAGTCATCCGAAGCTACGGTCAAAGGTGATGTGTTATTGGAAAGATGACGTGAGTTTGGTCAAGAAGCGTCATAGAAAGTTCGAATCGGACTGGTAGATAATTTCAGCAAAAGATCTTATGGAAGTTCGGTTTTCTTCTGAAATATCTTGCAAATATGGTAGTTTAAGTTGTTGTTTTTCGCTCAAGTTTGTTGGAGTCGTGTTAAATTAGAAGTTTTAGTATCAGGCTATAAATAATAACAGTTAGGGTTAGAGTTTTGTAAAAAAGGAAGAACAATCACCATTCAATACAACTTTTCTCAGCAGTTTGCTAAAACTCTAGGAGTAGGAGTAAAGTACTTTCTCGCCGAATTTTTCAGCAAGTAGGACTGTATCGGATCGATATCCGGCTTGTTGGTAAGTTCGCTTAATAGATTTCACAGTGGTAATTATCATATTATCAGCTTTACTTAACCTTTTCTTGCAGAGATTTAATAGCCGATCTATCCTTTAATTATCGCTACTATCGACGAGTTGTCCACGATCTTGGATTTTGTTGCGACGATCATATCGGCTGATTCGTTCTATCTATCATTGTTATCTCAAATTGTCTCGGTTAAATCTGATCTTTGAGTAATGATGCTGGAACAGGTCCTACCGATCAGATTTGTTTGTCGGTCAATAATGACATGATTGAGATGGAGGCCAATCAAGAGCTTAACGCTAAGAATAAATCCTAGTATAATTCAATGCATCAATTAGTTATGCTTAGTTTGTCGCCCAACTGTTAGCGTTGTCTCGGTTAAATCCGATCCGACCAACGGTGACGATAGATTTAGTCTAATTAAATATGTGTATTTAATTATAAGATTTTTATTTCTTAATCTTGCTTCGTCATAGAATCGGCTTTACTGCCGATGCGTGGCTATATGTATCGGACGTTCTAGCCGATACGCTCCTTGGAACCATTCGGAACTCTACCCGATGCGTTCCCTGTTGTTTTACTGATTAAATTTCTTTTCCCTTGTCAATTGTAGGTCAAATTGACTGGAGATAAGCAGAGCTCCCAAGCTTTAGCGTGTCGTGCTTTGCAAGATTCACCGTCTGATTTTTGCGACAACAATAATATATTTCATAACTGCATATGTTAGATATTTAGAACTAAATTAGATCTAATTATTGTTGTTATCAATGATGATTGACTCTATAAAATCAATGGCAGGGTGTTTTTCTTTTGAAAAAACACACACACTCATTTTCTCTCGCATCTCGCCATTAGATCTAATTGTTATTGTTATCAACAACTACCAATCTACAAAATAGATGGTTGGACTTCTTATTTTGAAAATTTCTACTCTTGATTTCTATCGTGGCTCGTGGGGATAACGTGATTATTAATAGTAAGATGGCCTCGACGACTTAAGGCTGATACAAGTCTAAAAGCTTTGGTGCGGTTGGTCACATTTTGCTAGATGGGAGCATGTCTAGTGGTCTAGCTAGTCTGGTTAAGCAATGAGGTAAAGATATATATATCCAGTTTGCTGTCATCTCAACACAAGCTTGTTCACAGAGTGCTTCAATCGCTAGTTGCCGAAAAGGGGAAAAAGTAAACAGGGACAAATCAGCATGGAAGTGTATGTACAAGCAAATCAGTGGGAAGGTTACAACGTAGGAGTATTCTCCAGAGTCCAGATATGCACACGGACACGGCACACACACACACCATGACACAACTTGCGCGCATCTACTTTGGAAAAACAGCGAGCTACCTAGTCATGCAGATCCATATCTACGACGAGCTCTGGCCCTACGTATGGCGCCCCTACGACACGAAAATCCTCCGGCAACTCTGCTTGTTCCAGCACTGCAAAACCTGACCAGACGATTCGACGATCGCATGTTTGTCAGAGACTAATGCACATGTCGTCTTCGCAGGCAGGAAATAGAGAAGAATTCTGAATGTGTACCTGGGAGAGAAGGGACGGGCATGTCGGAGAAGTAGGTGGACGGGCGGCCGAGGTCCTCCGCGTACGGCGGCGCGAGCACGTCGAGGAGCGCGCACGGCGTGGCGGCGGTGAGGGTGTGGATGTTGCCGCCGCTCTGGGGGAACAGCACCGACGCCCTGCACGGCGCCTCCCGCAGCTCGTCGACGGCCACCACCTTGGCTAAACCGCCTGCAAGTAAGGACTCTTTTCAACTTTTTTATTCAGCGTACGTGCAGTGGCTTGTCGAACACTGGTCTGTCCATCTCTTTCACTTTGCTTTATTTATTCCACCCCCTTATCCCAAAACAGGGTGGACTTTTGGATTGTGCGGTGGAATTCCGTCACGTACTTTCTTTTCCTAGAATACGCAGATACTACTAGCTGTGCAGCTGTTTTCATGAGCTCACAACCAGGTGCACGCTGCACGCGCTCTTGATTTTTCGTTCCACAGCCCCTGGCTTCAGACCTCTCGCGTTTCCTGCAAGCTTCTTCAGTCTTTGCAGACTCTGCAGTTCAGGGTGAAAGCGTACGTATCCGAGACGTTTAGCTATACTCCGTACTTGCCACAGCCTACAGTAGGTTCGTGCAGGTGAAAGCGAGACAGGCTTACCCTTTCTTGGGCCGGAGCGCGGCGCGGTGTCCCAGTCGTAGGAGCTGACGCGCATCGAGCCGTAGAGCAGCTTGCTCAGCACCACCATATGCGGGTGGTCGTGCAGCGGCAGCGTCGCGCCCGCCGGGAAGCAGAACACGCCCATCTGCAAACACCACCGCCGCCGGGACGGGCGCGTCATGATCGACAGGGCATCTGCAAAACCACTGCAAGCGCACGACGCCGCCGGCCGGCACGATCACCTGAACGCACGTACCGAGAAATCGTCGCACTCGTGGATGTGCACGTACGTGATCCGCGTGAACCCCCGCGTCGAGAGGAGTCGCCGGGCCGCCGCCCTCGGGCTCGCCTCGTCGTCCGAGGAAGACGACGACGACGACGACCTCATCTCGCCTTCGTCCCCGCCGGCGTCGATCCCGACGTCGGCCGCCTCCATCCCGTCTGCGTTCGAGACACCCACGCACCACCGTACACAGTTACAGACACTGATCAGTGATCACGTCGATGGATTCGAGCCAAGACGCGAGGCAGGCGGCGCGACGTACCCAGGATGCCCCGCAGCCACCTGATCTGGGTGAGCGTGGGGAGCCCTCCCTTCCCCGGCGAGAACACGGCGTCGCACGCGTCGTACAGCCGCTGCACCTTGCTCCGCCGGTCGCCGTCGTCCATGGCGCGCTGCCGTCACGGCCGGCCGCCGCCGGACACAGGCTGACCAACGACGGGTGGCGAGGTCGAGCGAGCGCGAGGCGAGACCTGTGTGTGCCTTCGTCTGCACGGGCTCTCCGTGCAGGGGATGGTATGAAGCTTTGTGCGTGCGTGCGTGCGCAAGTGCCGAGGCCGGAAGAATTCAAGAGGGGGGAGGGGGGCGTACGGTTACCGGTGGTAGAAACCGTGGGCTACGCCCGGGGCCGGCTTTACAAGGGGCCAGCTGGCCGCTGGCTCGCCTGCCGCGCGTGCGTGCACCGCTTGCCCGTGCATGCCGTGACCAACCGCCATGTCGATGCGTTCAGACACCGTCACGAAACTACTGTATACAGAAAACAACCATGGGCGAAGCTTTTGGTCGCTTGGAATCCGGACACGGTCTATTTCCCATGTGAGTGGATCTGTCGAGTTCTACGACTTGCTACATGCCAGAATCGAAAATATGGTTAAGTAGCCCGTGTTACATTCCTTCTACAATGATTTGGATAAGAAAGAATGTTGTATCGTTGGAGACGGGAATCGCAGGAGCACATATAGGTGTAGAAGATCCTAAAATTTAGTCTAGATAATATAAAGATCGAGAGATTTTAAGCTAAGAATACATAAGAACTGAGTACCATGATCCATAACCATCTTTAAGCACACAGCACATTGTAAGTGAAATACTAGCATAGAGCCGGGATTCTGAATTCAACGATCATCGTTATAAAAAGTTCGCTGGTGGTACTAGTATCTGGTTTCATTTCACTCATTTTTTTCTACTGACTGGACAGCTAATTTCTGATCAAACTTTAGTGACCTCAAGGTGTCACTAGTAAGAAAGAGCGTTCGGGTTGAACAAGGTCGCGGAGGAATATTGAAGCAGAACAAAAACTGATACAAAAAGTTGGGAGCACAACGCAAACAAAACGCAATGGAAGAAGATGGGAGTCGTAAACTGCCGTCAATATGCTGAGCTAACCAACCCTACAAAACAATCTGCCTTCCAGAGTACCCAAAAAAACGCCTCTTCCAGCTTACAAACTGTCCTCTCCTTAACACAACCCAAGAGAAACTGAAGACAAGCCCCTACACGCCTAAAACGCCTAAGCAAATCAGAGAACAGCTAAACAAACTTATACAGACGCACAATGGGGATGAAGCAGCAGGCAAAACTCTTTGTATCACCACTCAATTCACCCAGCCCAGGCTGCTGCTGCTGCAGCTTGTTGATGCCAAATCATCCTCCATTGGCAGTATAAATGCGAAACAATCAACAAATTGCTGGACTATATTTACCAAGGAGGTATCTACAGAAGGCTTGAACTATGGTCATTGCTGTTGATCATTTCTTGTTGTGTCTGGAATCCCGGAAATGAAACCGGTTGCTGACGACAAGGTTTTCTGCAAGCTGGAGGATAGGAGTTTTGATAGCTTCCGCAGCTGGAGAGACTGACTCTGGGAGGTTAGGTAGGCATGTTGGTAGATGTTGTTCATGCTCCTCGGGGTGGAAATAGAAGAGCACTGCTCGACAGAAGATAAACCTGCAATGGAAAAAGATAATAATTTGCAGAGAATGATCAGACATAATCCCAAGTGGGTCATGCTGCATGAAAAATAAATTTTAGTATTCAAAATAATTGTATCCAAAAAACTCCCAGAAACATGAAGTTTGGCAAGATGTTATGCATCATTGTGTAATCTACTCTATCATGTATCACCCACAGGCACCCTGTCCTTTAGGAATGGAACAAGAGCATGTTGAAAATCATAACAATCAAGGTCAACCCAAATAGTGTCTGTAAAACATTTTTCTCTGCCGCAAATCCTAGAGCATAAACATGTTTACTAGCATCAAAAAGTGTTGTTAGAAAAACGACTTATTTCCTGTTAGGTTGTTGGATGGACCATATAAAAGATAAATCATGGAACCTGATATACAAGTATATCCAGCTCATATGCATATCTCTAAGGTATAGTCACAAGTCACAACCCCACCCCCCACCCTGACGACATGCATGCTAGAATGGTTCACAAAATCGCAAAACAACCCTGCACATGTCAGAACTCAGCACTGAGCTGCAATTTTCAACCTTTTAGAGGCAAGTAGGTAAAAGAAATGGTATAATGGTGCAATTTACTGGAAATATATGGTAGACCAGCAATTTTAAAGCTTTTGCCATACTTTGGAAGGAGTAGGCCCTGCTAACTCCTTGAAATGACAATTGGTAGAAATGAGATGGGCTTAGGGTTAAATATAAACTTTCCCTCACCAAACGAGATGCAAACAATGCAAAAGTTTGTTCTTCACGTATATTCATTAAATCATTGAAGCCAAGCCACCTTTTCCGAAGTTACGTTGCTAAATTAATGTTATAGCCAACTGCCAGATGCTCATATTGCTCTGAGTGCAGAAAATATATGGGATAATGTACCTGAGAATCAGTCGTCTGAGAAATGGATCAGGTAAAATTTGTCCCCAGACATTACTTAACCCAACAGAAGTGCAGAGGATTTCTTCATATTCTTCGAAAGCAGAAAAAAGTATGTTCTCTGCATTAGCATATGTATCCTGAAAGCAAAACAGAATAAATATTACTATAGAGATCATTTTTTTTAGGAAATATGAATAGACAACTCAAACAGAGAACAGACGGTATCTATGTCAGAAGTTACTCCAGCTAGTTGGCAGAAGGCTTGCATTGGAGCAGTGAGGAAGTATGTAAACTGGCTTCCATGACCCGTGGATTCTACACCAGGCATGGCTGATGATATCCTAGGAGAAAGTAATAATGCAGCTGGTTCTCCCTTCTCTGCATTATGTATGGCCTGGAAAATTGCATGACCAAATGATAATTTGCTCAAATAAATTTATTACCCAGCAAATATTGAATAAAAAGGTCCAGAACTCATCAAATTAAACTGCAGCTTATGAAAAAATTGGTTGATTTAAGGGATCATAGATGAGTTCACATGCTAACAAGTTTGGGCATTTTCCTTTATAAAAACAGGCATAGATAGGTTTCATCTACACATTCCAAATCGAAAACTAAAGTTCCTTAACAATTATCAATGTCCAAGCTCCAGCTATGTATCCAGCCTATTCATACAAGGCTGGGCATCAATCCTTAGCCATCCTCATTCCTCTGAAATCACCAGTTAACAGGCTGACAACCCTCTAAAAATATTTTAGTGGTTTAGAGATCAAAATGATATTAAAACAGTAGAACCAGAGGACAATAATTCTGACCCAACCATTGTGCGTGCTCATTTTTTGTTCTACTAGGACAGAAATTCACTTGAGAATGAATTCAGATTATGCAACATTCAAATGGGAAAAAAATCATGTGAAAACTCTGTTAATATGTTTGACTTTAAAAAGCAACAGAATGCCCATGGTAATGGTTTTCTTCTACAAGCCAAGATTAAGTTCTGACAAACCTGCCTTGAATGCATGGCTATTTTCGCTATCGATTACAAGGAACAGGGGATATCTTGTAAATGGAATCAGATCTTCAGGATAAAGATTGTTCGGACCTGGCAAAAAGACAATAAACATATAAGCAAGTGCATGGCATGCCATCCTAAAAGAAAAGGGTCCATGGATCTAGCCATCCACCAATCTGACTATAATAAGTGGACTCTGTTGAACCAAAAAAATTGCCATCGAGCTTTACCTCCACTTCCACGGGGACCAAGCCATAGATGATTATCAGAACTCATATGTGAATTTGGCTTATCAATAGGGAAAGCAGAAGCAGTCGTTGCATGTGATGAGGAGCTAGAGGCATACTTTTGGCTGGCCATATTCTGCTCGGTACATCCTGAAAAGAAGATAACCACAAGTGTCAGAAGGATAGCAAGTGATCAAAACAAAATAAATAAAATGACAGAGAGCGAAAAATAACCTGATGCTGATATATAGATGAGTAGAATGCTATCTTGAGAAAGCTCCTCACAGATTGTTGCAAGAACCTGTACCTTAAAATTAGAGTCAACAGTATGAAACAAACTTCTACAGGATTTGTGTGTGTGTGTGTGTGTTTTGTGGGGTGGGGGTGGGGCCATCATTTCTCAATTATAATTATATTAAAAAATTTGACCATGTTGAGATGGCATCCCCAGCATTTGTCTTAGGAAGGGAACTAATGAATCCTGGCAGACCAGGAAACTCAATGAAACCAGTTCTCAAGGAGGTACCCACATTTTGGGATTATCCAAGTTCTAGCCTGGGTATGTGGTAGTTATTTGTCCTTGTTTTGTTGCAATCATGATTTTGAGATACAATTGGTACTCTTTTGGACGGTTCGACCACCAACTAATGCATACTTCAGGATTGTAGACAAGTAAATCAAATTAGAGTTTCTGACTAAAGAATAATGTACAAGAAGACGTGCAATTCTACCAGAAGTTCACGTGCCTCCTAATATCATGCAAAAATGGATAAACGAGAAAGAAACAATGGGTAAGATTCATACCGCTAAAAGATGAGAAACTGTAGGATGATATATAATTGCTTTTTGAGGATTTGAAGGAAGACTTCCATCAGAGATTTCTGTAGACAGGTGAATATCAATGAGACCAGAGGGCCCGCTCTGATCACTTACAGTGCCATTTTCTGTAAGTTCTTTGGCAGCGATCTGATAAGATCCAGTAGGTTCCCATTCCAAACACTGTAGCATTCTGAATGTGTCCAAAGTTAGTTCTGTGAACTTGACCTGCATTGCACAAAAAAGGCTGTAAGGGATGTCTTCAACTGTTCAGCATCTTTACGTGAAACACAAGTGAAAATTAGATTAACGCTAAACTATTGACAATGGGATAGCAGATATATGCTACCTCATTTCGGCGATAGCTTGTTAATACAGCTTCCTTCAGTTTCAGCACCCTTTTTGAATGGAATCGTGCGATAGATGCAAGATTTGAAGGATAAGAATCAAACAAGTTGTCATATCTCAGTGATCTGGATCCCTTGTATGCCCCGTCAGCCTTCAAGAATCTCCCAAGCTCTTGAAGCACTTGTTTCCATTCCTTGAAGTTGGTTTTCTAATAAGTACAAGGTCACAAAGTAGCCATCAGGAACAAAGTTAATGATAGGCTCAACTGCCTAAAAACATGTCAATACGCCATATTTTACTGAAATGGACGGCTCAGTAGGGAAAACAAAGAATGAAACTTGCATATGTTTTCATCACTCAACCATGTGGTTCTCCAAAACACATGGCTTTTTCTATTTACAATATAAAATGTATTCATCACTCAGCCATAACCATCATGCACATGTTTCAACTTTCAATTAAGCACTGAGAGAACCATGCGGTATTTTCCTAACAGGTCATGGTGTTTGTCCAATTGCCATAATTTTTACTTTCTGGTATTCACAGAAACCTTGGGATTTCAAACCAACTGAAAACTCAATTTTTGTCTCCATTCACACAGTTGAAATTCCAAATCACAATTGTAAAGCAACCACTCATAATCCCACTAACTTGGGGGTGGGGGCTCATCTTCTGTTCTTCACACTTTATTCAAATGTCAAATTTCCACAGAAAGTAACGGGGGCAAGCATGTTCTTCTGCAACTAGATTGTGCAGGGGCAGCAAGCATTATAAGATTTCAAGTGCCGTTACACAAGATAAAACTTGGTATACAAACACAATTTACGAGGCAATTATGAAAAACAGAAAACCCCTGATTCAACAGCAGTCCAACTCAGAATCCCCATTGTGGATGTTGCTTTCAGAACAAAGAGCACTATGCATATCACTTCCCAAAAACTAGTGATCACAGGCACACGCTAACTTAAACTTTTTTAAAAAACAAACTTAACTCTCTGCTGCTAACTTAAACGCAAATCATCTTCTCAGGGCTTTAGGTCCCCAGATATACAACAAAAACACCACAACTCGTAAATTTCAGTCAGGTTCCCCAATTCAAAAGACAAGAGAAGCAAGCTCCTTACAGGGTACGCCGCCTTCGACTCCTCAACGAGCGCGCGAAGGCGCCCGGCGAGGTGGTCGACAGCCTCAGCCCGCCGCATCAGCATGGCCACGACGAGGAACCGCGCGATGAACCGCAGCTCCTTGTACCGGATCAGGAGCGCCTGGTGCCGGCCGCCGCCGCCGCCTTCCGCGCCCGCCGTGGCGCCGAAGTACCCGCGGCTGTAGATAGCCTCGTAGAAGACGTAGGCCCCGACGAGCGACCGCGGCTCGGCCGTGCGGAGGTACCGCGCGTAGTAGAGCTGCCCGATCCGCGAGGCGACCTCGCCGATCTCCCAGCGGCGGAGCCCGCCGGCGACGAGCTCCCGGCGGCGCTCCTGCTGCAGGCGCCACAGGCGCGTGTACGCCTTGAAGGCCTTCCGGCTGTGGTGGTCCCCGCCGCCGTAGAGCGGCAGGTCCCGCGCGCGCGCGAACTTGCGGTCCGCCGCCTCCGCCAGCGCCTTGAACTCTCGGTACGCGCCGGCCTCGCCGTCGGCCATCGCCGGCGACGAGGTGGAGGGGGAGGGGACTGGAGGCGGCGAGGTTTTAATTCGCTGTCCCCCTCTCGATTTGGGCGAATGGCAGAACGAGGAGGACTGGAGGAGGTGGTGGAGAGAGAGAGAGAGAGTAATAAAAGGAGGTGTTCGCTGTGGTTCGAGAAGGAAGAGAGATAAAAAGCAGGCAGCGGCAGTCGGGGAGAAGAAGTACGGGATGAGCTGTTGTAGTAAAATGCTGTGATTTGGGGGGCGTCTAATTGGGCTCTTATGAGTCAATCATTTGGACTTTGTTTAATGGCTTCTCCCATCTCTTTTCTGTACAGTCCCACTTGGTTCTTAACCTAACCAAGCCTGAACTTGGAACAGATCCTGTCGTGGATCCTCCTCCAAAATTGACTCCACTCACTTACCTGCTTATATTCTCGTTTGGCAGGCACTAAATTCATACGAGTTACACTGCCTAGCTACACTTTTTTTTTATTAAAGTGTCTAATAAGTGCATGAGATATTGGAAGCGATTTTCACTACAGATTTGCATATATGGTTTTGTGTTTTTCGAACTGAATATTTTTAGGTACCGATGGTCAAAGTTTTCTAAAATATAGTTAGTCAAAGTGTCAAGTATTAAGTGCCAGATCTTTGATGCAGGAAGAAGGAAAACTGCCTGACCTGTGACCTCATTCTTTACCCTGACCAAATCAATAAATGGTTCGCTCAGAGCGTAAGAACGGATGCCTTTTCCCTGTTCGATATCCGACAAATCAGCATTCTGGACGGGTGAATTTGTGGCACAGCCATCGACCGTCACCAGTCGCCTATATTTTATCCCCCTTCTGAATCCCAAAAGAGATCTCCGTCGCCGAACCTACACATTGCTTGAGACGAACGCGAAAAGGATACCCCCATCGTGGAGGACACACGACAATTTGCATCTCAGTGTTTGGTGCCCAATTCGGTTGGATATTTGGAGAATTTATTCAGAAATATTACTCAATATAGTTGCGGCGCCCGACCCCACCGGCGTCCGTCCGGGACACGGATCTGAGTCGCGACCCCCCGACGCGTCGCGCTCTCGCTCCCGTGACGTCCGACGTCGGATCGATCAGCAGCTCTCGCCGTTCGTCGAATCGGGCGGAAAGTTCCCCGACGCCGTCACGCTAATTGTTTGGAGCTTTTCCATATCAGCTTGACGCTGGCTGCTCGCGTTGTTTATCCTCGTGCAGGTGGCCCTGCGGTTGCGACGTCTCCTGAGGTTAACAGTTGACACTGCTGTGACTGCATTTATCCAACTAACACAACTGCCTCCTCTGAAATTTAAGAGACAGAAAAAAGAAAGGCAACCTGCCGCAACTGCTTCTCCCGCCTACATGCCGCAACAACTGAAGGGTACCGCAGTACTAGCAGCAGCAGCAGTAGTAGCATCACTCGAGTATCTGCCGTATGCCCTTTCCAGCTCAAAAGGGCGCGCCAAGAATTCCCGCACGAATTCTGCTGCCAGCGAGAGTGGGAGCCGGCAAGCCACTTCCGCTGGCCACCAATCATCCTCCTGCCCGCGCGAGCGCGAGCTTGCCGCCGGGGACCTCGTAATCAATAGCATCATGGCGCCGGCCGGGTTCGCCGCAATCATTCGGCGGCCGCACCGACCTACTCCGCCAGAGCAGCAGAGGCCAGGCCAGAGCAGAGCACCCGTGAAGCGAATCGGCCACAGCTGTCCCCGGATCCGCGCGGAGGAAGAGGGGGATGCCTGCTTGGAACAGGTTGGCCTCGCATTGTCGGGCAGCCGTGCCGTGCCCGGGGCTCGGCCGCTCAGGGCAGTGTCAGGGGGCTCATTAACAAATGGCTTGATCGGTGGCCGGCTAGGGTTAAGCTTAATCCGAGGGACGGGGAATCTCTGTGGCGCGGGCAGGATTGGCTAGCTGAGCGCGACCGGGCGGCGGCGGCTTTGCCTTTGCGGGAGCCCGTTTCCGTTTCCCTTCGCCGCGAAGGCTTCGGAGCCGATGCGAATTGATGGCACGCACGTCGAGACAAACGAGAGGGTGGGGGGACGAGCGGCCGCGCTTTCGGCATGATTCCTCGTGATTACGACGGGCTTTGTACGAGTACGACCATTACAACCATCAACCATCACGTGAAGGGAATTAAGCGGCGGTACCGTCGCCAGTTTGCAGATCTTGCGGCGCGACGGCGGTGTGGCACCGACAAGGATTTTTGGATTTTATTTAAGCAAGGCAGGAGTAGGAGTATTTCCAGCCTCCACATGTTTTTCTTTTCTTTTCTTTTCTTTTTTCCTGACCATGGAGGACCTGGAACGTGGAAAAATTCTCTCCGACTGGTGTAGAAACTCAAACAGTTTGTCTGGACAAGTTTCAACGTGACATGTCAGCGCAGAGCGTACTGCCTGGAGAGTGGACAAGTCCTCAGCAAGCAATACAGGACATGTCAGCCTGCCAGGCTTGTTCAGGGTACACCTGAGCTGCGCTGCAGGCTGCACACAGGAACGGACACTCCTCCTCTCCTCTGTGACGATTCCAACAGAAAAGGCATGCCAATTGCCAATCGTCGCATCCATCCATTCCAACGGAGTTGGAACAAGGCATGCCAAGATGGTCAGCACTGATGCGCCGGCACCCGCAACAGAGTCCATTTTATCCAACAATTCTCGTTGTCTGCAGGTCCATCCTGTCAAAGGGATCCACCATGATCCATCCCATGGAGGGTGACAGTGTCCGGGGCTCCGGGCTGGGGGGTCCGTTAGTCCGTGGGCCGTGGCCATCGCCCACACGCCACACTGGTGACTGGTCAGAGCTGTGCCCGTGGACAGGCAGGCTCACGCTCACCTGCCGGCTCTCCCGCATCGACATGGAGGCTCGTGACGGGCGTCGCGTCTCGGAATCTTTCGGGAGCCGGGACGCTCGATCTTTTTTTTTTTGAAAGTTGGGACGCTGGATCTTTTCTTATTGTTTCCTTGCTCTTGACTTTGATGCGTGTCCGCTGCACCTGCGGCCCTAACCTGAGCTTTCCGCCGGCGTCCTTGCTGACCCCGATCGAGAAGGAAACGACGGCATGTGATAATGTGATTGACCGTAGCGTAGGTGGACCGAGTTCCAGGAACCAGGGCGTGCGGCTCAGGTGACCAAACGTGCTACCGATCCTCGAGTACTCTCCGGGACTGGCATGTTGCTGTAACAGCCAGTTACGGTGGAGTGTACTCGCTCTCTTGCGGAGCCAGAACTGGCAAGACGCCAAGACCTACGGCTTCGGCCTGGCCCATCGCGCTGGCACAGATCATACGGTCGTCTCTCTCTCTCTCTCTCTCTCTCTCTCTCTCTCTCTCTCTCTCTCTCTCTCTCGCACAGACACAAAACGCTTGTCCAGTAGCTCTGTACCTGTCATTTTCACGGGGCGCGGCCGCGCGTGGCCACGCCGCCGTCGACCCCACTGTCTGCCAGGGGCACCACCACCCGTGCCGTGCGAGCGTACACCGGATGAGACGGCTTGTGGCACGCGATGCTTGCCGGAGTTGCGCCGGTGGTCGATGCCGGGCCGGAACTGCTGGCCTTTGGCGACGGCACCTGAAGCCAGGAAGAAGCCGCGGCGAGGGCTTGGAGCGATCGGGGGCGGCGCCGAGCGCCGGCGCCCAGATGACTGGCGCTCGTGTGGCGCCGGCGGAGGTGACTGACATGGACCGGACGGCGCGGAACTGGCGGCCACAACTTTTGCCATGCAATCCAATCCGTCGAAGCTCGGTGGGGGCGGGCGGTAGACCAAAGCATGAGGAGTGCGACGGGTTTTGTACTTTACCAAAAGCTGGCGCACCACGCGCCCCCTGCGTCCACTACGAAGAAAACTTAGCCGGGCGCAAGTCAAATCAGGGAGCAAAGAAAAAGCGAAAAGGGGATGCAAAGAAGATACCACCGAAGATGCTAGGCCCCAGCTCCATGATCGTGTCAAAGGCGAGCGCTCGTTTTCTTCGTTCGCGCCGTGTCTTTTCCGACGGCAACAACTCCGATATGTGCCGATGTGTCCATGGAAGTGGAGGAGGGGGGAGTCAACCGGCAGGCAGCGACGTTTGCTAGCTCGCTTCTGGAATCTGAACGCGCACGGCACGGCCCCGTCAGGTCGTACCGTTTGACTGCTTGAGTAGTCGAGCGAGCAACCCGTGGCCCACATGGAAGTTGGACACCAACTCACGCGGACCAGGTGCCGCCGGTTCTTGCTTCGATCCGTGGACTTTGGCAGTCTTCGGTGTTGATCGATCGACTCGTCAACGTCGCCGTGCATGTCGCGTGGGATTGTATGAAGTGGCGGAACAAAATGAGGAGGCAGAGAGAGGAGACGGACGAGAGAGTCCGCTGCACGGCCCACGACCAAGCTGTGCACGATTTCCCGGCCCGGAACTCATGGGCCAGTCTATCGTTGCCCAATGCTAGGAGGCCTAGGCCTCTCCTGCCAATCGGCCCGATTAGGACGCGTAGCCGCTGGAATTTTTTTTGAAAAGGGTTAAAAAAATTAAATTCGAAAAAGGGTGCAGTTTTGTAAATTTTCGAAAAATAGGTACCTCCCGCCCGATCAACAGACGGGAGGCGTGGGGCCGGAGACCTCCTGCCCATCTAACGGGCGGGAGGTGCCAAATCCCCTCCCGAGGGCCTCTTCGCGAACAAGAAACTTTTCTTATTCGCGAAGAGGCCCAAAAAAGCATCCCGCCCGCCGAACGGGCGGGAGGTTCCCACTTTCTTATTTTTTATTCGAATTTATGGTTTACAAACTATTTAAAATTTATATTTTTTTCAAATACAAGATTTATTCGCCATACTCTTTTATATACATAAAAAATTTTAGTTCAATTTTACGAAGAAGATTACGATATGTAAAACTCGTATGAATATGGTTAAGTGATAATGTTTTGCAACGTAGAATCCAAATATTACGATAGTACGATACATCAAGCCATTAAAAATAAAATAGTATGATACAAAAAACAATTTAAATATACAGAGTCCACTGAATCAGGAGTATCTACTCCGCCTGTCCCGGTCCTCGCGCTCTCTTGGTCCTCCGCCCTAGTCCTAGGCGGTCGGCGTATGTGCCCCTCCGAGTACGTGAGTGCATCTGGAGCACGGTGAGGACGAGCGGAGGAGGCGCCGGCGTGAACGGGTCATCCCGGGACTGTGGAGGTGGAGCGTCGTACGTCTGTGAGGGGCCAATGATGTCTGGCCCGGCGCCGCCGCCCTCCAACTCCGACAAATTGACGGAGCCGCCGTCCCAGCCCGGCACACCGAACAAACCACCGTGTGCAGGAGCTCCCATCGACCACACATGTTGAGTATAGCCCTGAGAATACGGAGCAGCTGGCGTCGAACCCGACGGGAGAGACGTTCCTGGAGCATAGGCGCCAAACGTCTGAGGCTCCATTGAAAGGATCGATGGACCAAGAGGGGGGGTGAATTGGGCCTTTTTCAATTTCTAAAACAAGATAAAGCAACCTTAACCTATGCAAAAACTAGAAAGGCTCCAATTCACCAACCGGATAACTAAACAACCTACACAAGCTAGTTAAGATGAAAAGAGATAAAGCCTAGCAAGGTAGAGCTAACTAGTGATTCCTAAATCAAGCACATGAATGAATTGCATGAAAGATAATGCTTGAAAAAGTAAAGTGGACAAGGGACAACCGGATTTTTTTCCGTGGTATCGATGTGTTGGCACACACCCCTAATCCACGTTGTGACACTCACAAAGAGTATTGTCACCTCCCAAATCACCAAGACGAGGGCGCTCACTAAAAGTCTCCGTTCACCATCCCGGTGTGGTGGAGATCAAGCCACGTACAAATCTCTTCTCCGGGCTTCCTCAATTCTTGGCAAGCTCCGCGAGAATCACCTCGATCACCAAGATCGCCTAGGTGATGCCAATCACCAAGAGTAACAAGCTAAGGCCTTCACTTGAGCAAGAACCAATCACCAAGAATGGATGCACACAAGCTTCTCTCTACTCAAGTCCTTAATCTTGCTTCTTGAATGATTGAATGAACAAGTGTATGAAATGTTGAAGTTCAAGGTGGCTCTTGACTATAGTATGTGTGTTTGGATGTTGCCTGGTGTCAAGAGTAGTAGAATGACCCATTGGAGGGGTATATATGGGCAGCTCACACGAATAGAGCCGTTGGAGAAAAAGCTGCCAGAAAAACTGCGTAGCGCCGGTTGATCCGACGTCCCTCCAATAGTCATCGTCGGTTTAACCGATGAATGTAAACTGCCCCTTCTGAAAACTAGCCGTTACAGCTTGGGCAGATTAACCGTCGTTGCATCGGTTTAACCGGTGAGTGTAGTCATCCATTGATCAACTGAAATACCAAGTCACTGGACAACTGCACCGACGTCAAATTTCAAATAGTGTCGGTTTAACCGGTGAGTGTAGTTATCCATTGATCAACTGAAATACCAAGTCTCTGGACAACTGCACCGACGTCCAATTTCAAATAACGTCGGTTGAACCGGTGAATTGACTTGTCAAACTCAGCTGACTTTGTTTAACCGACGTATAGAAGAGTTGAAGCGTCGGTTAAACCGGTGAATAGGATTTTTCTGATTTTGCCTTTTCTGACTTGAGTCTTGAATAAAATGCAAATATTTCTTGAGATATAAGTTGAGAACCACTTATTTGAGCTTCTAGAAACTTGAGTGACCATTGTGTGCATCCATTTTCAAATGACCATGTCCATGCTCAAGTTACTAAGCCTAAACCCCTCTTAATAGTGCGATCACTACAAAACTATAAAACCTATACTAACCTAAGTGTCCTTCTCAACCTTATGACACTTAGGACTAGAAAGATCCTTAGTCTTGACATATTATTGAGTTCAAAGCCGAGATCGCCTTTTTGAATAATGAAAATTAGGGGCCTCTTTTGACATATAACCAATATGGGCGATAATGGTCTAAAAGTCTGCACAAACTCATTAGTCACAATAATGGTTGTCATTAATCACCGAAACATACCTTAAGGGCCTAGATGCTTACATCCATTCTTGCAGGAGGAGGCCCCATTGCCGTCGAGTGCATGACTATAAAAACAAACGAAATTAGTCATGTAAATCAAAGTTGATCGAAATGGCAATTATAAAGGACTTACAGCTCGAATTGGCGGCAGTACCGCTGGACGCTGCGTGCGGTGCTGCAGAGGTCAATGGGCCAGTTGTGTGCACGTGGGCGGACGCATGAGATGAACTGGAGGCTCCCACGTCGTCTCTGCTGCAACACGTCAGTGCACGTAACGCTCGCGTCAAATTGTCATGAATCCGACGAAAGCTCTCTTTGTACCGTGCGTCCGGTACACATACTCCACGTTCAAACAACGTGATCTGAGATGCAGCTTCGACCTCCGCGCAGTCGATCAGATTGATCTGCATAAGTAATGGGAAGCAGAGTAATATTGTTATCTATTTTAAAAAAAAAGATGTAATAATTAAAGTTGCGAAAGACGTACCGCGCCACGCTGCGCCTGATCACGGTACAAGGGATACGTGTCCGAGATGCTCCGCGTCATCAATACGTGAAAGAGTGACGTACGGAAGCGTGCGAGTAAGGTACCAGCGGAGGTATGCGTCGTAAGACGTCTCTGTGTGTGGCTGAGGCTCGCCCCACACATCGTCAGGTGCGTCTAGCCACCCTCCTACGTACTCCTGCAGCTTGACAACCCAGTTGACTTCGTTGGCATGATATCCCCTGCGCGAATATCTGTTGCAAATATTTGGAAGATAATATTATTTCATGATAACGGTTATATAATTAAGAGAAAACGAGTTATCACAAACTTGCAGACACAAACCTCGTCCAAGTACGTGCAGTATCTGTTGGCAAAGGATGCAAAGCCTCTGCTTCGTCCTGTGCAGTTCCGGTTCTTGCTACGTCCTCGCTTCTTTTCTTTCCGGTCAGTTCATCAAGTTTCTGCTACTGCTTGTTAAATTTTTATTAATCTATTTCCTTGCATAGCCTCTTGATCATATCCATAAGGTGCTTGTTCTTGAACTGCCTGAAAAAGTTTGCAATGATGTATCTCATGCACCACCTACTGCGAATATCACGCCACTTGGCCGGCTCTCCGGTCTCCACACACCCCTCCTGCAAATCTAGTATTGCCCTTAGTATGCCGGCGTGACGATCAGGTAGCAGGCACACATCTTCCCTGTCCCGAACGACTGCAAGCTTAACCCATTTTCAGAAACCAGTACCAATTGTCTGTGTTTTCGCTCTCAACAAAAGCAAAAGCAACCGGAAGCAATTGATTGTTTCCATCCATGTCACACCCGGTTTTTAAAGACAAAACCGAATGCATAACTACATGTATGCCAGGATCAAGTTCCATACATATAGTGACTTCATCAGTGAATAATCAGCAACAGTATCACGAAAAGAGAATTAAAAGAATATAAAGATTATCAGAGTTATACAGCTTATCCTGAAAACGAAGACTCCAAACTTCACAGGCAATCGACCGGGGGTTGCGTAGGCCTAGAACTCAGCATCATCTTCAAAAGACTTCACATCACTTTCTCCTCTGAACAGCAATTATAACAAGCGTGAGTACACTTATGGTTGGTACTCAGCAAGTGTTGGGAATTATATGACATGAAGGCCAAAATCAAGGAAAGGCTGACTGGCTTACTGCGATAAGCAATTTTAGTTGGTCAAGTTTTATTAGCACCTGTGAAAGGATCGATGGACCAAGAGGGGGGGTGAATTGGGCCTTTTTCAATTTCTAAAACAAGATAAAACAACCTTAACCTATGCAAAACTAGAAAGGCACCAATTCACCAACCGGATAACTAAACAACCTACACAAGCTAGACAAGATAGAAAAGAGATAAAGCCTAGCACGGTAGAGCTAACTAGTGATCCCTAAATCAAGCACATGAAAGAATTGCATGAAAGATAATGCTTGAAAAAGTAAAGAGGACAAGGGACAACCGGATTTTTTCCCGTGGTATCGATGTGTTGGCACACACCCCTAGTCCACGTTGTGACACTCACAAAGAGTATTGTCACCTCCCAAGTCACCAAGACGAGGGCGCTCACTAAGAGTCTCCGTTCACCATCCCGGTGTGGTGGAGATCAAGCCACGTACAAATCTCTTCTCCGGGCTTCCACAATCCTTGGCAAGCTCCGCGAGAATCACCTCGATCACCAAGATCGCCTAGGTGATGCCAATCACCAAGAGTAACAAGCTAAGGCCTTCACTTGAGCAAGAACCCAATCACCAAGAATGGATGCACACAAGCTTCTCTCTACTCAAGTCCTTAATCTTGCTTCTTGAATGATTGAATGAACAAGTGTATGAAATGTTGAAGCTCAAGGTGGCTCTTGACTATAGTATGTGTGTTTGGATGTTGCCTAGTGTCAAGTGTTGTAGAATGACCCATTGGAGGGGTATATATAGGCAGCTCACACGAATAGAGCCGTTGGAGAAAAAGCTGCCAGAAAAACTGCGTAGCGCCGGTTAATCCGACGTCCCTCCAATAGTCATCGTCGGTTTAACCGGTGAATGTAAAACTCCCCTTTTGAAAAACTAGCCGTTACTGTTTGGGAAGATTAACCGTCGTTGCATCGGTTTAACCGGTGAGTGTAATCATCCATTGATCAACAGAAATACCAAGTCACTGGACAACTGCACCGACGTCAAATTTCAAATAGCGTCGGTTTAACCGGTGAGTCTATTTGTCCAATGATCAACTGAAAACCGAGTCTCTGGACAACTGCACCGACGTCCCTTTTTAAATATCATCGGTTGAACCGGTGAATTGACTTGTCAAACTCTGCTGACCTTGTTTAACCGACGTATATAAAACTTGAAGCGTCGGTTAAACCGGTGAATAGGATTTTTCTGATTTTGCCTGTTCTGACTTGAGTCTTAAATGAAATCCAAATATTCTTGAGATATAAGTTGAGAACCACTTATTTGAGCTTCTAGAAACCTGAGTGACCATTGTGTGCATCCATTTTCAAATGACCATGTCCATGCTCAAGTTACTAAGCCTAAACCCCTCTTAATAGTGCGATCACTACAAAACTATAAAACCTATACTAACCTAAGTGTCCTTCTCAACCTTATGACACTTAGGACTAGAAAGATCCTTAGTCTTGACATATTATAGAGTTGAATGCCGAGATCGCCTTTTTTGAATAAAGAAAATTGGGGGCCTCTTTTGACATATAACCAAATGAGCAATAATGATCTATAAGGCTGCACAAACTCATTAGTCACAATAATGGTTGTCATTAATCACCGAAACATACCTTAAGGGCCTAGATGCTTACAATCTCCCCCTTTTTGGTGATTGATGACAACACAGACATAAATACCGAGAGAGCGTGAAGGATATGGCAAGAATAAACACAGGCAAACTCGAAAAGAAAGGAACCAAAAAGCTCAAAGGCTCAAACGAAATCCATAGATATGTCTCAAAAGCTCAGCATGCTCAAGTGACAAATGTACATATCCATGAACTAACATCAAATATAATACAATAAGAAACATCAAAAGTCAGATCGAGCTCTCTCTACTGCTACCCTCCCCCTGACTCCCTCTCCCCCTTTGGCATCAAAGCACAAAAAGGCTACTGATCTGAGTGCCGCGGGACGGCGAGGAAGCGATCCGGGTCATCGTCGTCGTCGTCGTCGTCGGACGGTGGATCCTCAGTGACTGCTGGTAGCTGCTGATCTGAAGGACCGGCTGGTGCTGAGCTGACGGGAGGTGTGGCTGTCGTCGAGGCAGTCGTCGAGGCCCTGGTGCTGGCACTGCCTGGGAGAGGGTCCGTGGAAGTAGTAGCCGGCTCAGCAGAAGATGTGTCAACATCTGAAGTGGTGAGTGCTGAAGCTGCCGGCTGTGAAGACTGCTGGGCTAAGGACACCTCTCCGCCTCCCCCTGAAGGTAATGACTGTGGTACTGCGGGGAGGCCAACTGACTGCACCGCTGTGGGTGACTCCTGGAAAAGTGAGGTCGCAGGCAGAGGAGAGAAGATAGGACGACTCGCAGACCCGAGAAGTGCTGACAGTGAGAACATGATCTCCGGAGTCGCGGAAGAAGCTGGAGCAGTAGTGGCCGGAGCTGGTGTGACTGCAAGTGGAGGTGCTCCGGTGCCCTGAAGGCCTGACTGTCCTGGCTGCTGAGGGGCGAGTCCGGTGTGAGAATATAACTGTGAAATCATCCCGAACATCGCCATCATGCCCTGCTGCATCTGCTGGAACTGAGCGTCCGTCCTCTGAGAGACTCTGTCGATAAGACCGACGAAACGCTCCTCAGTAGCAGCTCGCTCTCGGGCGGCCTCCCTCTGGATCTGTGCAAGCTGTGCCTCATGGGCTCTCCTGGCCTCCTCCTGAGCACGACGATCCTCTCTCTGCTGTGTGACCAGCTGCTGTAGGAGTGCGGTGAGCTCAGACGGCTGAGACACCTGAGACTCAGAAACTGTAGCAGTAGCAGCTGTCACTGGAGCTGGCTCTCCTGAACCTCCTGCCTCATGATCATGACTAGCTGGTGCTGGTGCAGGGAAGTACTCCTCATCCTCGGAGGAGTCTGACTCTAGGTCTGACCAATGAATCTCATCATCTCCTCCGGGAAGCTGTGCCTCGGCAGCAAGTAATGCCTCGTCCTCCTGGGCCACTCGGGCCTGAACCTCCGGTGACAATCGTGCCATGGCAGCTCTATCAGCCTGCCTGCCTCTCCTCCGGTCCGAAGGTGCTGTCGGTCTGTAGACGGGAAACCATGGGACCTCGTCCTGTCTGTAAACTGCACTGACGGGGGACTCAGCTGGCATAATCATAGAACAAATGAAGCTGATCCAGTGAGCATATGGAAACTGACGCACGACACCCATCCCGTCAGTGATGACATCCTCAATCTCAGCCAAAATGAAGTCAACAATGTCGAACGGCTCATGAGTAAGGATGTGAAGAAGCAGTAGCTGCTGCAGACCTGTGAACCCCTCTGGGTAGCCACTCCTCGGGAGCAAAGTCCTCCGGAGTGCCATGTGAACTGCGTAGGCCTCTGGGGTCAGCAGGCTAGGGACTCTGGCGTAGGAAGCAGGAAATGGCTGACGAAAACACTGAGAGATCGCCTCGTGAGAAGGTGCAATCCCGCCAATCATAGCCCTGCGTGGTGGATCTGCATCACCGTAGACCATCTCGTGCAGAGAGACGTCAACAAGGTCAACTCCAAGTATCCCAGCAAGTGTCGCTCTGGACAATCCAAATACCTGCCCCCCAAACATGAAGTGAACAGCTCTGCGCTCTGGGGCTATCCAAGCAGTGGCATAGAAAACTCTGACCCAGTCCTCAATGTATCTGTTCCTCTCAATCGAGAGCAACCTGGGCAGACCTCTGAAGTGCTCAAAGTGCTCGCGGACATCTGCTCCCCCTGCTGCTGTCCTCAGTGAAACCCAGTCAAGTACTCTGTGCGGAAATATCCTGTGGCCCCGCCTCTGGTAGGTCTCGTAGAAACTGGCCTGTAGAAGTGTCCAGAATCTGCGATCGACCCTGCTGTCTCGTGTCACAGGAAACCACTCCTCCTCCTGTACACTCCACCTGAGCCTCTTGACCTTCGCCGCATTGGCCTTGGTCAAGTTCTGGAGCAGTACGCCTGGCTCCAGACGCACGACAGTGTCCATGCGGAACACTGCGCGCTCGGCCGCTAGGGCCTCGGCTCGTCGAGCTGCTGCTGCTGCTGCTGTGGACCTGCGAGGCTCCTGTGGCTGGTGGCCTCCTCGCGTCCTAGGTCCGGTGCGACGCTCGGTCGCAGGTGAAGTCTCCTCTGGGGACGTCTGCCGGGTGCGGCCAGAACGTCGTAGAGCTGGTGACTGCTGTGTGGCCTGCCCCTGAGACTGCTCGGACTGGTCTGTCGCTGACTCTGACTCGGACTCTGCCGCTGAAGCTAACTGCGCTGACTCTGCTGCTGCTGCTGCGGCTCTGGTGGCCCTGGCACCTCTGACTCGGCCCATCCCTCTGCCTCTGCCTCTGCCCCTGGCTGCCGGATCTCTGATCGCGAACGGACGAGCACGTCCGGACGCCTGCTCCTCGGCGGCCTTAGCCACCATCTCGGCCCTCTCGGCCTCTCTCGCTGCGCGAGTCCGCTTGCGCGCGGGCTCCTCAACCACGATCTCCTTACCCTTTCTCTTGTCACGACCCATCTCGATCACACACGACGTGGCGCAACAAACTAGGTCAAGCAAATGGAAGCGCGGCGTGAATGCGGTGTAATGCGGCGGCGAGTGTGTGTGCAGAGGATGCGATGGCACGGCGTGGAAGGTGGCAGTGGTGGAGACACAATGTGTGGGCGTTGCTCGGGCGCAGGCTGGCTCGCGGTGGAAGGCGGCGGCGGCGCAGAAGGTGCGCGGTGGAAGGCGGCGGCGGCGCAGAAGGTGCGCGGTGGAAGGCGGCGGCGGCGCAGAAGGTGCGCCGGCGAGGGCGCACACGAGCTGCGGACAGCGGCGCGTGTGGCGATGCGAGGACGCGAGCGGGCGCGGGCGCGGGCGCAGGAACGCGGCGGCGCACGGACGGCGAGCAGCGGCGGCGCACGGACGGCGAGCGGCGGTGGATGGCGACGGCAGTAGATGGCGGCGGACGGCGGCGGCGTGACGGGAGCTAGGGCGAAGGCGAGAGGTCGAGCGGGAAAAGAGAGCACGTGAAGGGTCGTGACCGGTCAAGAGAGAAATATGACATGTGGACCTCGCAGTTTTTCTTATCGCCGGTTGATCCGACGCTTAGGTTTTGAACACCGGTTGATTGCGTCGGTGTATTTTACCAGAAGCCTTGCCAAATCTGTATCTATACGTCGGTTGAACCGATGATATGAAAAGTGAACTCGTCGGTTGAACGAAGCAAATATCAATTGATTTTCAGGTCAAAAGTGTGTTCTGTTCAACGGTTGATCCGATGCTGCAGACTTTGTATACGCCGGTTGAACGCCTGGAATGACTGAGCTGTGGCTGACACTTAGTAACGCCGGTTAAACCGATGGGTATAGATCCATTGAACGTCGGTTTAACCGGTGAACCCAAAAACCCTCTCTCAGCTCACTTTTCTATGCTACGTCCAATGAACTTTATAAGATTCAACTAAACTCAAGTTAATGGACTTGCATAGGCGACTTTACCCCTCAAAATAGAATAGCTTAATAACTTAAATAGTTTTTCTTTTCAAAATCAAGGATAAGTCGCAAGAGAGACAAAGCGCGAATTTAAAATGTATGAGCCATGTCATAGGAATATTGAAGGAGGAAAGCTTCAAACTCATAATGACATTGCTCACTAGGCAATAACGCACCCAACACTTTACTTTCTTCACTTCTCATGAATTAAGATCTTGCATGTAAAACAAGTCTCATCTTCATCAAGTGATCTCCTTTGTGACTTTTACGCATGCAATGATAATGCAAATTACAAACACATGCGAAAGAAAGGTAAACATGAGATGCACAACTATATGACAAGAAATGCATAGCGAGAATTTAAGATCTACTTGTCAAGTTTGATCCCACGGAAAGCTTCATCATGATGAGCCTTTCTACAAGCCTAGAGGAAAACAAGTGGACCACCACCTCTAGCTAAACCCTTGCTCATCACTATCTTGCCATGGTTAGACAAGTGTCCTATATGTATGCATTTTTCTATATGACATGGCAACTTACATGACGTTTGCCGCATCTAACACATTTAGCTCATTTCTTAGCCTAACAAAGGTACTCTCGTCTAAAGGTTTTGTGAAAATATCCGCCAATTGCTCCTCGGATCTCACACCTTGAAGGGAAATATCCCCCTTGTGTAAGCATCTAGGCCCTTAAGGTATGTTTCGGTGATTAATGACAACCATTATTGTGACTAATGAGTTTGTGCAGCTTTATAGATCATTATTGCTCATTTGGTTATATGTCAAAAGAGGCCCCTAATTTTCTTTATTCAAAAAGGCGATCTCGGCATTCATCTCTATAATGTGTCAAGACTAAGAATCTTTCTAGTCCTAAGTGTCATAAGGTTGAGAAGGACACTTAGGTTAGTATAGGTTTTATAGTTTTTGTAGTGATCGCACTATTAAGAGGGGTTTAGGCTTAGTAACTTGAGCATGGACATGGTCTGTTGAAAATGGATGCACACAATGGTCACTCAGGTTTCTACAAGCTCAAATAAGTGGTTCTCAACTTATATCTCAAAAATATTTGGATTTCATTCAAGACTCAAGTCAGAAAAGACAAAACCAGAAAAATCCTTATCACCGGATTAACCGACGCCTCAAGTTTTCTATACGTCGGTTAAACGAGGTCAGCTGGTCTGGACAAGTCAATACACCGGTTAAACCGACGTTATTTGAAATTGGACGTCGGTGCAGTTGTCCAGAGACTCGGTTTTCAGTTGATCATTGGACAAATAGACTCACCGGTTAAACCGACGCTATTTGAAATTTGACGTCGGTGCAGTTGTCCAGTGACTTGGTATTTCTGTTGATCAATGGATGATTACACTCACCGGTTAAACCGATGCAACGACGGTTAATCTTCCCAAACAGTAACGGCTAGTTTTTCAAAAGGGGAGTTTTACATTCACCGGTTAAACCGACGATGACTATTGGAGGGACGTCGGATTAACCGGCGCTACGCAGTTTTTCTGGCAGCTTTTTCTCCAACGGCTCTATTCGTGTGAGCTGCCTATATATACCCCTCCAATGGGTCATTCTACTACTCTTGACACTAGGCAACATCCAAACACACATACTATAGTCAAGAGCCACCTTGAGCTTCAACATTTCATACACTTGTTCATTCAATCATTCAAGAAGCAAGATTAAGGACTTGAGTAGAGAGAAGCTTGTGTGCATCCATTCTTGGTGATTGGGTTCTTGCTCAAGTGAAGGCCTTAGCTTGTTACTCTTGGTGATTGGCATCACCTAGGCGATCTTGGTGATCGAGGTGATTCTCGCGGAGCTTGCCAAGGATTGTGGAAGCCCGGAGAAGAGATTTGTACGTGGCTTGATCTCCACCACACCGGGATGGTGAACGGAGACTCTTAGTGAGCGCCCTCGTCTTGGTGACTTGGGAGGTGACAATACTCTTTGTGAGTGTCACAACGTGGATTAGGGATGTGTGCCAACACATCGATACCACGGGAAAAAATCCGGTTGTCCCTTGTCCACTTTACTTATTTCAAGCATTATCTTTCATGCAATTTGTTCATGTGCTTGATTTAGGGATCACTAGTTAGCTCTACCTTGCTAGGCTTTATCTCTTTTCATCTTAACTAGCTTGTGTAGGTTGTTTAGCTATCCGGTTGGTGAATTGGTGCCTTTCTAGTTTTGCATAGGTTAAGGTTGTTTTATCTTGTTTTAGAAATTGAAAAAGGCCCAATTCACCCCCCTCTTGGTCCATCGATCCTTTCAATTGGTATCAGAGCCTCGTTGCTCATTTGGATCATTAGGCTTCACCGCCTAGAGCTATGGCCAAGATGGGTGGTTCGCCGCCTCACTTCGAGGGCAAGAACTTTGCCTATTGGAAAGTTCGCATGGCCGCATACCTTGATGCGATTGCCCCCGAAGTGTGGTTGGCAACTAAAGTCGGATTCACCGGAGAGCCCACCCCCGACCAATTAAAATGGAATGCTAGAGCTAGAAATGCAATTTTCGAAGCTATTAGTGAGGAGGTCTTTGCTAGAGTTAATGGCATGGACCTAGCAAGTGATATTTGGAAGGAGCTCATTGAAATACATGAAGGTTCCACCAAAGTTCGTGAACAAAAATATCACTTGTTTAGAGCTAAGTATGATTCCTTCAAAATGCTAGCTCATGAAAATTGCAATGATATGTATTCTCGCTTGAATGTCATTGTCAAGGACATTAATGCACTTGAAATATCCAAAATTGACAGTGCATCCATCAACCGCAAGATCCTCATGCTACTCCCGAAGCCCAAGTATAACATCATCAATGCTATGCTTCAAAAGGAGGATCTCGCCGCAATGGAAGTTGGAGAAATTGTGGGCGAAATTCGCGCTCATGAAATGAGCATTCTTGGTATGACCGAAGAGCCAACATCAAGCAAGTCAATTGCTCTAAAGACCAAGACAAACAAATCCCGCAAGCTCAAGATGGTCAAACAAGACTCAAGCTCAAGCAATGAAGAAGATGATCACCATGAGAGCTCATCCGATGTTGAAGATGATGGAGAACTTGCTCTCATGATGAGAAAGTTCACACGCTTGAATGAGAAGATCAATAAGAAGGGCTTCAACTTTGACTCCAAGAAGGGAATGTTCCGGCCAATGGATGTCAAGAACAAGATTTGCTACAAATGTGGCGAAAAAGGACACATCCGTCCAAATTGCCCCAAGCCGGACAAAAGAAGCAAGGATAACAAGGGTAAGCATCGCCATGATTCAAGCGATGATGAAGAAGAGGAGAGGAAGAACAAAAACAAGAGATTTGGGAAGAAGAAGACCCATGACAAGAAGACCAAGCTCTTCCCAAAGAAAAAGGGCACACCAAGAAAAGTTTCTTGGTGGAGAAACAAGAGTGGGTGACCGATGTCTCATCAAGCGAAAACTCAAGTGATGAAGAAGACATTGTCACCATCGCCCTCACCAATGAAGAACCTTCTCTACCTCCGCCTCCTATGTGCCTCATGGCAAAAGGTAACACCAAGGTATGTGAGGTAGATAGTGAAGATGACAGTGATGAAGAGCTTGATCCTAATGAATTTACTAACCTCATCAATGAGTACACATCCGTCATCAAGAGGGAAAAGGGCAAAGTTAAAGTTCTTGAGAGCACTCATGCTAAGTTAGAGCTTGCCCACTCCGACTTACTTAGTAAGTACAATGACTTGCTCAAAAAGCACAATGAGTCACTTGTACTTGCTAAGCAAGTTGAAGAGAGCCACAAAAAGCTTAAACAAGAGCATAGGGAGTTGGCTCACAAGTATCAAGAACTCGAATTTGCTTATGAAGTAATTGACCCAAGTCTTGAGAAAGTTGTAAATGAAACGGTCAATGCTTCTACTTCATGTGATGACCTACTCATTGATGCATATGCCACTAATGTTGTGCCCGAGCTTGCCTCTTCTAGGGAAAAGGAATTGATGGATCAAGTGGCAAGCCTCAAGAGTAGTGTGGAGAAACTCTCAAGGGGAGAATATATCCACAAGGAGATTCTCTTCAACAATGCCCGTGACTATGGTAAGAGAGGTCTTGGTTCATTTCCGGAGCCAAACATGGCTACAACTCCTTCTCCGGAGATCAAGACAAGCTTCATCAAGGAAGTTGGTTCATATTGCCAACATTGCCAAGTCACCGGGCACCACACTAGGGAGTGCACTTTACCATCACGTACTCTTCCTAAATTACCCAAGAATTACTCATCAATGTTTCAAAATAATCATTTTCTCTTGAGTAAAGTGAAGGGCAAGGTGAAGGCCAAGTTCATTGGCAAAATTGCTAAGGAGTCAAAGAAGAAGCTCCCCAAGCAACTTTGGGTCCCAAAAGCTCTTGTCACACATGTGCAAGGCCCAAAGCTTGTTTGGGTTCCGAAAACTCAAAAATAAATTCTCATGTGTGTAGGTGAACTACAAAGCCGGTGGAAAACATTGGGTACTTGATAGCGGTTGCTCTCAACATATGACCGGCAATGATAGCATGTTCACCTCACTTGAAGACCCCGGCGATCATGAACATGTCACCTATGGTGATAACTCTAAGGGGAAAGTCTTAGGTTTGGGTAGAATTGCAATTTCAAAAGATTTATCCATTTCAAATGTTTTGTTTGTATAAGCACTTAGTTTTAACCTCATTTCTATTGCACAATTGTGTGATCTTGGACTAACGTGTACCTTTGACAAGAATGGTGTTGTAGTGACTTATGAAAAAGACAAGTCATTGGTATTCACGGGGTTTAGGCATGGCAATATTTATTTGGTGGATTTCTCTTCAAAGCAAACAAGCACCATGACTTGCCTCTTCACCAAGTCGTCTCTTGGGTGGCTTTGGCATAGAAGAATTGCTCATATTGGCATGAGCAACCTCAAGAAAGCCCACAAGAGAGGGATGATCACCGGCATTAAGGACGTCACTTTTGACAAGAACAAGCTATGCAAAGCGTGTCAAGCCGGGAAGCAAGTTGCAACTCATCATCCCATCAAGACGATGTTGTCTACCTCCAAGCCGCTCGAGCTACTACACATGGATCTCTTTGGTCCAACTTCATATAAGAGCATTGGTGGTAACCTCTATTGCCTAGTAATCGTTGATGATTTTTCACGTTACACTTGGGTCATGTTTCTAGGCGATAAGGGTGAAACTCCGGAAATCTTCAAGACATTTGCAAGAAAAGCTCAAAGCGAATATGATTCCCCAATCGTGAAGATTCGGAGTGACAACGGCACCGAGTTCAAAAATATGAAGATTGAAGAATGGTGCGATGAAGAAGGAGTCAAACATGAGTTTTCTGCCACCTACACGCCTCAACAAAATGGAGTGGTGGAAAGGAAGAACAAGACACTCATCACCCTAGCAAGAGCAATGTTGGATGATTATGGCACGTCCGAGAAGTTTTGGGCGGAAGCAATCAACACGGCGTGTCATGCATCCAACCGTGTGTATCCTCACCGACTCCTCAAGAAAACTCCATATGAGCTCATTACCGGGAAGAAACCAAATATATCATACTTTCGGGTCTTTGGTTGCAAATGCTTCATTTATAAGAAGAAAAGGCTCGGTAAGTTTGAAAGTAGATGTGATGAAGGTTTCTTTCTTGGTTATGCGTCAAACTCCAAAGCATATAGAGTATTCAATCAAATCTCCGGGTTAGTTGAAGAAACATGTGATGTGGAGTTTGATGAATCTAATGGCTCCCAAGAGGAGGTTGTTGGCTATGAGAATGTAGGGGATGAAGAGATTGAAGAAGCCTTGAAGAAGATGTCCATTGGGGATATCAAGCCGGAAGAGATGCATGAAGGCAATGATCAAGGGGGAGGACCTTCCTCATCTACACCAAGCACCTCCACGGCACCCCTAGTGGATGAAGATCAAGATAAAATTGATCCACTACCTCAAGAAAATGTGTCAACGCCAACACCCCAAGTCCAAGAACAAGAAGAGCAAAATGTTCCACCACAAGCACAAGTCATTCATGATCCACCCCAACAAGCATCCACGCAAATACCGCTAGTGAAGCATGGTCGCATCTCCAAGGATCATCCAATTGGTCAAATCATTGGTAGTCCTTCCAAAGGAGTAAGAACTCGTTCTAAGCATGCTTCATTTTGCGAACATCACTCGTTTGTTTCTTGTATTGAACCCACTAGCATAGAGGAAGCACTTGAGGACTCGGATTGGGTGATGGCCATGCAAGAAGAGTTGAACAATTTCACCCGCAATGAAGTTTGGGTCCTCGAAGCTCCTCCGAAAGACAAGAACATCATCGGCACAAAGTGGGTCTTTCGAAACAAGCAAGATGAACATGGGGTGGTGGTACGCAACAAAGCAAGACTTGTGGCAAAAGGGTTTTCTCAAGTCGAAGGTTTGGATTTCGGTGAAACTTTTGCTCCGGTCGCAAGACTTGAAGCTATCCGCATCCTTCTTGCTTACTCTTCACATCATAATATTAAGTTATATCAAATGGATGTGAAAAGTGCGTTCTTAAATGGCTTTATTAACGAACTTGTTTATGTTGAGCAACCTCCCGGGTTTGAAGATCCGAGGAATCCTAATCATGTTTATAGGTTGCACAAGGCACTCTATGGGCTCAAACAAGCTCCAAGGGCTTGGTATGAGAGGCTTCGTGACTTCCTAATCATGCAAGGCTTCAAGATCGGGAGGGTGGACACCACCTTGTTCGCAAAAGACGTCAACGGGGATCTTTTCATTTGTCAAATATATGTTGACGATATTATCTTTGGCTCAACTAATGATTTACTAAGCCATGAGTTTGCTACCATGATGTCTAGGGAATTCGAGATGTCCATGATTGGCGAATTGACCTTCTTCCTTGGTTTTCAAGTCAAACAAATGAAGGAAGGGACATTCATTTATCAAGAAAAATATACTAAAGATATCTTGAAGAAGTTCAAGATGGATGAATGTAAGCCAATCAAGACACCCATGGCAACCAATGGGCATCTCGACTTGGATGTGGACGGTAAACCGGTTGACCAATCCCTCTATCGCTCTATGATAGGATCTTTGCTTTACCTTACCGCATCTAGGCCCGATATAATGTTTAGTGTGTGCTTGTGTGCCCGTTTTCAAGCTAACCCTAAGGAATCACATCTTTCTGCTGTGAATAGGATCCTTCGGTATCTCAAGCACACTCCTAGCATAGGCTTGTGGTACCCCAAAGGCGCCAGTTTAGATCTCTTGGGATACTCGGATTCGGATTTTGCCGGAAGCCGTGTGGATCGCAAGAGTACCTCCGGGGGTTGCCACTTGCTTGGGCGTTCTCTAGTTTCTTGGTCGAGTAAGAAGCAAAATTCCGTGGCTTTGTCCACCGCGGAAGCGGAATATATAGCTGCCGGTGCATGTTGTGCCCAAATTCTATATATGAAGCAAACCCTTTTGGACTTTGGTGTGAAACTAGGAAGAATTCCACTCCTTTGTGACAATGAAAGTGCCGTAAAAATTGCCAAGAATCCGGTTCATCACTCTCGCACAAAGCACATTGATATTCGCCATCACTTCTTGCGTGATCACGAAGCCAAGGGGGACATTTCCCTTCAAGGTGTGAGATCCGAGGAGCAATTGGCGGATATTTTCACAAAACCTTTAGACGAGAGTACCTTTGTTAGGCTAAGAAATGAGCTAAATGTGTTAGATGCGGCAAACGTCATGTAAGTTGCCATGTCATATAGAAAAATGCATACATATAGGACACTTGTCTAACCATGGCAAGATAGTGATGAGCAAGGGTTTAGCTAGAGGTGGTGGTCCACTTGTTTTCCTCTAGGCTTGTAGAAAGGCTCATCATGATGAAGCTTTCCATGGGATCAAATTTGACAAGTAGATCTTGAATTCTCGTTATGCATTTCTTGTCATATAGTTGTGCATCTCATGTTTACCTTTCTTTCGCATGTGTTTGTAATTTGCATTATCATTGCATGCGTAAAGGTCACAAAGGAGATCACTTGATGAAAATGAGACTTGTTTTACGTGCAAGATCTTAATTCATGAGAAGTGAAAAGAGTAAAGTGTTAGGTGCGTTATTGCCTAGTGAGCAAGGTCATTGTGAGTTTGAAGCTTTCCTCCTTCAATATTCCTATGACATGGCTCATACATTTTAAATTGACACTTTGTCTCTCTTGCGACTTACCCTTGATTTTGAAAAGAAAAACTATTTAAGTTATTAAGCTATCCTATTTTGAGGGGTAAAGTCGCCTATGCAAGTCCATTAACTTGAGTTTGGTTGAATCTTATAAGTTCATTGGACTTAGCATAGAAAAGTGAGCTGAGAGAGGGTTTTTGGGTTCACCGGTTAAACCGACGCTTAATGGATCTATACCCATCGGTTTAACCGGCGTTACTAAGTGTCAGCCACAGCTCAGTCATTTCAGGCGTTCAACCGGCGTATACAAAATTTGCAGCATCGGATCAACCGATGAACAGAACACAATTTTGACCTGAAAATCAACTGTTATTTGCATCGTTCAACCGACGAGTTCATTTGTCAGATCATCGGTTCAACCGGCGTACAGATACAGATTTGGCAGTGTTTCTGGTAAACTACACCGACGCAATCAACCGGTGCTCAAAACCTAAGCGTCGGATCAACCGGCGATAAGAATTTCTGCCGGGTCCACATGTCATATTTCTCTCTTGCCGGCTCACGACCCATTTGCTCGCGCTTTCGTTTCCACTCGACCCCTCGCCTTCGTGCCGTCCGTGCGCCGCCGCCACTCGCCGTCCGTGCGCCGCCGCCGCTCGCCGTCCGCGCGCCGCCGCCGCTCGCCGTCCGTGCGCCGCCGCCTTCCCGCGCCCGCGCCCGCTCGCGTCCACGCACTGCACCGCCGCCCTCGCGCCGCCGCCGCTTGCACCCGCGCCGCTGCCTGCAGCTCGCGTGCGCCCACGCCGCCGCTGTCCGTCCGTGCCCGTGCCTTCACGCGCGCCCCCGCGCCGCCACTTCCGCACCATCGCCGCTCGCGCCATCCCAGCCGCGCCCGTTGTGCCGCCTGCATTGCAACCATCTCCACCGTGCCGCAGCCCACGTGCCTTGCACACGCACATTGCTTCGCTCTCGCGCATTCACTCTTTCACGCCGCGCACGCCACATGTTCTGCAGTTTGTCCGAGCGTGCAGCGCCGGTTTCTTGTTTCCTTCTGTTGTGGAGATGGGTCGTGACAAGAGGAAGGGGAAGGAGATAGTGGTTGAGGAGCCCGCGCGCAAGCGGACTCGCGCAGCGAGAGAGGCCGAGAGGGCCGAGATGGTGGCTAAGGCCGCCGAGGAGCAGGCGTCTGGCCGTGCTCGTCCGTTCGAGATCAGGGACACGCCAGCCAGAGGTAGAGCCAGAGGCAGAGGCAGAGGGATGGGCAGAGTCCGAGGTGCCAGGGCCACCAGAGCCGTGACAGCAGCAGCAGCAGAGTCTGAGTCAGAGCAGTCAGTCTCAGCGGCAGAGTCCGAGTCAGAGTCAGCGACAGACCAGTCTGAGCAGTCTCAGGGGCAGGCTACACCTCAGTCACCAGCTCTACGACGTTCTGGCCGCACCCGGCAGACGTCCCCACAGAGGAGACCTCACCTGCGACCGAGCGTCGCACCGGACCTAGGACGCGAGGAGGCCACCAGCCACAGGAGCCTCGCAGGTCCACAGCAGCAGCAGCAGCAGCTCGACGAGCCGAGGCCCTAGCGGCCGAGCGCGCAGTGTTCCGCATGGACACTGTCGTGCGTCTGGAGCCAGGTGTACTGCTCCAGAACTTGACCAAGGCCAATGCGGCGAAGGTCAAGAGGCTCAGGTGGAGTGTTCAGGAGGAGGAGTGGTTTCCCGTGACACACGACAGCCGGGTCGATCGCAGATTCTGGACACTTCTTCAGGCCAGTTTCTACGAGACTTACCAGAGACGGGGCCACAGGATTTCCCTCACAGGGTTCTTGACTGGGTTTCACTGAGGACAGCTGCAGGGGGAGCCGATGTCCGTGAGCACTTCGAGCACTTCAGGGGTCTGCCCAGGTTGCTCTCGATTGAGAGGAACAGATATATTGAGGACTGGGTCAGAGTTTTCTACGCCACAGCTTGGATCGCCCCAGAGCGCAGAGCAGTTCACTTCATGTTTGGAGGGCAGGTGTTTGGTTTGTCCAGAGCGACACTCGCAGGGATACTTGGAGTTGATCTTGTTGATGTCTCTCTGCACGAGACGGTCTACGGTGATGCCGATCCACCTCGCAGGGCCATGATTGGCGGGATTGCACCTTCACACGAGGCGATCTCTCAGTGCTTCCGCCAGCCCTTCCCGGCCTCCTACGCCAGAGTCCCCAGCTTGCTGACCCCAGAGGCCTACGCAGTTCACATGGCACTCCGGAGGACTTTGCTCCCGAGGAGTGGCTACCCAGAGGGGTTCACCGGTCTGCAGCAGCTACTGCTTCTTCACATCCTTACTCATGAGCCGTTCGACATTGTTGACTTCATTTTGGCTGAGATTGAGGATGTCATCACTGACGGGATGGGCGTAGTACGACAGTTTCCTTATGCTCACTGGATCAGTTTCATTTGCTCCATGATAGTACCAGCTGAGTCACCCGTCAGTGCAGTCTACCGGCAGGACGAGGTCCCCTGGTTTCCTGTCTACAGACCGACAGCACCCTCAGACAGGAGGCGAGGGAGACAGGCAGATCGTGCTGCCATGGCACGTTTGTCACCAGAGGTACAGGCCCGAGTGGCCCAGGAGGACGAGGCATTACTTGCTGCCGAGGCACAGCTTCCCGGAGGAGATGATGAGATTCATTGGTCAGACCTAGAGTCAGACTCCTCCGAGGATGAGGAGTACTTCCCTGCACCAGCACCAGCTAGTCATGATCATGAGGCAGGAGGTTCAGGAGAGCCAGCTCCAGTGACAGCTGCTGCTACTACAGTTTCAGAGTCTCAGGTGTCTCAGCCGTCTGAGCTCACCGCTCTTCTACAGCAGCTGGTCACTCAGCAGAGGGAGGACCGCCGGGCACAGGAGGAGGCCAGGAGAGCCCATGAGGCCCAGCTTGCACAGATCCAGAGGGAGGCCGCCCGAGAGCGTGCTGCTACGGAGGAGAGTTTCGTCGGCCTTATTGACAGAGTCTCACAGAGGACGGACGCTCAGTTCCAGCAGATGCAGCAGGGCATGATGGCGATGTTCGGGATGATTTCACAGTTGTATTCTCACACCGGACTCGCCCCTCAGCAGCCAGCACAGTCAGGCCTTCAGGGCGCCGGAGCACCAGCACTTGCAGTTACACCTGCTCCGGCCTCCACTGCTCCAGCTTCCTCCGCGACTCCAGAGATTATGTTCTCATTGTCAGCACTTCTCGGGTCTGCGAGTCGTCCTATCTTCTCTCCACTGCCTGCGACCTCACTCTTTCAGGAGTCACCCACAGCGGTGCAGTCAGTTGGCCTCCCCGCAGTACCACAGCCACTACCTTCAGGGGGAGGCGGAGAGGTGTCCTTAGCCCAGCAGTCGTCACAGCCGGCAGCTTTAGCACTCACCACTTCAGATGTTGACACATCTTCTGCTGAGCCGGCTACCACTTCCACGGACCCTCTCCCAGGCAGTGCCAGCACCAGGGCCTCGACGACTGCCTCGACGACAGCCACACCTCCCGTCAGCTCAGCACCAGCCGGTCCTTCAGACCAGCAGCTACCGGCAGTCACTGAGGATCCTCCGTCTGACGACGACGACGACGACGATGACCCGGATCGCTTCCTCGCCGTCCCGCGGCACCCGGATCAGTAGCCATCCTTTTTGGGCTTTGATGCCAAAGGGGGAGAGGGAGTGGAGTCAGGGGGAGGGTAGCACTAGAGAGAGCTCGATCAGTACTTTGTTGTCTCTTATTGTATCATATATTGTCTTATATTTGGTTTAGTTCATGGATATGTACATTTGTCACTTGAGCATGCTGAGCTTTTGAGACATATCTATGGATTTCGTTTGAGCCTTTGAGCTCTTGGTTTCTTTCTTTCGAGTTTGCCTGTGTTTATTCTTGCCATATCTTCTCGCTCTCTCGTTATTTATGTCTGTGTTGTCATCAATCACCAAAAAGGGGGAGATTGTAAGCATCTAGGCCCTTAAGGTATGTTTCGGTGATTAATGACAACCATTATTGTGACTAATGAGTTTGTGCAGCTTTATAGATCATTATTGCTCATTTGGTTATATGTCAAAAGAGGCCCCTAATTTTCTTTATTCAAAAAGGCGATCTCGGCATTCATCTCTATAATGTGTCAAGACTAAGGATCTTCTAGTCCTAAGTGTCATAAGGTTGAGAAGGACACTTAGGTTAGTATAGGTTTTATAGTTTTGTAGTGATCGCACTATTAAGAGGGGTTTAGGCTTAGTAACTTGAGCATGGACATGGTCTGTTGAAAATGGATGCACACAATGGTCACTCAGGTTTCTACAAGCTCAAATAAGTGGTTCTCAACTTATATCTCAAAAATATTTGGATTTCATTCAAGACTCAAGTCAGAAAAGACAAAACCAGAAAAATCCTTATCACCGGATTAACCGACGCCTCAAGTTTTCTATACGTCGGTTAAACGAGGTCAGCTGGTCTGGACAAGTCAATACACCGGTTAAACCGACGTTATTTGAAATTGGACGTCGGTGCAGTTGTCCAGAGACTCGGTTTTCAGTTGATCATTGGACAAATAGACTCACCGGTTAAACCGACGCTATTTGAAATTTGACGTCGGTGCAGTTGTCCAGTGACTTGGTATTTCTGTTGATCAATGGATGATTACACTCACCGGTTAAACCGATGCAACGACGGTTAATCTTCCCAAACAGTAACGGCTAGTTTTTCAAAAGGGGAGTTTTACATTCACCGGTTAAACCGACGATTACTATTGGAGGGACGTCGGATTAACCGGCGCTACGCAGTTTTTCTGGCAGCTTTTTCTCCAACGGCTCTATTCGTGTGAGCTACCTATATATACCCCTCCAATGGGTCATTCTACTACTCTTGACACTAGGCAACATCCAAACACACATACTATAGTCAAGAGCCACCTTGAGCTTCAACATTTCATACACTTGTTCATTCAATCATTCAAGAAGCAAGATTAAGGACTTGAGTAGAGAGAAGCTTGTGTGCATCCATTCTTGGTGATTGGGTTCTTGCTCAAGTGAAGGCCTTAGCTTGTTACTCTTGGTGATTGGCATCACCTAGGCGATCTTGGTGATCGAGGTGATTCTCGCGGAGCTTGCCAAGGATTGTGGAAGCCCGGAGAAGAGATTTGTACGTGGCTTGATCTCCACCACACCGGGATGGTGAACGGAGACTCTTAGTGAGCGCCCTCGTCTTGGTGACTTGGGAGGTGACAATACTCTTTGTGAGTGTCACAACGTGGATTAGGGATGTGTGCCAACACATCGATACCACGGGAAAAAATCCGGTTGTCCCTTGTCCACTTTACTTATTTCAAGCATTATCTTTCATGCAATTTGTTCATGTGCTTGATTTAGGGATCACTAGTTAGCTCTACCTTGCTAGGCTTTATCTCTTTTCATCTTAACTAGCTTGTGTAGGTTGTTTAGCTATCCGGTTGGTGAATTGGTGCCTTTCTAGTTTTGCATAGGTTAAGGTTGTTTTATCTTGTTTTAGAAATTGAAAAAGGCCCAATTCACCCCCCTCTTGGTCCATCGATCCTTTCACCTTGGCTTCGTGATCACGCAAGAAGTGATGGCGAATATCAATGTGCTTTGTGCGAGAGTGTTGAACCGGATTCTTGGCAATTTTTACGGCACTTTCATTGTCACAAAGGAGTGGAATTCTTCCTAGTTTCACACCAAAGTCCAAAAGGGTTTGCTTCATATATAGAATTTGGGCACAACATGCACCGGCAGCTATATATTCCGCTTCCGCGGTGGACAAAGCCACGGAATTTTGCTTCTTACTCGACCAAGAAATTAGAGAACGCCCAAGCAAGTGGCAACCCCCGGAGGTACTCTTGCGATCGACACGGCTTCCGGCAAAATCCGAATCCGAGTATCCCAAGAGATCTAAACTAGCGCCCTTGGGGTACCACAAGCCTATGCTAGGGGTGTGCTTGAGATACCGAAGGATCCTATTCACAGCAGAAAGATGTGATTCCTTAGGGTTAGCTTGAAAACGGGCACACAAGCACACACTAAACATTATATCGGGCCTAGATGCGGTAAGGTAAAGCAAAGACCCTATCATGGAGCGATAGAGGGATTGGTCAACCGGTTTACCGTCCACATCCAAGTCGAGATGCCCATTGGTTGCCATGGGTGTCTTGATTGGCTTACATTCATCCATCTTGAACTTCTTCAAGATATCTTTAGTATATTTTTCTTGATAAATGAATGTCCCTTCCTTCATTTGTTTGACTTGAAAACCAAGGAAGAAGGTCAATTCGCCAATCATGGACATCTCGAATTCCCTAGACATCATGGTAGCAAACTCATGGCTTAGTAAATCATTAGTTGAGCCAAAGATAATATCGTCAACATAAATTTGACAAATGAAAAGATCCCCGTTGACGTCTTTTGTGAACAAAGTGGTGTCCACCCTCCCGATCTTGAAACCTTGCATGATTAGGAAGTCACGAAGTCTCTCATACCAAGCCCTTGGAGCTTGTTTGAGTCCATAGAGTGCCTTGTGCAACCTATAAACATGGTTAGGATTCCTCGGATCTACAAACCCGGGAGGTTGCTCAACATAAACAAGTTCGTTAATAAAGCCATTTAAGAAAGCACTTTTCACATCCATTTGATATAACTTGATATTATGATGTGAAGAGTAAGCAAGAAGAATGCGGATAGCTTCTAGTCTTGCGACCGGAGCAAAAGTTTCACCAAAATCCAAACCTTCGACTTGAGAAAACCCTTTTGCCACAAGTCTTGCTTTGTTGCGTACTACCACCCATGTTCATCTTGCTTGTTTCGAAAGACCCACTTTGTGCCGATGATGTTCTTGTCTTTCGGAGGAGCTTCGAGGACCCAAACTTCATTGCGGGTGAAATTATTCAATTCTTCTTGCATGGCCATCACCCAATCCGAGTCCTCAAGCGCTTCCTCTATGCTAGTGGGTTCAATGCAAGAAACAACGAGTGATGTTCGCAAAATGAAGCATGCTTAGAACGAGTTCTTACTCCTTTGGAAGGACTACCAATGATTTGACCAATTGGATGATCCTTGGAGATGCGACCATGCTTCACTAGCGGTATTTGCGTGGATGCTTGTTGGGGTGGATCATGAGTGACTTGTGCTTGTGGTGGAACATTTTGCTCTTCTTGTTCTTGGACTTGGGGTGTTGGCGTTGACACATTTTCTTGGGGTAGTGGATCAACTTTATCTTGATCTTCATTCACTAGGGGTGCCGTGGAGGTGCTTGGTGTAGATGAGGAAGGTCCTCCCCCTTGATCATTGCCTTCATGCACCTCTTCCGGCTTGATATCCCCAATGGACATCTTTTTCAAGGCTTCTTCAATCTCTTCATCCCCTACATTTTCATAGCCAACAACCTCCTCTTGGGAGCCATTAGATTCATCAAACTCCACATCACATGTTTCTTCAACTAACCCGGAGGTTTGATTGAATACTCTATATGCTTTGGAGTTTGATGCATAACCAAGAAAGAAACCTTCATCACATCTACTCTCAAACTTACCAAGCCTTTTCTTCTTATAGATGAAGCATTTGCAACCAAAGACTCGAAAGTATGAAATATTTGGTTTCCTTCCGGTGATGAGCTCATATGGAGTTTTCTTGAGGAGTCGGTGAGGATACACTCGGTTGGATGCATGACACGCCGTGTTGATTGCTTCCGCCCAAAACTTCTCGGACGTGCCATAATCATCCAACATTGCTCTTGCAAGAGTGATGAGAGTCTTGTTCTTTCTTTCCACCACTCCATTTTGTTGGGGCGTGTAGGTGGCGGAAAACTCATGTTTGACTCCTTCTTCATCGCACCATTCTTCAATCTTCATATTTTTGAACTCGGTGCCGTTGTCACTCCGAATCTTCACGATTGGGGAATTATATTCCCTTTGAGCTTTTCTTGCAAATGTCTTGAAGATTTCCGGAGTTTCACCCTTATCGCCTAGAAACATGACCCAAGTGTAGCGTGAAAAATCATCAACAATTACTAGGCAATAGAGGTTACCACCAATGCTTTTGTATGAAGTTGGACCAAAGAGATCCATGTGTAGTAGCTCGAGCGGCTTGGAGGTAGACAACATCGTCTTGATAGGATGATGAGTTGCAACTTGCTTCCCGGCTTGACATGCTTTGCATAGCTTGTTCTTGTCAAAAGTGACTTCCTTTATGCCGGTGATCATCCCTCTCTTGTGGGCTTTCTTGAGGTTGCTCATGCCGATATGGGCAATTCTTCTATGCCAAAGCCACCCAAGAGACGACTTGGTGAAGAGGCAAGTCATGGTGCTTGTTTGCTTTGAAGAGAAATCCACCAAATAGATATTGCCATGCCTAAACCCCGTGAATATCAATGACTTGTCTTTTTCATGAGTCACTACAACACCATTCTTGTCAAAGGCACACGTTAGTCCAAGATCACACAGTTGTGCAATAGAAATGAGGTTAAAACTAAGTGCTTCTACAAACAAAACATTTGAAATGGATAAATCTTTTGAAATTGCAATTCTACCCAAACCTAAGACTTTCCCCTTTGAGTTATCACCATAGGTGACATGTTCATGATCGCCGGGGTCTTCAAGTGAGGTGAACATGCTATCATTACCGGTCATATGTTGAGAGCAACCGCTATCAAGTACCCAATGTTTTCCACCGGCTTTGTAGTTCACCTACACACATGAGAATTTATTTTTGAGTTTTCGGAACCCAAACAAGCTTTGGGCCTTGCACATGTGTGACAAGAGCTTTTGGGACCCAAAGTTGCTTGGGGAGCTTCTTCTTCGACTCCTTAGCAATTTTGCCAATGAACTTGGCCTTCACCTTGCCCTTCACTTTACTCAAGAGAAAATGATTATTTTGAAACATTGATGAGTAATTCTTGGGTAATTTAGGAAGAGGACGTGATGGTAAAGTGCACTCCCTAGTGTGGTGCCCGGTGACTTGGCAATGTTGGCAATATGACCCAACTTCCTTGATGAAGCTTGTCTTGATCTCCGGAGAAGGAATTGTAGCCATGTTTGGCTCCGGAAATGAACCAAGACCTCTCTTACCATAGTCACGGTTATTGTTAAAGAGAATCTCCTTGTGGATGTATTCTCCCCTTGAGAGTTTCTCCACACTACTCTTGAGGCTTGCCACTTGATCCATCAATTCCTTTTCCCTAGAAGAGGCAAGCTTGGGCACAACATTAGTGGCATATGCATCAATGAGTAGGTCATCACATGAAGTAGAAGCATTGACCTTTTCATTAACAACTTTCTCAAGACTTGGGTCAATTACTTCATAAGCAAATTCAAGTTCTTGATACTTGTGAGCCAACTCCCTATGCTCTTGTTTGAGCTTTTTGTGGCTCTCTTCAACTTGCTTAGCAAGTACAAGTGACTCATTGTGCTTTTTGAGCAAGTCATTGTACTTACTAAGTAAGTCGTAGTGGGCAAGCTCTAACTTGGCATGAGTGCTCTCAAGAACTTTAACTTTTCCCTTTTCCCTCTTGATGACGGATGTATACTCATTGATGAGGTTAGTAAATTCATTTGGATCAAGCTCTTCATCACTATCATCTTCACTATCTACCTCACATACCTTGGTGTTACCTTTTGCCATGAGGCACATAGGAGGCGGAGGTAGAGATGGTTCTTCATTGGTGAGGGCGATGGTGACAATGTCTTCTTCATCACTTGAGTCTTCGCTTGATGAGACATCGGTCACCCATTCTTGTTTCTCCACCAAGAAACTTTTCTTGGTGTGCCCTTTCTTCTTTGGGAAGAGCTTGGTCTTCTTATCATGGGTCTTCTTCTTCCCAAATCTCTTGTTTTTGTTCTTCCTCTCCTCTTCTTCATCATCGCTTGAGTCATGGCGATGCTTACTCTTGTTGTCCTTGCTTCTTTTGTCCGGCTTGGGGCAATTAGGACGGATGTGTCCTTTTTCGCCACAATTGTAGCAAATCTTGTTCTTGACATCCATTGGCCGGAACATTCCCTTCTTGGAGTCAAAGTTGAAGCCCTTCTTATTGATCTTCTCATTCAAGCGTGTGAACTTTCTCATCATGAGAGCAAGTTCTCCATCATCTTCAATATCGGATGAGCTCTCAAGATGATCATCTTCTTCATTGCTTGAGCTTGAGTCTTGTTTGACCATCTTGAGCTTGTGGGATTTGTTTGTCTTGGTCTTTAGAGCAATTGACTTGCTTGATGTTGGCTCTTCGGTCATACCAAG
The DNA here is from genome assembly GCF_002211085.1 of Panicum hallii. Classification (NCBI taxonomy): domain Eukaryota; kingdom Viridiplantae; phylum Streptophyta; class Magnoliopsida; order Poales; family Poaceae; genus Panicum; species Panicum hallii. Next base: position 45,355,355 of record NC_038043.1, on the reverse strand, counting down.
AATGCTCATTTCATGAGCGCGAATTTCGCCCACAAGTTCTCCAACTTCCATTGCGGCGAGATCCTCCTTTTGAAGCATAGCATTGATAATGTTATACTTGGGCTTCGGGAGTAGCATGAGGATCTTGCGATTGATGGATGCACTGTCAATTTTGGATATTTCAAGTGCATTAATGTCCTTGACAATGACATTCAAGCGAGAATACATATCATTGCAATTTTCATGAGCTAGCATTTTGAAGGAATCATACTTAGCTCTAAACAAGTGATATTTTTGTTCACGAACTTTGGTGGAACCTTCATGTATTTCAATGAGCTCCTTCCAAATATCACTTGCTAGATTCATGCCATTTACTCTAGCAAAGACCTCCTCACTAATAGCTTCGAAAATTGCATTTCTAGCTCTAGCATTCCATTTTAATTGGTCGGGGGTGGGATCTCCGGTGAACCCGACTTTAGTTGCCAACCACACTTCGGGGGCAATCGCATCAAGGTATGCGGCCATGCGAACTTTCCAATAGGCAAAGTTCTTGCCCTCGAAGTGAGGCGGCGAACCACCCATCTTGGCCATAGCTCTAGGCGGTGAAGCCTAATGATCCAAATGAGCAACGAGGCTCTGATACCAATTGAAAGGATCGATGGACCAAGAGGGGGGGTGAATTGGGCCTTTTTCAATTTCTAAAACAAGATAAAACAACCTTAACCTATGCAAAACTAGAAAGGCACCAATTCACCAACCGGATAACTAAACAACCTACACAAGCTAGACAAGATAGAAAAGAGATAAAGCCTAGCACGGTAGAGCTAACTAGTGATCCCTAAATCAAGCACATGAAAGAATTGCATGAAAGATAATGCTTGAAAAAGTAAAGAGGACAAGGGACAACCGGATTTTTTCCCGTGGTATCGATGTGTTGGCACACACCCCTAGTCCACGTTGTGACACTCACAAAGAGTATTGTCACCTCCCAAGTCACCAAGACGAGGGCGCTCACTAAGAGTCTCCGTTCACCATCCCGGTGTGGTGGAGATCAAGCCACGTACAAATCTCTTCTCCGGGCTTCCACAATCCTTGGCAAGCTCCGCGAGAATCACCTCGATCACCAAGATCGCCTAGGTGATGCCAATCACCAAGAGTAACAAGCTAAGGCCTTCACTTGAGCAAGAACCCAATCACCAAGAATGGATGCACACAAGCTTCTCTCTACTCAAGTCCTTAATCTTGCTTCTTGAATGATTGAATGAACAAGTGTATGAAATGTTGAAGCTCAAGGTGGCTCTTGACTATAGTATGTGTGTTTGGATGTTGCCTAGTGTCAAGTGTTGTAGAATGACCCATTGGAGGGGTATATATAGGCAGCTCACACGAATAGAGCCGTTGGAGAAAAAGCTGCCAGAAAAACTGCGTAGCGCCGGTTAATCCGACGTCCCTCCAATAGTCATCGTCGGTTTAACCGGTGAATGTAAAACTCCCCTTTTGAAAAACTAGCCGTTACTGTTTGGGAAGATTAACCGTCGTTGCATCGGTTTAACCGGTGAGTGTAATCATCCATTGATCAACAGAAATACCAAGTCACTGGACAACTGCACCGACGTCAAATTTCAAATAGCGTCGGTTTAACCGGTGAGTCTATTTGTCCAATGATCAACTGAAAACCGAGTCTCTGGACAACTGCACCGACGTCCCTTTTTAAATATCATCGGTTGAACCGGTGAATTGACTTGTCAAACTCTGCTGACCTTGTTTAACCGACGTATATAAAACTTGAAGCGTCGGTTAAACCGGTGAATAGGATTTTTCTGATTTTGCCTGTTCTGACTTGAGTCTTAAATGAAATCCAAATATTCTTGAGATATAAGTTGAGAACCACTTATTTGAGCTTCTAGAAACCTGAGTGACCATTGTGTGCATCCATTTTCAAATGACCATGTCCATGCTCAAGTTACTAAGCCTAAACCCCTCTTAATAGTGCGATCACTACAAAACTATAAAACCTATACTAACCTAAGTGTCCTTCTCAACCTTATGACACTTAGGACTAGAAAGATCCTTAGTCTTGACATATTATAGAGTTGAATGCCGAGATCGCCTTTTTTGAATAAAGAAAATTGGGGGCCTCTTTTGACATATAACCAAATGAGCAATAATGATCTATAAGGCTGCACAAACTCATTAGTCACAATAATGGTTGTCATTAATCACCGAAACATACCTTAAGGGCCTAGATGCTTACAACCTGATTACTAAGGTATAAGTTCATACCAAAAACCCACATTAAAAGAGAGAGAAAAGATATAGCACAAGCATAACCACAACCACAAACATGGTCCACAATAACCATAACCATAAACATGGTCCACGATTTAATTCATCTTCAAGTTCAATTATCATGTGAGGGTCCAAGCCGCTCTTAACCGTGAGCACGGCTGATATATCAGTTTTCACTCTGCAGAGGTTGTACACTTTACCCACAATTCGTGTCTCCCGATTTGCCCGAGGTAGCTAGCCTCTTAAACACTTCCGAGGTGAGTGGCAAGGGATTCACTACGAGGCCTTTACAAAGATTCCCTAACTTATGACAGTCCGCTGAGGTTTCAAGCCAAAGCGGTCATAACTCTCCCTAATGAGGTAGACGCCTTACCCAGGACCATATCATACCCTCAAGAGGACCGAGCTATACCCCGACGATGCAACCCCTCTTGCCCTTTCGGTAAGATCGTCATAAGCTAGTGTTTCTAATTAATCAGACAAGACCAGAGCCATATAGTATTGTGGTTGCACTGTTTTCCTGGGTGGTTCTCCATGTTCCGATTAAACATATAATCTTGTATTAACAACGCATAGCGCATGAACATGGATAGAATAGGTGTAACATCATCATTGTTCTCATCATGATTATATATTATTCCCAAACCATAACCAGTTGAAGCAACTAAGCAATAGCTACCCAACAATAAAGATAAAACCCAGGTTGACAAGGAATGATCATAAAGACTAGGCATATCCTTAATTAGGATCCATCAATATTAGGACACATGCATGCATATAAAGAAAAAGTTATATTTATTGTGATTATTAGGACAAAAGCATGATCAAGGAAACACATGCCTTTCTTTTAGAGAATAGCTGCTCAGAGTTTTCAACTCTTGTTCTTGAATCTCTAAATCTTCAAAGCTGTTGGATCACGCTCCTTCTAACGTCACACAAGCAACGGGCCCAAAACATACAAGCAAGCAAACAAACAAGAACAACTAAGAACAGATACAACAAATAAAAAGAAAAGCTTTAAAAGAGCGAACTAAAGGATAAGGCTCGATGCTATGGTCACGAGAGCGCAAGAAACGCGGAAAACGGAGCTAGGGTTGAAAAGATACAGCTATCGGGAGATTTATATTATAAAAGAATAAAAGAACGATAGGCTTTCATTTATTTTAATTTAGAAAACCAATGTAAAAGATATTCAAAAGAGAATACCCCTAATTATAATTAACTCATATTATATTTGCATTTATAAAGACGAAGTAGAACTTAGTCAAATTTTATATACAATTCTCTATGTATAAATTACACTAATTAAATAATTAATTAGAAAAGAAAACTTGTGAGAACATCTAAACGCATAACTTTATGATTCGAGTTGAACTAAATAAATTAAATTACAAACACATTTAAGTTGATATTAATCAAATTAACATTAATTATGAAAACCGGAGAAAAGACTTAATTGGATTTTATTTCGGAAAACTATATGAGAGGGTATTATTCAAATTAAATTGATATTAAATTTTAAAAACAGGAAATACGGCACAACAACGCTACTAAACGATAGCTTAGGGTTTTAGAAGACTAACGCAAAAAGAACGGGTCGAAACGGATATAAAACGCGGAAACTACGCATAAAACAGCGCTGCAGGGACCTATACGCAATTAACTATAGACTTTAGGGGTTAGCAGAAAAGAAATACAAGACACAGAAAATAGTGCTTGCAAAATAGGAAAAGATTAGGGTTAGATCTGAAAAATTCCATGGTGGGGCTGGATTGAAAAGATGGAAAAGATGTAGGGGGTTTCCTACAATTTTTGCAAGACACAGGAATTTTCACGGTAATTACAGAATCTTCCAGGGACCTAATCTGAAAAAGCTCAAAATCACGCAGCAATGGTGGCGGCGGGTACTGTAGCTTGAATTCCCGTTGATTTAGGGCACGAGAGCTCGCGGGAAGCGGGGCAAATGAAAGAGGACGACGAGGGGATTCCGTTCCATACCTAACTTACCCCGGGGACGCATCGTAGAGATCGAATTTCGCGGAGGAAGGAGGTGGCTGTGGGTCTGTTCTGGATTTCTGGGTGGCAGCGCTCCTGCTGTTTGTGCTGGCGGCGGCCTGCAGGCTCGGCAGGGAGCGCAGGTTGCTGGGCAAGGCCGGCCCGCAGGGGAGGCTGCGGCTGCAGGGCTTGGCACCTGGGGCGTCGCAGAGGCGGGGTACGACGCCCTGTTGGCCGGCGGCGCTTCTGCTGGTGCGCACGGGTGCAGGAGGAGGAGCACACGAGGCATAGACAGGGGCGGCTGGGGCGCACGGGCGGTGCAGCTGGTGGCGCACAGGAGCAAGCGCGGCAGCAGGAGGCAGCGCAGGGGGCTGGGCGACGGCGGTGTAGGCCTGGGCGCACGGCTTCCTGGTCTGGTGCGGCGGCGCTCCTGGGGCAGATGCGTCGCGAGGGAAGAGGTAACAGGAGCGTGCAGGAGACCACAGGGGCGGCGATAGGGGAGGCACAGGCAGAGAAAAAAAAATGCGACCTAGGGTTAGGGTTATGCTAGCAGGATTTATAGGGTACGCAGGGAGCTGAGATTTGGCAACTAGGAGGGCGCGAGGGCTTGCACGGAGGGTGCGCGGCGGCGGTTGAGCAGCAGCCGAAACGAGCAAAGAGTTTGCGGAATTAGGGTTACGCGAGAATTTATAGGGCACGCAGGAGCCGACGCAGGGAAGAAAAATTAGGGCCGGCTACCGGGGAACAGGAGGTGCAAGACACGTTTAAATAGGCCTGGAGATATCGTGCTGGGCTCCGACTCGAACGAGGATAAGGATGCGGCAGCGCATCAGGCTGGGACTCGTTCTTGAGTCCAGATTGCTTACGGGAGACGGGATTGGACCGACCAGCGGGTCCCACAATTTAACGAGCAAAGAGAGGATAGAAGAGGTAACGGAAAAAGAAAACGAGATTGACCAAGCGAGTTATGCACCGAAACAGGTTCGGGTGAGGGCTGAATACGAAAACGAGCTGACAGAGCCAGTTGAACGCGAACGGGTTATTCGTGAACGCGGAAAATAGAAGGAAAGGATCAGGCCGAGTCGTTGGAGCTGATGGTGATCGAACATCATCGGAAAAATACTGAAGACGAGCCACGAGGCGTCGTTTTCGAGCATGACTTGATCGGGAAAAATGGTTAGATGATCGGGAGCTCGATAGAACTTCTTAATGATTCGGAGAGGATAAGGTTAAAAGGATATACAACAAAGATACGGCTCGGTCTGACTGCGATGAAAATGAAAAAAAATAGAAATATTTTCCAGAACATATTTTTAAGTTCAAAATAAATCTAGAAAAGTCCAGATAAATATTTCAAACCACGAAAAATATATCCGGAAGAATCCCAAAAATTTCCGAGGAAAACTCGGGAGGTAATTTGGGTCACGAGGATTCCAAATAAAATATTTGGGACTCATAGAAAAAGAATTTTAGAGCTTTCCAAGTAAACAAAATGGATCTAGCTCTTGGATAAATAGAATAATTGCCAGAAAAATCTTTAAAATTCTCGGAAAATCCTTTTGATAGATGAACACATTGCAAGAGATAGTCACATCCTAAAATTAAATATTTTAGGGTGTGACAGAACTACCCCCCTTAAACAGAATCTCGTCCCGAGATTCGCAAGGGCTGGTGGCAAAGACGAGAGTTATGGCAAAAAGATTTCATCAAGGAGGCGACCAGATAATGAAATGGGTATCGAGAAAATGAGAGAGTTTAGATTGGGATCTTCACTTGCTTTCAGCTGGATTGAGCAGAAGGCGTTGACGAGAGATTCACAAGGGCTGGTGATTGGAAGGGGAGATAGAACACATAGTTTTTTTTCCTTTTTTTATAAGGGGTAAGGCAAGATGGCAAGATGGGTAACAAGAAAAGGAGGGAAGATGATTGGGTTTTATTCACATGCTTCCAAGCTGATGGGGTTGATGAGAGATTTACAAAACCTTGTGGTCGAAAGGAGGCGACAAGGTAACAAGATGAGTATCATGAAAGAGAGAAAATGGATTTGGGTCTTCTGTGCTAACTTTCGCTTAGGAGCAAGAAGACGGCGTTGACGAGAGATTCGTAAAGTCTAGAGATAGAAAGGAGAGATAAGGCAAAGAGCTTCTGACAAAGAGTAGAGCGATATGACAAGATGGGTATCGAGGCAAAAAGATGGAATTTGGGTTTGGGTCTTTTCTGCTGGCTTATGCTTTGGAACGTGAGGATATCGTGGTTGAGAAAACTAAGGGAGAAATGATGTCATTGCAGGCACAAGACTGACAACGCCTCAACGAGCAAGGACAAGGAGTCTAAGCAGTCAAGAGCAAAACAACAAGCATTACAAGCACACCAAAACAAACCATCAAACAATCGACCAAGCGAGTTATGCACCGAAACAGGTTCGGGTGAGGGCTGAATACGAAAACGAGCTGACAGAGCCAGTTGAACGCGAACGGGTTATTCGTGAACGCGGAAAAGAGAAGGAAAGGATCAGGCCGAGTCGTTGGAGCTGATGGTGATCGAACATCATCGGAAAAATATTGAAGACGAGCCACGAGGCGTCGTTTTCGAGCATGACTTGATCGGGAAAAATGGTTAGATGATCGGGAGCTCGATAGAACTTCTTAATGATTCGGAGAGGATAAGGTTAAAAGGATATACAACAAAGATACGGCTCGGTCTGACTGCGATGAAAATAAAAAAAAAATAGAAATATTTTCCAGAACATATTTTTAAGTTCAAAATAAATCTAGAAAAGTCCAGATAAATATTTCAAACCACGAAAAATATATCCGGAAGAATCCCAAAAATTTCCGAGGAAAACTCGGGAGGTAATTTGGGTCACGAGGATTCCAAATAAAATATTTGGGACTCATAGAAAAAGAATTTTAGAGCTTTCCAAGTAAACAAAATGGATCTAGCTCTTGGATAAATAGAATAATTGCCAGAAAAATCTTTAAAATTCTCGGAAAATCCTTTTGATAGATGAACACATTGCAAGAGATAGTCACATCCTAAAATTAAATATTTTAGGGTGTGACAATCCATTGCAATGGTTGTCAGCATTTGCCCTCTATACTTTCTTATAAGAAAGGTCCCATCGATGCACAGGATAGGCCGGCAGTGTTGGAATGCGTTAATGCATGGACCCAAGCTGAAAAAGACCCGCTGCAATATGAAGGGCGGACCTTGTCATAATAGCTTCCAGGATTTCTCTGACAAATTATGGCCAACAATCGAGAAATATTATCATATGCAGTCTCGAACGTGCCAAATCTCATCTCTAACACTTTCTGTTTTGCACTCCACGCCTTCCCGTACGAGATGGTATACATGTACTTCTCCTTAATATACGTGATAATAGACTTTGGTTCAAATGATAGGTTGGCTACTATCATCCCGTACATCTTGTTTGCAATAAATTGCGATGTAAGGTTGCGATGGAACTTCTGCACGCCCGGCAAATGACAAGTGTGCTGAGTGACAATTGAGCATTCCTAATAATCTTTCCATCTGCCCTTATAAGCATGCACCCGCCACGGACAGTCCTCCTTCACACATACCACATCGTACTTACGACACTTGCACTCGACTATTTTGAACTCTCGCATAAGAGAGAGAGACCAACACTTAACAGCTTCCTTCACCTCATCAATTGACTGGTACCTCGCACCCTGGACAACTTCATTCTCCCTGCAATCCCAAGACACGCTGGATCCCTCATCTATGACAAGATGACTGAAGTCGCTACTCACCCTTTCTTCAGGCACATCCTCGTCATCATCAGACGAATCGGCATTCATTGCTTCATTGAACTCACGATCTTCGTCTCGCAGCTGTTCAACAATACGGAGTATGTTCTCCCCCTTATCAGCCACGTATTGAGGTGCTGCGGTGCCACCTGCCTCAATGTTTGGCTCCTCAACTTCTTCATCAACATCTTCATCCCCCGCAGCAGCTTCGATGTTTATCAAAGCCTTCTGGTATACACTGACAAGGAGTACCAGTGGCCATTGCCAATGACTTGCATTTTGCAGATAACTTAACCAGTCATCGTTGCTTGCAAGTGGCATCAGCTCCCAGATCAAAGCGTGAGTGGTACAATTTATGACGCACTGAACACTCACAGTGTGTGTCTCCTGATTAATTCTTAATCCGCTCATTAACCAGTTGTATAGGGATTCAAATATCCTCTCATGCGGTCTGATAATTCCTTTGACCGCACAGCTGAATTCACTTAAATCTACCCCATTCGGCCCATAAATCACATTTCCTTCTCCGTAATATATACTAAAAGTACCCTTCTCGGAAGACATATCTGTCAATTATTAATAAACTAATTATACTACATATTAATACACAACGACCCTAAGTTTCAGCGATTCCAGCGATCCCTAGATTATATTTTCCAAATTCTAAACTATTCAGAATATAAATTATAGTAAAAACAATTGAAAATACTAAAAACTATTCAAAATATAACTACCCTAAGAAATATTTCTAAAAATAATTGAAAATACTAAAAACTATTCAAAATATAACTACCTTAAGAAATATTTCTAAAAATAATTGAAAATGCTAAAAATTATTCAAAATATAACTACCATAAGAAATATTTTTAAAAACAATTGAAAATACTAAAAACTATTCAAAATATAACTATCCTAACAAATATTTCCTAGATTGTAGTTATTGTCAAGTAATTATACGACTAGAACGATAATATAACTCCAAATCGACGTGTTAATAGGGCTTCGCCGCTTCCTCTCCTCTCTTCCTCTCCTCCCCTTTCTCTCTTCCTCTCCTCCCTTTCTTTTTTTTCTGATTTTTGCTTAATAAAATAGAAATTTGGGGCAGATGGGGGCTTATATAGCGGGAGGGGGGGACCTCCCGTCCGCCCAACAGGCGGGATGCCTCGCGGCCACGTCAGGGACCTTTTCGTGAATAAGAAAAATTCCTTTTTTGCGAAGAGACCCTCGGAAGGGGCCTAGAAAAATATTTGGCACCTCCCGCCCGTTGGATGGGCGGGAGGTTTCCGGCCAGCGGGAGGTACCCCTTTTGCCAAATTTTTCAGATCGGCACCCCTTTTTCGAATTTAATTTTTTTATCCCTTTTTGCAAAAAAATTCTTGCCGCTGACAGAAGCTGGCCGAGTACCCCAACGCCTCCACGCCTCCACGCCGCTTGTCGTCTGCTGCTGGCAGCCTGGCACGCCGTTTGAAGCAGCTGGCGTTTCTTAATTCAGGCTATGAACAATGCTTCTGAAGAACAGCAGGGAAGGGTTTACACGTGCTGTATCGTTTACTGATGCTTCACAGGATCAAATCACATCAGTAGTAGCTGCAATCTGCAAAATCCTTCTTTGGACCAAGAAATCACATACGTTCTCAAGACGTCATCGTGTTTTCTAGTCAAGTTTACGATACAAGTTTTATAGATAAAGATAGAATCGGTTCTGCTCACTACCCCAACTGTGAATTTCCATACTACTTACAAATTCCTGGTGTAAATGGCACACCTATGTGGAGATGTGGACATGTAAAGCAACTCATGAGTTGTGTAAAAAGCTGACGTATCGACTAACAGAATATGTTCTGTCGGATGTAACTAATTGCTCGTTACAAGGTTAGTTGGTTGTACTATTTCCCTAAAGATGTGAATGATTGGTTTGTCAACCAGTACATGATAGCATATCCATAATCCCTAGTTCACAATGATTGGTACTGGTTGAACATCAGATGGCACTGGTTGATAAGTAAAAGTGACAATCATATTGTTGTGAATCAGAATGCCAACAGCCCAACAATATGTAGCACTTGCTTCTGAGTATTTTCTATTTAAGACAAACTAACAAAGATACAAACACTCTGAAATTCCACAAAGTAACATTTGATTTAAGTGGTCAGCCCCTTTTATTTCATGGTGTTTGTCCGTAACCCCTTTTATTTTCTATCTCAAATGAAATTTCCACAACTGCTCAACATGCCCGATCCAGATGTTAGGAGATAGCCGTCCACGGCCCGTACATGTTGATTACAAAGAAGTCATTTAACTGCATGATAGTAAAAGCCTGCATCAAAACCGCATGTTCCAATGCTTATACATTGTGTGGGTTGCCTACATTTATGATATACTCCATTCGTCCCAAATTATTAGTTGTTTTGGATTTTCTAGATATATGAATTTTGCTATGCACCTACATAACATATATCTAGATGCATAGCAAAAGCTATGCACCTAGAAAAACCAAAACGACTAATAATTTGGGATGGAGGAGTACGTTACAAGATTAAAAAGAACTGCATGTCAAATTACCTCCAAACACCACTATTATCACAATCTTGTATCACCACCTTCAGCTTCCATAAACAGCTTGTGTTCTCTAATGTATTCAATTAGTTCATCACAAGTAAGATACTTTATCGACAGGCATCTTTTTATGCAGTCTCTGAAATTTAGCCATACATAGATGCATCTCAATGTTCCAAAAACTATTATTCATAACACTAGCACAAAATTATCCACAAACCAATGTCTGTAAGACTGATACCTTACTCTGGCTGAACTGATTTGATTTGGCACAATCTCATCGACTGAAATGATGTTATCCTGAAAAGGAGTTAGGAAATGATCATACACAAATAAACAGTAAAGAAGCTTATACTGCTCCATACTAAAATCCTCAGACTACAAGTTTGTACCCTGCATTCTTGCAGTATATCACTGCCGGCTATCAAATTGCCAACATCTTTTCCTTCTCTGCGTATACATATGACACCGAAGTCCTTGCATATAGTTCTGACCTGGAAACAAAAGTCAGTGTCATCAAAGTAAGTTGATACACAAGGAAAACCAAAGTGAACCTAAAAAGGTCATCATTGCAAAAGCTTTTTTGTTGCTAGCAAAGTTCAAGATTTCTACCTGATCTGGGATCCAAACTCCTGGAGTGCTGAATGACTCGAGCAAGTCAGAACCACATAAAAGCATTACCTTCAGGCTGCCTGAAAGAAAATTCTTTCTCACTACATATCAAATGTAATAGTATGGAAAAAAAATGAGGTGATGAGGTGCTACGTTGGAGCAAACAATCCTCGCTATATATACCTTGATCAGCTAAACCATCTCTGCACAAAGAGTTCCGAATTCTTGAAAGGACAGTCAAAGTGCGCTGATAACCTTTCTGCATGGCCTATGAAGTACAAGGCATTACCATGTATGAGTTGTTGCTATATCAAAATTACAAATTTCTGTATTATACATGGCAAAACCCAAAGAAACTTATGAGCGAGAGCATGTAAGATCAAATTACCTCCCATGGATCAACCATCACGAAAGATGAGCTTTTGCACGCAAGTTCACAAAAACGAATCCGGTGAGCAGCTGGTAAGAGGTCCTACACAACTTTAAATCTGAACTCAATTAAAAGAGCAGCAACTATCAGTTTCATATGCTTTTTGCAAGGCCACAATAAATACCTTCTTCTTATACGCATCGTTCACCGGAGACATGTAGCCACCCAACACATAATACCCTCGCTGCTGAAGTTCATCCTTTGCCAGTTCTACAGGAAATATGGAGCACAAAAGCTTCACTGCTCGATCCCAATCAGAAGCTGAGGGGTACCAAAGCAATCGACAGGCAGCAGAAATTCAAACTTTGAAGCTTACCAAACATGCGCAGGTGCATGTATGTGGGAGGATTGAAGCTCCCGGTGGCCACGAGCACGACGCCGCCTCGGATTCCTCCGTCCCTGCCGCATCAGAGAATTCGGGAATCAGATGACAGCTGAGTCCATCCATCACGCGATCGAAACAAAAAAAAAAGTCCAGATTTTTGCTACCTGCTCGGTTCAATGGATATCTTTTCCCTCGGGAGAGGCACCTCCATTCCCACCTCCTCCATCGCCGGCGAGAGGGGCGCCGGCGGCGCTCGCTGTGCCCCGTGCGGTGCTGCTGTGGGAGGAGAATCTCGTCGCTCTGTCGGCTCGGCCGCTGGGCAAAGCAGCTCCGACTTGTGTTATGGGCTTCCATGGGTCAGGGCCTTTTAATCACGAAATAAAAGGCCCATGAAGAAAGCATACTGGCATTAGGCCCATGGAAGGTCCACCTGCAGACCAACCCTTCCGGCTACTCTATAAAAGCTCGCCCCCTCCGCTCGCTAGGTTTTTGGCGAGTTCCTCTTCTCCTCGGCGGCGGCGGCAAGCGAAGAAGCCGGCGGCGAAATGGTGAGAGATCGCATCACTAGCTCTCATGGTCGCAGCCTCGAGCTCTCGCATGGATCAAATGCGCTAATTGATCGGTTGTCGTTGCGTGCAGGGCAAGGGTACGGGAAGCTTCGGCAAGCGCCGGAACAAGACCCACACGCTGTGCGTGCGCTGCGGCCGCCGCAGCTTTCACCTGCAGAAGAGCACCTGCTCCTCCTGCGGCTACCCCGCTGCCCGCATCCGCAAGTGTAAGATCCCAGGGTGCTTCCTGCTTCTCTGGTTCAGCTTTCTTATCTTTGTGAGATTCGACCAGTAACCGTCATTGCTTGTGCCCGGAATCGTTGCTCTTACCAGTGCAAGGACGTTCTTGCTTCGTTTTGATCGATATACGTTTGGGACGTGTGCTAATTGATGAAATTGCATGCTAACATCATGGTTAAATTGCTGGATGTGCCTTGATCTTTCAGCAGTAGTTATTTATTTGTGTGGTGTGTTAGTATATCACTGTAAAAGCAGCTATACCAATCTGAACCTTCATGTTTTTCACTTGTAAGCCCAAGCTGGCCTACCTTTTATTGTTTTTGACACGAACTGACATAAGATTCAACTCATTGTCTTCATGTTTACATTGTGTTGGCACCCAAACTTGGTTATTTAGTTGTAGCGAGCTCAAGCCTCTAGGTATGTGGACATGTGTTACCCTTGTATATTTCCTTTAAGGAACTGTGGTATTCAGAATCGCTCTAACTCAGGTACAACTGTTTCTTTTCGAATAGCAGGAGTTGCTATGGTTTTTATGATTTATCTAACTTGTGAAGTATGTTACTATTTTTTATGCTCGTGAAGTATGCACATATTAGTAGCTACAACTTTATTATTTATGGAAGTTGCTACTAGAATACCTAGTAAATTAGGCTGTATTCACATGTTTTGCTAGATATGTGAATTTTTTCTCTGAAATTTCATGTAATTCTGATACCATTATTTCCGTTTCTTCCAAAAAATCAGACAACTGGAGTGTGAAGGCCATTAGGAGGAAGACTACTGGCACAGGGAGGATGAGGTACCTTCGCCACGTGCCCCGGAGGTTCAAGAGCAACTTCACAGAGGGTAAATCCTTGCTCACCTCTTCTTATGCTGTGATCCATGGATTATTGTACTAAACTGCCTCTGCAAAAACTTATCAGGAACTGAGGCGGTATCACGGAAGAAGGGAGCTGCTGCTGGCGCCAACTAAGTGTGTTCTCCACTTAGCTAGGCCGGGCTGTGGATCATGAAACTAGAGTTTTTTTTGCTTTACTTTTATGTTCCTGAATTGAGAGGCAAACGATGCTTGTCTATGTTATTTCATATCCTGGATGTTAATCCTTCAGTTTTGAATGTTGAATCGGGCCTGATTGTTATTTGTCACCCTATTTACAGAATTAACTCTACAGCTGCCTGTGTGATGTTGAGTTATGTTTACTGCTGTGATTTCTGTGATGCTGATGGGGTGAGTGTTGCTTGATTCGTTTGTTTGAGAAGTTGAGAATGCGCATTTGCAATGGTCATTTTGTCTGTAAAGTTTGTCTTATGGACATCTTGAATTGTTACATTGTTGGTAAATTGTTGACACGTGGACATGGCCATCGTGTGCTTGTTCTCTGGTCAAGCATCATTTTGCTCTGTGGGCTTACTGTTGATAGCTCAAACATTGCAATGGATCATGGGGAATGCTGTTCTGTGGGCTTACTGTTGATAGCTCAAACATTGCAATGGATCATGGGAAATGCTGTTCTGGGAGGCTGTTTTGATCCTCGGACTAAACTTTAGTCCTCATCGTATCGGAAAATCAATTGCATAAATAGAGGTTAATTTATGAGACAAATCTAATAAATCTAATTAGTTTATAATTTAACAATGTTGGGTTAGGGTTAATTAGTCTATATTTTGATGTCTAAGCATTCGATGTAACCTGTTGCAAAAAACAGTTGTCCCGTTGCAAGAGTAACTCCAACAAGAATCTTTGGGACTCGGACATGTGTTCTAGACCGAAGCAAACAAAAGAAAAATAAAGAATCTTATTGTGGCGTAACCACACCAGGCACCACACAAACGGGCCCACGTGTCAACGGTTCATGTTACGCCGCCACTTATCCCCTCTGCCATCATCCCTTCCCACTGGCCTCGCGCCCCTCCACATCCCAAGCACACCGCCAGGCGCCAACCTGCCAAGCCTGCCTGCTCCGTTGCCTGGCCATCCCCGTCCCTCTCCACCGCCGAAACCATGGCCAACTCCTGCCTCTCCACCGCCGCGCGCGCGGCGCTGCGCCTGCCCTGTCCCAAGTTCTCGGCCGACGCCGCGGGGACGCAGCTCCAGCTCCAGCTTCAGGTCCAGTACGCGTCCGTGTTCCCGCGTCCGGCGCGCGCGCACCAGCGTCTCGTCGCCGACCACCTCGCCGCGCCCGCGCTGCCCGTGGCGCGGAGGCGCGGGCTCGCGGTCACCGCGATGGTGTCGCACGAGGAGGCTGCGGCGACGGCTGTCGAGGAGGAGGAGGAGGTCGCCGAGGGGCAGTTGCTAGAGCAAGACGAGGTCGCGGAACAAGAGCAGCCGGAACAGGAGAATGATGGGGCCGTCGAGGCCAGCTCGGACAACGGTGGCCCGTCGGAGGCGCCGGGCACCACCACGACCAAGCTGTACTTTGGGAACCTGCCGTACAACTGCGACAGCGCGCAGCTCGCCGGCATTGTGCAGGAGTACGCCACCCCGGAGATGGTCGAGGTGCGCCTAATGTTCACTCAAATGCCGAAAGGCGCGCTTAGCTGCGGCATCGGCCTTTGTGAAAAATTTGGAGGCCGAACAATCTTTGCCTGCGCACCCATCCGGATGTCCACATACTGTAGTAAAATGCCTTCAGGGTTTTATTATTAGATTGTCCAGTAATCTTACTACGGCATTTCATTTCTCGTTTTAGTAGGACCCAAAGCCTTGTTATTGCTGAAGAATAGCGTCATTAGAGAATTGTTCCTAGAACAAAGGGGGTACTTGCAGCACATGTTTAGGACTTTAGGTAGCTTGCCTAAGATTGGCTAATTTGATCACAGAACTTCCATGTTAGGTGTTGTACGATCGTTCCACGGGAAGAAGCCGAGGGTTCGCCTTCGTGACAATGACCACAGTTCAAGACTGCGAGCTGGTCGTCAAGAACCTCGACGGCACCGTAAGTGCAGTATCGTCAGCTGCGCTGTGCTAGCAATTTGTATAGCATTGTACAGCACCAGTCAACTGTATTTGTGACGGCTTTTGAATCTTCGATCAGCTGTACGGTGGCCGGACGATGAAGGTGAACATTGCTGACCGACCGAAACCGAAGCTGCCGCTGTACCCGGAGACGGAGCACAAGCTCTTCGTCGGCAACCTGTCGTGGACGGTCACATCGGAGATGCTCACGGAGGCGTTCCAGCGGTGCGGCAACGTGATCGGCGCAAGGGTGCTCTACGATGGTGAAACCGGCCGGTCAAGGGGCTACGGCTTCGTCTGCTACTCCACCAAGGAGGAGATGGACGAGGCGCTTTCCTCGCTCAACGGAATGGTACGTCATGTCTGAAAAAAACTGTGTGATTGTGTCTCCTAAATAAATGTTGCGAATCCTGCTGCCAAATACTCCTACCAAAATGTGGAATCGTTTCTGATAAACGTGGTGTGCTGAAACATACATTTTTTTCTGAATTAGCTTTGCGCGCTGAAATATGTTTGCTTAGTACAAATAGCTGAAGTTGGAAGAGAGGGTTTTGCTACAGTACTCCAAATTAATTGTGGAAATTATGATTTGATGAATCTTTTATGGTTCGTAGACTAAAAAGACGTAATTTTACCTGTCCTTTCTTTCTAGTGATAAAAAAAATGCTTACAATGTTCAGATGGCATATTGATATGAGTCAGCAGAATACATTGAGCTGAACAGTAGTGCATAATGCAGGAAATGGAAGGCAGGGAGATCAGGGTCAACTTGGCCCTTGGAAAGAAGTAGCAGAGTTGAGATATGGAGGACGGTTGCAATTGACATGTGAAAATGCGACCAAGACGGCGACGCTTACTTATGGGAGAGCGCATTGCAGGAGCAGGGGCAAGGAAAAAGAAATCTTTCTGATCTAGAATAGCATGAAAATTTTGTTGCCATCTGGTGTATATTTAGCAAAGACGGTTCATACATTATGAATTGTGATTCTTACGGTTTTGAGGTGTTGGTTACTAGTGGGCAGCGGTCCATAGTTCCGTCCTCTTGGAACTAGGATTTTTCGATCTGTCTAAATTGTAAGTGTGTTTGGATGGCTCCTCTGATCACTGGAGCACCAATTTGGTGGATCCATGCACTGGTGCACATTTGAAGCTTCTGTTGCTGGAAGACTTGATAGACTGAAAGCATCAGCGGTACACAGATGGTCGTAGCAATACTGACAGATACATCACTCTGGAGATTAAGTGTCTAGTTTCCACAAATCACAAATCCAGGTGTTGACAAAACTCAGTGTATGCACCATATGTGGAAAATGGCTACCAAAGTTGTTTCAGTTTAGAGCATCTCCAATAGGAGTCCTAAATTGGGTCCTATCTTGAAATATAGGGTTTAAGAGAAAAAAAATAGCCTCCAACAGGAGTTCTATTTTTTTAAAAAAACTGGCAAATCAATTTAGGACTTAGTCTTCCGGGTCCTAGATATAGGACTCAATTGGTTGGGTCCTATCTCTCTTTTGCCACGAAATGAGTATAAGCTTTTGAGACCCCGCTGTTGTAAATGACATGCTTTGAGAACCCGATGTTGGAGTATAAGTTTTTTTTATCCTAAACACATCAAATATGTCTCTATTATAGGATTCAAATATAGAACTCATGGTTGGAGATGCTCTTTCAAGTAACCGGATATTTTATTGAGGAAAAACAAATAACCGGATTTCATTCTTGAAGTGATTTGCAATCGATTCAGACATAAAATTTTCAATTCAGGAAATTCAACGGCAGCCATACATAGATAAGAGACACACCGAGTAGCATCTAACGTGAGAGATTTTTTGCTCAGGAAAGAACAAAAAAAACATTGCAAATGGAGAGCCAGATGTGTTGTGTGACATGTCCGGATCTCGTGGCGCCAGGAGCCACTACCACATCCTGCACCAGACAACCTCCGCGCCACTCGTCACTCCTCAGCCCCCACGCCACGTACTGCCGCGTCACTGACGCGTGGGCCTGGGGCCACGCGCAGTGACACGCACAGTAAGTCAGAGGATCTGGTTCCCACGCCAGAGCGACCGGAGGTTTCTGGCACCATGGCCATCTCCACCGCTTGGATTTCCAGATTCTAGCATTCACTTCTGCAAACCTCGGAAACGACAGCTTGGGTAGAATGTTTTCTGTTGCCTGAAAAACCTTTCAGTAGGACGCCGACCCCCACCACCAGTAGCACGTCGATTAGATGGACCCTCGGCCTAGGCTGCCGAAACTGCTGGTCCTTTGTGGACACCGACGATGTGGAACTTGGAGGATCTTCATCATGAACAGAGTGTTGGTTAATGGACAGTTGAGCCACTGCGTTCCCTGTCACCTCCATCTGTTTAGCCAGCAGCTGCTGATCCTTCAACATCTATGCTCGACGATCTTCTTGTTAATTCCAAATTAACTACCGACCATTGTACTGAATGAAGATTTGGATAGGTTGCCGAATTGATACATGTAATCAGTCAACTAGGATTGCTTGCAGAGTGATGATGGTTGGAAGCCAAGTCAGACAGTCCATGCCTGCATTCAACTCTGCTATCTCTACCTCTCTATCATCTCGATTCCCATACTCATCTGATAGCAACTTCTCGAAACAAAATTATTTATTCGATACCGTTGCTGCTGCAAAGCTCGCAAAGCCATCGTACCTTCGTACTAGCTTGTTCCACGTACATCGCATACGGTACACATGCGCTTATGATGACCTTCTGACAGAGAAGCATACTCGTAGTAAATACGCGAGTCACTTCAGCATCTCACTCACGGCCGCGCTTCACGCGCGTTTTCAAATGAATTGAGAAAGCCAAATATGATTTCCACTGACAGCTACGTGATGATGTTGCTGCTGTGTAAGCTATGCTATTAGCCATACATACTGTCCGGCTGATCAAGTGATCAGTGATTGATGGAGAGATCGATGACGCGACCAGAATGTCTATCATCACAAGGTACGCACGAACCGTCCTGAACCACCTCGAGTTGGAATTAGAACTGGCCACAAGATTAGGTTCTTCCAACCTCCAATTCGTGGGGCATAAACATACCAGAAATTCTCTTAAGGGTATCTTGTTTCTACAGGTCTGATCCTCATCCACTCATGCGGCTGTAAGCCTGTAACTCAGGTCTCTGCGGCTTGAGTAGAGATGGCAATGGGTACCCGATATCCGAAACCCGGCGGGTTTTTACTCTCTTAGGATACGAGTACGGGGTAATATCTATACCCGTGGGTTTCTTAATGGGTGATAATCTGTACCCAGCGGGTACACGGGTATGGGTATGGGATCGTAGCACCCGAACCCGCAAACCCACGGATTTTTTAAACCCGACATAATATAAAGAATGCAGATCATATACTCATTTTATTATAATCCAATAACTTTGTTTTAGAACTTTGATGTCTAATACAGTGAACTAGTGGTGCCATGCTAGGGATGGTGGACAGTAACTGGATATTAATCTAGCTGTGAACTTATGATGTCTAATATGATCAATGGTGTTATGATTTGTGAAACACTCTATCAGCCTTATGGATATATCTGAGTGGTTGAGTACTTAACAGTTTGTTGGGCACGGGCAACCTGCGGGTACCCGCCACCCGTGTGGGTATGGGTTTGGGACATAATCTGTACCCGGCAGCGGGTATGGGTTTCTTAGCGGATATATTTTATTCTAACGGGTACGGGTATGGACAATCAATACCCAGCGGACGCGTGCCCGTTGCCATCTTTAGCCTTGACGTCGTTCCATGCACTTCTATCATGCCTTAATGCCTCAGTCAGTCAACTGAACACTATGGCCCTATTTAGCACAGCTTGTGAACCAGCTTCTGACCAATTTTAAGCTGCGGGCTGGCCAAAGCTAGGCTTCTTGACTGCTTCCCCCGCCAGCGCTTACGCACCTCCTTCACAAAACGCGCGTACGGTGAGCAGCGGGAGCGGACCAGTTTCTGCAGCTTATCGGCCTCCGCCCCCCGCGCCGGCTGCCTCCGGCCCCCCGCGCCTCTGCCTCCGCCCCCCGCGCTGGCCTAATTTATTTGTGTAATGACACTCTATTATGTTATCTAATTTATCATTAAGTTATCATTATCTTATTTAAGAGTAGTTTATGATTAATTGTATGATATATTAATTATTAATAATTTATGAACAAGTTTCAGCTGTGCCAAACAGGACCTGTGACCAGCTGCTTCTTTAACCAGCAGCTTCTTTGACCAGCTAGCCACCAGCTGGCTTCTTAACAAGTTTCAGCTGTGCCAAATAGATCCTGTAGCTCATGCCTTCTCGTCCAGAAAACGTCCACTCGGTGTCTTGCCGACCATGCTGCCCATCACAAGCCGAAATACCACGATTCTTTTGCGTTTCTTTGCTACCTTGATCTTGCCGCCACAAATGCAAGAAAATGACTGAAGTCGACCGAATTTCGACAGGCGAGCGATCGAGGCGCTAGAACTATAATCAACTTTAAACTGTAGTAGATAGAGAACCAAGAGCATCCACTTGATCATTTGATTGAGCAAGCCAAGTCAGTGTCGGCCTTAAGGTTTCCGTGCTGCCTTTCCTGTTCCAGACAAGTGTGACAACTGACAATCAAATTAAATTTGACTAGGAACTTCCAGACATGTATCTGAGCTCAGACCTGGATGTCTTTCCTCACCCTTTTCCCCTCAAAACAAGGCTCGATTTGAGCAGGGAAAACGAGATGCAACAAATGGAAGCTGATGACTGTCGTCCAATACCGACAGGCTGCACTAGAGCTAAGTCAGCTTTATTTAAACGAGTAGCTACTAGCTAGCTAGAGGTGCAAAAGGGCACATTCCATACTTCGGAGTTCTATGGACCATCAGACCATGTCAGCATCAGCATCTCCATTAGTTCCCCGGTAAACATCTTCCAATAAAATAGTATTGGAATATTCAAATACCACTTTTAAAATAGTATTGGAATATTCAAATACCACTTTCATAGATTGTTGGAAAATATACTTTTACAGTTCTCCAATAACCTCATCCCAATATAACTAACATATTGGAAGAGTCAAATTTCTCCCATTATTTAAGCGGTGTTGGGCTGAAATATTGGGACAATCTAATAATTATTGGGGAAATGAGAGTTTTTGAGGAACTGTTGGAGTATATTTTTTTTCCAACATTATCAGTTTATTGGGGAAAGAAAGACCGCTGAAGATGCTCTAAGGTTTCCTCATTTTTTTAGATTACACAGTACAACTCAAACACTCAAAACGCACATAGACTCACCCCTATGAACCCACGTACGCTAGCTTAAAAAAATATAATTTTAGAGCACTCGGGCCTTCTTTCGACCACATATTGTTTCTAATCATTATTTCAGGGCATGTTTACGTAGTGAGGTTTGAACACACTTTTAAGTGCAAACAGTTTGAGTTTGAACCGAATTCTCAAAAAGGGCTCATCAAATTGGGGCCCCTCCCCAGGCGTGTCACCTCTGTACTCCACGACGACGGACACAACGGAAAGTCGGATACGGTTGATCTCAGAGACACAGAATCCTTCCAGTACTCCTATCTCCGAATCGATCAAAACTACAGTAGCATTTGAACATTCCTGCAAAATACTCTGCTGCTTCGGGAAACACAACCAGTGATCAAGCAACCCTTGGCAAGTTGATGAATGCTCAGTACTGCCCACGCTGCACCGTAGTGGTGGCACTAGAAGTCTAGAAGAACCACAGACTCTGGGTGCTTGTAGGTAAAGGACGACGTACGCGGCGAGTCTTATTTTACTCCGTGC
This sequence comes from Panicum hallii, assembly GCF_002211085.1. Taxonomy (NCBI): domain Eukaryota; kingdom Viridiplantae; phylum Streptophyta; class Magnoliopsida; order Poales; family Poaceae; genus Panicum; species Panicum hallii. The sequence goes on along the minus strand of NC_038043.1, from coordinate 45,333,849 downwards.
TGGTAATCATTCTGACAGCCGAAGAGATCAGGATTCAGGAGTGCCACTGGACGGAGCAAGTGCTAGCACCATTCGTTTTGATTTCGTCGGAAACATAACTTTTGCTATACATCTAAGATACAGTGTACATGTTGATGCATATAAAAAAATACATATATCTATAAAAATCAAAATAAATTATAATTTGAGATGAAGGTAGTACCTACGACCCACTCGCCTACACGCTCGCGCATCATTACACGCATCACCTTTCCGGCGCACTCGATGGCTTGGATGGACTAACTCTGAATCTCCAACTATATACCGGATCACGATATGCTGCGCCGTGAACACAATCTCCAACTATACCGGATCATGATATGCTGCAGTCAGAACACTGTAGAGAGAATCTTAATTGCAGTGCCACAAAACGGAAATTCTCTGAATACGCAGAATCAGAGTAGCAAAAACTCGAGTCGTACAGGAACAGGAGAACTAATCGCCACCTGACTAGAGAGCTCTGCTGAACAAGAGAACAACACACAGGCTTCCTTTGAAAAAAAAACAAGAGAACACATAGGCACCGATCAAGGAGCGGAGCCAAACACTTCCGCAGAGGAGGCTCCACGGCGAGCGGCAAGATTCCAAATCAGATACAGAGAAGCGCAAACAGGTCGACCAGGGAGCGGAGCCGACGCTTTCGCGGAAGACGCCACGGGCGCGCACGGCCAGGCACGTGCACGTCGCCGGTCGGCGTCACTGGCAGGTCCGGCGGTCAATGGGGGCGCGCCAACAATGCCTGACTTTCACGTGGCCCCGGGCCCGCCAACAGTGACCTGCGGGTTGGCCGTTTCCTCGCCCAGCTCTTCCTCTACACTCCTCTCTTCCCACTGTCACTGTCTCCCCTCACCTCCATCGATTCTGGTCGCATTTTTCGGTTGCATTTTTGCACCCGGGTCCAGAGTTAACCAAAAACTCCGTACTAGGTTGATTCTAGGCTGCTTATTACTACTACTACTACTACTCTGCTAATACGCGCAAGAATTGACAAGAAGGGACCAGGTAAAATTCCATTTTACAAAATTTGCAGAATAGCCCCCGTCTCTCGCTACGAATCCTTTATTCCCCCACCGATTGTCGTCTCGGCTGGCTCAGATCCCAAGTCTACGCTCTCATCCACCCCAGTTCAGTTCCAGCAAGCAGTGCTCCGTGGGCTCGGTCCACCACGCCATCGGCGGCGGCTGCTCCACGGCGAAGAACCCGCCGCACGGCTCGTCGTCGTCCAGGAACCCCGTCTCGTCCTCCTCCACCTTCAGGAAGCCCCCGTGGAAGAACGCCCCGCCGTGGCTCGTCGCGGCGCCTGCGGCCGCGGCGGGCGTGGGAAGGAGTGCGCCCTGTACCTCCGGCACCGGCGCCTCCGCCACGCCCGCGGGCGCGTCCGCGTCGTTCAGCACCGCGCTGGAGTCGCTCTCGGATGATCCCACCCCCGCGACAGGCGGCCCGTCGGAGGCCGCCGGCTCCGCCTTGACCGACGTGAAGCTCGCCGCTGCCTCCTCGTCCCCGAGCTTCGCCTTCAGCTCCTTGATCTGCGAAAATACAGACAACCAACCAAAGAGAGGATCAACCATTGCGCACTTAAAAGAAACGAACGCCGCATGGGTCCTGCTCGTGCAGGAGCCAACCTGCCAACGATACATACCTCGGCGAGGAGGGCGTCCTTGTCGCGGCGGAGCGCGTCGTGGTCGTGCCGCAGCGCGTCGTAGGAGTGGCGCAGCGCGGCGTAGTCCCGCTCGAGCTGCTTGGTCTTCCAGCGCGCGCGGCGGTTCTGGAACCAGACAGCCACCTGGCGCGGCTGCAGGCCGAGGTCGCGCGCCAGCCGCGCCTTGCGCTCCGGCTCCAGCTTGTTCTCCACCTCGAAGCTCCGCTCCAGGGCGCGCACCTGCTCCGCGCTCAGCCGCCGCTTCTTCTCCCCGCCGCCGCCGCCGCGCGCCACCATCTCCTCCGCGTCCCCCTCCGCCTCCATCCCAGCTGCTGCGTCGTAACCATCATCATCTGGCAACCAACAACACGCCTCAAATCTTTCGCACGCGTTCCACCGAAACATCACCCTTAGAAGAATTCGCGCAAGAAAAAGGAAAAAACAAAAGAGGCTGTCAAGTTACCATCCGGATTGGCCGTCGGAAGGAGGGAGGGGCTGCCGCCGCGTGGCCGCTTCATGGCGACTGGAGTTCGATCGATCAAGTGGAATTCAGAGGGCACAGACTCTCTCTCTCTCTCTGTCTCTTTACAGCGAGAACAGGAGCAGAGACCGGGACGGACCCCTCCGCTGCTGCCTCCCTGCTCGTCTCCGTCCCCTGCCGTGATCCATGGCCAGCACCTTGCACCACCCCTCGTCTACGTCCTCGAGCTCCGGCCGATACAGTTCCCTACAATTGCAAAGTTTCTCGGGTGGTTTTCTCGCGATCCAAGAAAGCGCCGGGGCTGTGGAGGGGAGGGGAGTGGAGTGTGGAGTGAGGCCTTCTCTTCTCTGTTTCTTTTTCGGTTTTCCTTTCAGTTCCCGCAAGACTGAAGACCGTGTGCTCTGTACTCTGTGCGTTAATAAAGGGCGTGCGGGAGACCGAGAGGGGGGCAAAGAGGGAGTTCGGGCTCGGAGCCTGGGTTAGGTCCGCGGGGGTGGTGCGGTTAACAGGTGACCATGGTTAACCGCGCAATCGCAGCCGAAGAACAAGCTAGGCGTGCACAGTAACGTGAGTCGTGCCTAGTTTTTGATCAGGCGACCGGCTCAGCGAATCGCTGCTCAACGTGAGGCCGTCCATTGATGCAGTCCAAGACGACCCCCACCAGCACATTAGTTACGGTTACAGAGTTACAGCCCACTAGAAGTTGGGTTTTATTTTTCTAAGAGTAAATTGCACTCTAGGTTCTAAACTTGTACCACAGTTTCACTTAGGTTCTCAAACCTTAAATCATCCATTTGGATCCCTAAACCGTGTTAAGGGGTCTATCCTAGATCCTAAACGCGCCACGCGAGCATCCAACACCGACATGGCATGCCACGTGGTGCCACGCTGGCGAATATTTACAAAAATCCTTATATCTTCTCCCATTTGCTCCTCCTTGCATTTTCCCCTCTCCATTTCTTCCCTGTTCATCTGCTCCCCAAATCTAGTCGTGTGAATGTCCTCACATCGCATGATGAGCTCAAATTGGTGCAAGGGCAGGGCTACACGATTCGCAGCGAGGTCAGTACCTTGTCCACGTTGGGCATTCCGTCGGATGCTCCTCCGGACGGCCGTGACAATCAGCGGGGTGCTGAAGAGAAGCCTGGACCAGGTGAAGCGGTGGCAACAGGCGCTGGACCTGCGTGTTGCGGCGCTGGCGCTGGCCACGCGGTCGACATCAGGGCATGCTGGTGAGGGCGGCCTCGCGGGGCTTGGGTTTCTCCGGGCAGCCGTCGGGTGGCTTTGCCAGGCTCTCACCGCAGCCGTCGTCGATGCTTTCATCGCTCACCACCGCGTCACGCATGACGACACCGCCACCGCCGATGCAGCAACTGTTCCAGCTCGCCGCCGACATCGGTAGCCTCATCGCGGCAACAGCTGTCCCCAGCGCCATTCCCCTCCATCTACCCCTTTCTCTCTTCTTCCAGCTCGGGACAAGTTGAGCTCCCTCTGCCGCCTACAGCAATACGCCGGCCACACTCCCTCCCTCTCCGATTCCCTGCGCAAGAGCCTCCCCCACCTCCTCCCACCACCTTCCCCGCCACTTTCCCCATTCGTTCCGGCCGTTTCCCGGCAGGAATCGCCTCCACCCCGGCCGGTCGCCATTGAAGTCCGCCGGAGCTCCGAGCACACGCCGACGAACCTCTTCCGACCTTCCTCTATCCGAGCCGAGCCCATGGTGAGCACCGCGACACCGCACTCGTCCTCCTCTAGCCCTTTTCCCCACCGCCACTCGCGCCGCCGCAGGCTCACGGCAACCCACTGATGCTCCGCCAGTCACAAACCGCCTCCGCTCACCCCATGCCGCGCTGCGGCTACGCCTTGGCACGATGGCTGCGGTGCCGCTTCGCTCCGCCGCCGTCTGCCCACGGCCGGTCAATCTACCGTGAAAGTGCATTTGGTCCCCTCAGTGGGTTTTGATGTTAATGAATGCATAATTAAGAGCTAATGTGTTTATCAGTTTATCAAGCTATGGACAGGTTAAAATTCAATAAAAATAAAATATTTGCATGAAAAGATGCCAATTTACTTGATAGATAGTGATGGAGCTCAAAAAATATCTTTATTTATTTTATATGAATTTGAGTATAGGAAACACCGTAGATGCAAGGAGACGATTTGAAGATGTCTAAGTGATTAATTGAGATGCTAACCTCCTATGAGACATACTCCCATGTGAAAGAATCTCAAGATACCTAGAGGGGGGTGAATAGGCAAATCTGAAACTTAAAGCACTTTAAATAATGTCAGTAACACAGATGTCCGGATACTCCGGATATATGTCCGAATACTCCGGGTTTTGTGTCCGGAGTTTCCGGAAATATTGTCCAGAGAGTCCGGGTATGAAACAATGTGCACACTAACAAGATATTGATGCTGCAAATTAGATTGAGTAAATTTATGCAAGCTAGTAGTACCTTAGACCTAAAAAATTAGTCTCACAAGCAAACATCTAATAAAACTAGTAAGAAGCACAAAAGAGAGACAGAATTTGTTTCCCGAAGTTCACTCCCAAAGGAGCTACGTCTCCGTTGAGGAAGGATTCAAGAGACGGTGCTCAAGAACCCCTATGCTCCTTTTCCAAAGGTGAGACCAACGCTCAAACATAAGGTTAGTTACTATATGTTCCTCCGAGAGGAATGAAGATTACAAACTTTCTGTGGTGCTCACAACTTGCTTGAACACGACGCCTAGCCGTCTAGGAGCTTGAAGCTCCAAGAGTAATAAACTTGAATCCACCGGCTAAGGGTGTTGGGCTCAAGAGATGGAATGGAAACTTACTAATACCAATATTTGCTCTTGCAACAATCTCACTCGAATCCCCAAAGAAAATCACTCAAGAATGAAAGAGAGGAAGCGAGAGAGTTCTCCTTTTGCTTGCTGGCGTGTTCTGGTTCAAATGAGCAAGAGAGAGATAAATGAAGGGGTATGTGGGTATTTATACCCCCTCTCACAGAAAACTAGCCGTTGGGTGAAGGGTACCCGGATACTCCGGGTATATGACTTCGGACATAGGGGTCCGGAGATTCCGGTCCCAGAGAAACTTCGGGTGACTGTCCGGATACTCCCGATCACAATGTCCGGACATTCCGGACAGTGAACCGGACAGTCCGGATAAACATGGATTTTCACAAGAAGGCTGTTTTTAGTGGTAGGTTTGATTCTCATGGCTTTTGTAGATTCTCTTGAGCATAACTACCACATCAACACCTGTGGATCAAAGTCCATCTTGATAGTACGGTGTTCCTATACTCAATTTCAAAATAAAATCTAATTCTTCAAGAAAATTTGAAACACCATTTTTCATTTTCCTTTTTGAGGGGTCATGTTTTTTTAATACGCTTTGCTTCATCATTCTTAGCCCCTGCACACATGCTCGATAACATGATTAGATATATATGTGCTTTGTCATCTACCACCAAAACCCACTAAGAGGCCTAGATATCTTTCACTACGAGACATACAAATCATACACTTGCACATTTATGTTCCTGCAGTTTCTGCAGTGGTCGGAAGTTCCGACTGTCCGACACCTGCCGGAAGTAGCTGGGTTCTTCCGACAGGGGGTTCTCGGCCAGTTGTTTTTAAAAAGGTCAGAATTGCGACCGTGTGTGGGAAGTTCTGACAATCACTTAACCAGTACACTAATGGCTAGTTTTTAAGACTCGGATATTTATACCCCTCAACCTCTCCTCAGCCCCTCCTTCATTTGCTGCTAACCTAACTCGAGACAAACACTTCTAAGAGTATTTACTACTCCTCCTTGATCCCTTCTTGAGCTAATATTTTAGTTGTTTGAGGTAGGGCTTGGGGTGAGAGCAAGATTGAGGTGTAAGACTTTAAGTGAGAGGGCAGCTAAATTCATCTCAAGAGCACTTGAAGCATCCTCATTCTTCGATTTGCGTTTGTTACTCTTAAAACTTGCTTCTAAATGGTTTGGTGTCGCCCGGTTGAGTGTCCTCTCGTGTGTGCGCAGCTCGGAAAGTTTGTATTACCCATGTTTTGTGGATTTTATAGTAAGTGACTCAATCCTCCTTTGTAGTTGATTGAGTGAGGTAAAAGGTTAGTGGAAGATCCAGCTCTTTGTAAGCTCCTTAACGGAGACATAGCTTTCTTAGTGGGAGTGAATTTCGGGAATAAATCTCTTGTATCTTATATTTATTGCTTTCATTTACTTCTTGTTGATATAGAGTTTGTTTTGTGCCGATCTATGTACTCGAGTTGTTCGCTTACAAAGATCAACTGCAGAAGTCTCATAGAATCATTATGCAACTTTTGATTCAGCTAGGTTATGTAGTTTCAAGTTTAATTTTGAATTTCGTATAAGAACTTTCCTTTTGCCGGAAATTCCAGTCCAGAAGTTCCGTCCCATCGGAACTTTCTACACAGTATCGGAAGTTCCAACATATTTAATTGTTGTAAAGAATTTTTTAGATTTTGCAGTTACGCCTACTCACCCCATCTAGGCATCACCAAAATCCTTTCAACCGGCAGTAACGCGCCGTTGACTCAGCATTCAGAGGGAGAGAGGAGCAAAGTGGAGAAGATGGAACTATACTGGGGATTTTTGTAAATATTCGCTAGCGTGGCACTACGTGGCATTCTACGTCGGTTTTGGATGCTCGTGTGACGCGTTTGGGATGTGGATGGACCCACGGTTTAGGAATCCAAGCGAACGATTTGAGAGTTTAAGGACCTAGGTGAAACTGCAGAACAAGTTTTGGGACCTGGAGTGCAATTTACTCTTTTTTTTTACACAGTACAACTTAGACGCTCACAACGCACATACACTCACCTCTATGAACACATGTACGTAAACTCTACTCCTATAAGCATCTTCGAGGACTGAGCCGGCAAATCCTCGAGATTGATAAAGCCACCACATGCGCTTCGCTGTCTACGGAAACGTCGCCATTAAATTTGTTCCTACGTGAACTCGAACCGAGAACCTAAAGTGCTAACGAAGGTCTTGTAACCAATAAGCTATGTGCCCTTTCCCTGCTGGAAGCTGGGTTTTACTTGGCAGCGCACAGTTTCACTCTGAATCCTGAACTGGAACTCCCACCGTTGCATGGGTCTATAGCTTGTCTTTTTCTTACCTCTCGTGTAACGTTACAACTTGTACAACCAAACTGTGAGCGTCATCCCACTTTTTTTTTATGGTGACTACGCCTACAACCGAAACGAGGCGGTGGTCAAGCTCAGGTCACGCCCATGAAGCCAAGTTGAAAAGATGGACGAACCGAGACCGAGAGCAGGCAGGCACGGCAACTGGCGGTCGGGACCGGCGTCAGCGAACCGCACCCCGCCCCGCCCGGCCGCAGGACCGGCAGCAACGCCGCGCGAGCGGCGCGGGAGGGTGGTGTGGCAGGCGGGGTCGAGAAGCCGTACGGGGCGACGCTCGTGGCGGGCGTGGGTGGTGGATTCGGCGCGCGGTGCCGGTGCACGGCAACGGGGCGCCCGGGCGGGGAATTTCGCAGCGGCGGCAGGGCCGCAGTGGGGCGGGAAAGGCGGCTCGCTTCCATTGGTCGGAGGGATCAAAAGGCCGGCCGGTAAAAGCCAAATCATACGGCGGGGCAGCTTTCTGGGAAATGGACATGGAGGAGGGCTCAACTGCTACACCCAACCAGGCACCCACCATCCAGTGCCGTGGCAGGAGGACTGGTGGTAAAATGTTTCGACCAGGGGACATGGTGGAAAACTGCAAAACATTCTGCACTTCGCTCCCTGAGCACTTCACGTTTACGTTCGTATCAGCTTGCAATTTCGAATCTGGCCATTCGCATTTCGCTCGCACGTTTGCCCTTGTCCGACCGACCTCCATCCAGCACGCAGCTACAGAGCTACTACGCAGGGACCTGAAGACACTGAAGAGGGCACGCTCTCTCGCTCCGGCCATGGGTTGGGATGAAACACCACCAAGCCCAGCATATTTTGGCGGTCGCCGAAGATTCCGCGCCCCGTTTCAGCAGAAACAGCGACCCAAAATCGTTTTCAATCGCCGATCGCCGCTGGAGAAAAGCGGTCGCAGCTTTTGGTACGTCCTTCTTCCCCTTTCTTTTTTGTTCAACCAGCACCCAGTCGCATATTCTAAACCTCCCCAAATCCCCCGCGGATCCCTGGACGCAAAACGCTCCCCGTTTTTAAAACCGGCGGGTGAGAGGGACTGCACAAAAAATTCGCCCCCCGCGAAAGCGACGCGTCGCGAAAGCTGGGATCCCTTGGACCTTCCACTGGCCCGTGCGTCGCCGTTCTGCGCTCGTGAGCGACGTCGGTGAATGCCTGCGTCCGGAGAAGCCCAAGGAGAAACGGCGGCACGCCGTGCGTGGGGGGGTGGCGGGGGGGTGACGAGGTTTTCAGTCATGGTGCACTCGCGCCGGTCAGGAAGGCAAACCAGTGTGCGGCGGCGGCGGCGGCACCAGAACCCATCCGGTAATGCTTGTTCAGGTGCTTCGAGACTGGGACGGAACTGGGAACGAAGAGGCAAGTTGCGCGAGGATGCGGCGAAAGATACATCTCAGCTACTGCATGGACGGACAAAAGGTGCACGGTCTAGCTGGTACGTGCGGGCAAAGGCAGACTCGTTCGCGTATGGTCGGCACGGCTACGCTATATATAGCCCTGTCAGCGTACCAACGAGCAGATAGAGTAGCAGGCTATACATATGCTAGCGAGCTGCGTAGTCGGTCACTCAAAATTTTTGGTTTCAGCATGACAGCACGTGCTGCGCGTATACTCCGCGTCAGGTCGTCACGTTCGCGTTCGTATCACCTCGGTGTATGTGTCGCACGGCGAAATCGCGTGCGTGGCTCGGCGCCGCCAAGAGGAGAAAGAACGCGGGGGTGCGCATCCGCGTGCCGACATCCATCCATGCGTCCATGCCGGGACGGCGAGCGGCGACGTTTGCTTCTGCCGGAGCGGACAAAGCGCTCGCGCGGAGCCGTGTGGTGTGGGATCCCGCCCGGAACAGGCCGTGGTGGTGTCGCGGTGATGTGACATCCGGACTCGTCGCCAGTGGGGAGTGGCGCCTTCCAAACAGAGGGCGCGCGCTCGAGCCAGCTCACGGTCTCACAGTCTCTCTCTCTTCTGCCCCAACGGAGCAACTTGCGTGCGCACCTCGCTCGGCATTTGGTCTGCAACCGTAGCCTGACCGCCGTTCCTTACCGTGCGTGCACGCATGAGCCTACCCAAGCAGATGCGACGCCTGCCTCTCTTTTTCCGCTTCGTGTGCGGGCGCCAGCGGACGACCCGCAGCAAGCAACGTGACGTCCGCCGCGTTTCGCCGTGGCGCCGGCACCATGGACGAGAGGGGAAGACGACGACGGGTAAGCAAGGCGCTGGTGGCTCCGCTTCCGCGCGCGGCAGCCGGCAGCCGCTTATTTGGCTGGGTACCTGACTCGTCTCGATCTGTCTTTGGTTCGCATCTCGTACATACTACGCCCAAAGCTTGCGCGTAGCTCGGACGCACAAGGCGTGTGTGCCCATCACCAGAGGTGATAAAAGAATTTTAAATTTTAGCCTAGATAATATAAGAGTTTGACTATAATTTTAAACTAAAAGTATATAAAAATCAAATTAAATTAAATTGCAAAGAGAGCACCGAGGTGATGTGTTTGGATGGCAGCCTACACTTGCCAGCCCAAAATTTGGTTGTTGACCGTAGGCAAGGGGCTGCGTTTGATTTGAGGCCCTATTTTGGCTTGCCTAAAGTTGCATGCTCAGATTTAGTTCATTTTTCAACCAATAAGCGGCTAATTCTGGAGCGGCCGATTTGGTCGCCAAAATTTGGCCGGCCGCTGGTTTGGCAGGGCAGCTTACCAGTAGCATCCAAACGTATTCTATAACTATAATTCGTTACCACCCCTACCACAACTGACCAACTTGCAACAACCCTGTCGCTGGCGCGCTCTGGTAAGGCGGCGGGCGGTAGCCAGCCGCGCCTGCGCCGGAGTGAATTGGGCGGAACAGGACTTGTGGGGGACGCACTTTGCCGCGGCCGGTGACGTCCGCGCATCCCGGCCGGCTCGCGCAGGGCAGTCTGATCGATCAGACAGGGTAGGGCAGAGGCGGGCGAGCACCGGGAAGGCACCGCGCGCGACGCGGCGGGCAGCGATGGTCCCCACCGGCCCGCGGCAGGGCATCGGCATCCCTCAGCTCGGTTTGGCCAGGGACTGAAAGCCACATGCCCCGCACCGTCCCGGCCAGCTACGCCTACGCCGCAACGCGCCCTTTTGCTCGGCCAGGCTCGCCGGCTCGTCGCTCCCGTTCGCGGCCTCGCGGGGGGTGCTGAGCTAGACTCTAGCGCCGGCGGTGCTCCTGGCTAGCTGCACAGTGCGGGCGCGCCGCTGCGCGTCGTAGCCGTACGCGTGCTGGGCCTGGGCACCACGCACCCCCGGCTACGGGCTACGGCGAGTGTGCTGCGCCGCTAGCCGACGCGATGGATCGTGGTCCCATCCATCCCATGAACGACGATGCTCACTCCTACGCTGTTTCCACCGTCCGCTTCTCGTGCATCGCTGAAAGTTCCAGCGCTGCCGCCGAGATCTTTTCTTCGCGACGTGCAGTGGTTGATTGTCCTAGCAGCGGCGATCGGGCGCCGCCCCTCCTGGGTTCGTCACCCACCAGTGAACTCGTTTTCTTCTTCCCCAAAAGCCGCCACTCATCTCGTCAGACCACAGGCCTGGACTTGGGAGTCTTTGGACACAAGCGGCCAGACTCAGCGGGCATATTTTGAATTTTACCACGAGAACCACGGCGTGGATCGGACGGATCGTGGGGAGCAGCCAAACTGCAAAAGTGAATGTGTGATTGGATTTTACTGTGGGGGCTGTGCGACTGTGCTGCCGTGCGGTGACGTCCAGGCACAGTAAGTCCAGCAGGGGGCGACCCCTTGCAGCAGGAGTCAGGAGAGGACCGGGGACCAAAGGTGAACTCGGGGAAAAAAGATGAAGAATGCAACGCAACGAATGAGCAGGAACCGCGTCGTTCCGGGGCGAGATTCCGGTCCGGCACATGTTCTTGCTCCGATGAAGTACGGTGAAGGCTACAGGGGAGCCATATATGAACCGGAGGAACAAGCAGCGGTACGTATTGATCTGAAGGTGCGTGTCCTCTGCGTGCATGGAGTCAACGGTCTAGTTCGCTCCTCCCTGCCGCTCATATGGTAAATCTTTTCTTTCCTCGAGATGGGGCTCCGGTAACTTTACTAAGCTGTGCTTTAGTTTGACTTGGGTCTTTTCTTTGGAGATGTGATTTCACTTCAGGGTTGGTTACACCCTTTCAATGTAACTTGCATGTCTTTCTACCAAGGCCCCCCAGCGTAAACATCCTTTCCGATCACACGGCAGTGAAGACTGCATCCGCCCCCATGCAAGCGGAATACTGCAGGTACGTGCAGTACAGTGCCCTATTCACGTATGCCACATGCGTCCGCTGAAACCCCCCGGACATATTCAAAGACCGGGACCCCTTCTCCGGGTGCACAAGCGAGCTACGTGTCCGGTGTCCCGTAGGCCGTAGCAGTCCCCTCCCCCAATCGCGTTTAGTCCACTGCTTTTGTGGTAGCCCCCTGTACTGACTGTACCCTTGCCGAGCTGACAGGGAATCGTCCAGACCCGAACGACGAGAGACGCTTGGCTGCCGGTGAGGGAGGGAACGGCGACCGGCGACAAGCCGAGGCAGCACCTGCCGAAAGGCGCCGGCGACCCCCGCCCCGCCCCGGCTAGGAAAGCGATGCGCGGCAGCGTGGCTCCGCTCTGTTCCGGTCTGGTCCGTCCCCGCTTTTTCCTCCTCCCACACGATCCGGTCCATCCGTCCGCGCACTATGCGGCACGAACCAGCCCCTGCCCTACACCTACACGCACCGCCGGAGACCGGCCGGAGCCTAGTGGCCGGCCGGACGGGACGTGGATTCCCTTCCTGCGCGCGGCGCAGGGCGCTTTCGCTTTTCCTTCCCGTGACCCGCGGAGAAGCAGCGGCGGAGCGGAACGGGAGGTGAGAATCGCGGCCGCGCCGAGGGGCCTCGATCGCTTCCGCACGCGGGGCACGGGCACGGGCACGGGCTCCGTGCTCCGTGCGGGGTGGTCGCGCCGTGCGATGTGTGGGGCGTGGGGGTGTTGTGTGGGGGGTGGCCGGAGGAGCAGAAAGGGCGCGAACGCCTTTTGCAGGGTCGTCTCGGCCATTCTGCCCAGCTGTGGTCACGGTCACAGCTCACGACTCGAGCTGGGGACGACGAACGAGCCAAAAGCTCCTGGTCTTTTTGGCGGTCGGTGCGCTGCGCGGGCCGCGCCACGGCTTCACTGTTGCGTGAGCGGCCGGCATGAGCTGCTAGCTGGTGTCAATCAGACTGGGGCAGGAAAGCTCTCCTCTCTCTTGTCGAGATCACGGCATGGCATCGATCGAGCAGCACCAGAGCGAAAGCTCCTTTTTTTCATTTTCATTTAGCTTGACGGTTCCGGTTCGGCATCCGCTCGCAGTGGCGTTAGGTTCCCCATTGCCTGCAAGAGCCGGTAGGCTTTTCGGGCAGCAGATTTCGTGCCTGACCTCTGATCGGTCGTCCCGGCCGTATCTACCGGGCCTTTTGAGTTCCGGATGCCTGTCGCGGTCGAGCATGGGTATGGTAGAGAGACAGAGGAAAGCTCTTTGCGCCGAGTCGGAAGGCAGGCCGGGGCCCCGGGCACGTTTCCACGCCACGGCTACGCTTCGCTTGCTAGTTGCTACTACCTAGGTGGTGCACTGCCATAGGCGATGCTAGCTAGCTGCAACGAATAGCGATAGCGCGAAACCAAACCGAACCAGCAGGACGGGGTCGAGTCATCTTCGTGCGGCCTAGCGCCTGCTGCTCTGTCATGTTGCGTCGTCGTCGATCGCCACCGAGCCGCTCCAGGCGTCAGCAGCGTCGTGCTCCTACTGCGAGTCCTTCCAGAGACCCGCCAACAGCCGCCGCTCGTACTCGTACACGGGAACAGATTCCCCTGCGGCCTGCGCCTGCGCCTGCGCCTGCGCGTCCTCGTGTCGACGTCACGCTCGCACCCACGGCTAGGCCCGCCACGGGTGGGTGTCGACCGCGCGGGCCGGGTACGGACGGACGGGTGGACGCGGGAGCGCGACGCGACGGGACCCGGCGTGCGTCGCCCGGCCGACCGCCGGCGCCGGCCAGGATATTTCGGCGTCGCGTCGCGCCCAGTATCAGGAGATGGTGCTCGCCGTGCTCGGCCCGGCGTGGACCGGGACGGACGTGGCGTCGCGGCACCCGTCGCGTCGCGTCCGTGGGAAAGGAGCGGAAAAGGACACGGTGCGCAGGGGACCAGGCCTTTGAGTTGGTTATGATCAGGTGGTCCGGGCGGGACGGGGCGGGGAGGAGAGGAGGGCTGGACCACCGTCCCCGTCTGCCCGTCTCGAACAGTGCGGGCGCGCGGCAGGGTATGCATAGGGCACCGACGTGGTGGTGGGGTGGTCGCCGCGTCGAGGGAGCGGTTGCTGCGAACGCAAGGAATCGGTGGGTTTCGGCCGGCGTAATGGTGTGCCGGGGGCGAGGTCACGTGCTATGTAGGGCGCCAAGAACACGGTGCAGAGTTCAGGAGCTGCGGAAAGGAGGAAAAGATCGGTCAATGTAGGGAGATGCACTGTATGTGTAAAATTCAGGTTGATCGTGCATTTGATTCTGCCCAAGATGAACATGAGATCCCCACCACCATTTACTATGATAAAGCAGGGGCAAAATGGAGGCAACGTCCTTTGAGAGCCACAAGGCTGCATAGTGCATACCGCTTCAATGCAGCTGCCCAAAATTTACAGAGTGAACTGTAAAAGCACTAACCATAAAAAATACTGTAGCAAAATTGACTCAGGAATCTTCACGCAAAAGCATTTCCAGGCCAACATAGATTTTCGAGAGAACTGAGTAACTATACAAGATGGAGAACAAGACTGCCGTAGCAGCCTGAGAGAACTCCCCTAAGTGTGCTGATCACTTCAACGAAAGCTTAACAACGGTCGTTATTCTGTTATTATGCTCTTTCACTTCCAAACCATGAGGAAGAGCAATTCGTCCATCAGCAAAGGAAAAATTCGGTGAACTTGCATGGCAGCCGGTGTCAGTAGAGGCCCAAAAATTTCCACCAAATGGATGCAACAACTCCCCAGATCAACGTGTTAACCAAGGCTGTTACAAAACCAACCCTGAAAACATCTGGAAGCTCAAGATACCCCGCTGCAGAATGAAAGCAAACAGGTTTACCGTCATTCCAGTTGCAAAGGACTGTATACATACAAAAGAAGGGACGCTTAAAATTGGGTTGTCCCATTCTATTCCATAGTATTATCTGTGAAAGTGTGTTTTTTCTTCACTATTTTTTTATTTACCAGCTCCCGTGTGTAAACGAGAGGGAAACTAACAGAAAAAAATCAATTGCCAGGGTTAGTAATGTGAACTAAAGAATAATAATCTATTCTAAAATTAAATTACCTCCAAAGTATACTGCAGCCTGCCCACTACTATAATGAGTTAGTGCGCCGAACAGATTTGTGTTGAATGCCAAAGCAAATGCTGAAAGCGCACGAGGAAGGCCGGCTGCTACATGCATAGCCAAAAATGCTGAGTACAAGGCTCCAACATGTCCAGTTTGGCTTGCAAATAGATAGTGGATAAGGAAGTAGCAGGCCTCAAGAACACAAAATGCTGCTGGCAACCTCAATGAGAAAGATTGAAGTAGTTTGGCGACACAGCTTGACATCCAAGAAACAATTCCCAGGTTAGTGAGTTGTGCTGCCATTCCAACCAGAACTGCAAACCAAGCCAATGTATCCCATGCAGATTTTTCATTCAAGCAATCATCCCAGTCTAGCACACCGAGCAGGAGAAGGATGGAGAGCCCAAGCATTGCAGCCACAACACTAGACACGCCAATAGCATGCCTGCACAGATATTTGTGCAATAGGTCATATAGTTATCCATCACAATAGAGGAAAACAAAACTATAGAGTACTATTTCTATGGCACAAATGCACAATGTGGGTAACATCTCATGTATGGCGTAACATCCCATGTATGTGTGTAAAATATTCCCGAGCAAGCAAGGAAAAGCAGAAAGAAAGAACGGGAACTTAATGGTGAAACAATCAAACAATTATTCTGCTTTCACAATTCATTTGACAATTCCATGATAAATGTAAAAAAATCACTGGAATTGCTGGCTAAAGTCCATGCAGATCTTTTATCATGAAAAGAATAAGATTGTACTGAAATTACAAGCCAATATTTTGAGATGATTTTCTTCAGGCATGGATTAACTTACCCAAAAACCCATAGGGAGACTGCAAGAATCATTGTGACAACCATAACCCATTCGTTTTTAGTCACAGGACCCATGCGCTTCAGCTTCTCTGCAGCCAATGCCGGGGCATTAGGGGTATCCTTTGTTTCAGGGGGGAAGATTTTGTATAGCAGATATGGCGTCGCAAGCAGAGAGACAATAGCTGGCAAACTAGCAGCTTTGAACCATGATACCCATGGATTTGTAATAAGTACACCAAGCTCCTCTGCTAATTTCAAGCACAACAAGTTTTGTGCTGCAGCAGTCAGGAATAAAGCACTCGAGCTACCAGCTGCCTGCAAAGTAACAGAAACATCAACTCATCAAGCATACCATATTGGAGAAAGTATATAAACACTTGCTGATCATGAGTAAACAGAAATCAACCCAAATAATCATGATTGCAAAGGAACATATTTAAAATATGGAATTCCTAAATTTAGAGGCATTTGCATGATTTGCATCCTATTAGTTACTACTTGAGGATCTGCTGCTATTTGCGCCGACATATGGGTCCCAGACCTATTGTCAATGAGACTACAGGCTGAGAACTCCTACAATAGCCACCATATGGAAATGTGAATTCATGATTTTCCTTACTTTGGAAACATCTTGAATTTCTACGACTCAATTTTGTAAGGCAACATTTTTTTCTAAATTTATGAGGCAACATGAAGAGACAGCAAACTGTGTTACTTAGCAACCCACTCTCTGACATTTTACAAAAGAACGGGACTTGGGTTGAGAGGAGGCACTTATAAACTAAAAGGTCAATCATCTTTTGACTAAAGCTAAGACTGTATGCACCAAGGATGTTTTTCAGCACTAGGGCTAATACAACAATCCCTGAAGAACTACAGTTACCTCTTGCGTTAGTCTTATGACTTGAGCACAATTTAAAAATCATTTGGTAATTGTCAGTTAAGTACTATCTAGTGGAAACTATTTGGAAGCAAGAAAGCAAAATCTTAAGAGTAAGGTAAGAAAATTAAATTATAAAATTGCGTACATTCTCTCACATGGCACTATCATAGTCATCCACAAGGCAAACCCCAGGCATCAACGAATCCAAAAAGGAGAAGAAGTGAATTATGTTGATTAGAGATGGCTTAGTTTCAGACCCACAAGTCTCATATTGAAGAAGGATAGGTTCAAAACAAGAAACGTTTATCAGGATTAATTGTTTCTTTCTTCTTATTTTCAAAGAAGGCAAGAACTTTTTATGGCATAATAGGCATTTTCATCCCTCAACTTCGCTTCGAGGGTCAAATTTGTCCCTAAACTTTCAGATTAGCCAATCTAGTCCATCAACTTTCATTTTCAGGTCAAACTTATCCTTGTGTTGATATGGCTCTACATATTTGCATGAGACTAATACAAAAAGTCCCTTTTGCACTTGGCTCCTTCTTCCCCTCCTTGATTTCCTCAATTTTCAAGATTGTACTTGATATCGAAGTTCTTGTCACCTACTTTTCTATACTAATGCTGATCAAGGTCCAAACTTCACATTGATGCTTTTGTCGCCTGTGTACAAGGGTATAAGAATATGATCTACTACTCTCGTCACAATTTCAGGAATTTTTTAGAAACACTAACCCATACTACCCTACTCGAAGTAGTAGAAATTAAAATCAGGACGTGTAACTTAAGTACTAAAATTCAAGGTTAAAAAATGGTGGCCCAAGTTAGTCCATTGACAGGAAATTATAGGTCCAAGTAAATTATGTAATGGAAGTTGAAGGAAATTGAGGAGGGCAGGAAGGAGCCAAGGGTAAAAAGGACATTTTGCATTATGCTCACGCTAATATGGACAGCCACATCAGTACAAGGACAGGTTTGACAAAAAAACGAAAGTTGAGGAACTTGATTGGCCGATTTGAAAGTTGAGGGACAAAATTGATCCACGGAGCAAAGTTGAGGGACCAACATGCCTATTTTGCCATTTTTTATTATCCTGAATCATGAATAGGGACCATTTTGATGTAGTTTGAACAATGCATTGTTTTTAAGTAAAATCTTCAAAACAACATAACAGTCCCTGTAAGAAACAAACTGATGAATTTATGAAATAGTGTTTTTCCCCTTTTGGGAGAAGGTTAGCTCAGCAAGAACTGGTATGAGTCATTTGACACACACGGCTTTCTCACTCTTAGGCTTGCAAGAGTCAAGACACTGCATTCCTCCACATGGCAAATCATACTAGTGCCATTTGAGTATTTTTCTGAAAATAAAGAAATTCTACCTCCAACATCTACTTGTTCATAACTCCATGAACCATACATCTACTTGTTCATAACTCCATGAACCATACTGTGATAAGGTCAATGCAACCAGAAATCAACAATTTCTGTTATCAAATTAGGTTCGGAAAATGACCACTCTTAATTTGGTGGTGAATTGGTCATTAACAACTAAGTGCATTCACATATCAGAAATGGTCAGTCTCCGCAGTATATAATATCTATATGGTCTATATGATCAGGTCGCAATCAGCAAGTTAATCAACTGACCCCATGCGATCTGGTTAATTACATTACTCGATTACCTGGAATTGCGTCATGACAAGATAGGATCCGAGCTTCCGCGACGATGGATGGTTGGGCTTGCTCTCAGCCGAGAGGGAGAGCGACTTGATGATGGGCAGGAACACGCCCCCGGCCCTCGCCGTGGTGCTGGGCATGGCCGGCGCGATGCAGGCCTCACTGATGGTAAGCCCGTAGGACAGCCCCAGCGTGCTGCTCCCGAGCCACTTGACGAAGTATGTGGCGAAGCGGTCGCCGAGGCCGGTTTTGACGAACCCGCGCGCGAAGAAGAAGGAGATGACGATGAGCCAAATGACCTCGTTGGTGAAGGCGGAGAAGGCGGCGGCGAAGGGGAGCGTGTGCGTGGCGACGGCGGCCGTGAGCCCGAGGAAGGCCCACGCGCCGACGGGGAGCGGGCCCAGCACGAGCCCCGCGATGGTGGAGAGGAAGATGGAGAGGAGCTGCCATGCCTGCAGGCTCACCTCGGCGGGCCGCGGCACGAGGAACCGCACGGCGAGGCCGACGGCCACGGAGATGACGAGCGGGACGAGCTTCGCGCCGGCGGCTGCGGGCTCGGGCTCGGGGTTAGAATCAGGTGCTTGGGACGCGAGGACAGGCAGGAGGGGGCGGCTGCGAGGGATGGAGGAGAGGCGATGATGATGCGGGGAGTTGTTTGGGAGGGAGAGGGAGGTGTTTGGGAGGGACCCGGTGTTTCCGCCCAAGATGAACATGAGATCCCCAACATTTGATACTGTTAATCTACGAAAGAACACACGCAGAGAGAGAGAGAGAGAGAGTGAGAGAGAGAGCGAGAGAGATGACCAGAGGTCCAGAGCTATACATAGCTAATATTAGCAACTCTGTAACTGTAAGAGCGAGCTGAATGCGGTCAAAACAATGTGACTGTCCAGATGGCCAGGCAAAGCCTCTACGATCACCAAGGTGACGAGTTCGACTGTCCGATGATGATCTGTGCAGCAGTTGGTTAAAAAGCTGCAAAACGGACATCCTTATGATATAGAGATGATGTGTCATGGGGTGATCGATCAAGCATGAATTCATGAGCTGAGGGAGATGTGGAACACCAACCTGCAGCTAAAAAACATGTTTCTTCATATGTCTGCTGTCCATGGACACAATCCAATCTGCTCACTGAACAACTCAAAAGGAAAAATTGGCCAGGGTGTCCGAAATGCAAGATGTGTGGGATGCCTGAAACCACTGATCACATCATCTTCGGTTGCCCCGTAGCTAGGTTTGTTTGGACTGTCAGACTAAGTAAAGAAGTTTCTCAGTGATAGACGGCTCCAACTAGAGTGAAAGATTTCAAGAGATTGTAATTTCCAGTTTATTGGTTGGGGAATTCCTCCACTCTAGTATTTACAAAAGATTGTAATTTCTTCCCCAATGCTAGTGTTTTCCGGATTATTTACTTTATGTGCCACTCCCAAACGAAAAAGGCCCTGAAGATGAAGCTCACCGTCACCTGTGGCTGACGCGATGAACCCTAAATATGGCTGTTAAAGAATATAGAATCTGGAGGCATCTTTGCTATAAGAACATTTGGCGTGGTGCTGTTAGTTTCTTAGTTTAGAGGGAGTTGAGAGGGAGAGGACTCTGAATTGTTCCGCTAGAAATATGATGTAAAACTTCCTTGAAAGCTGGTGTATCCAGCGTATCCTGTTTGCTTTCACAATAAAGCAGGGGCAAAAGCCTTTGGTCTAAAGAAGCTGTAAAATGGAGGCAACGTCCTTTGGGAGCCACAAGGCTGCATAGTGCATACCGCTTCAATGCAGCTGACCAAAGTTTACAGAATTAACTGTAAAAGTAATAACAATAAAAATACTGCAGCAAAATTGACTCAGGAATCTTCCCACAAAAGCAATTCCAGGCCAACTTAGATTTGCGAGAGAACTGAGTAACTATACAAGATGGAGAAACAAGACTGCCGTAGCAGCCTGAGAGAACTCCCCTAAGTGTGCTGATCACTTCAAAGAAAGCTTACTAGCATGAACAACGGTCATTATTCTCTTACTATGCTCATTAACTTCCAAACCATGAGGAAGAGCAATTTGTCGATCAGCAAAGGAAAAATTCGGTCAACATGCATGGCAGCCGGTGTCAGTAGAGGCCCAAAAATTTCCACCAAATGGATCCAACAGCTCCCCAGATCAACGTGTTAACCAAGGCTGTTACAAAACCAACCCTGAAAACATCTGGAAGCTCGAGATACCCAGCTGCAGAATGAAAGCAAACAGATTTACCGTCATACCAGTTGCAAAGGACTGTATACATACAAAAGAAGGGACGCTTAAAATTGGATTGTCTCACTCTATTCTATAGAATTATCTGTGGAAGTGTGTTTTTTCTTCACTATTTTTTTATTTACCAGCTCCAGTGTCTAAAAGAGAGGGAAACTAACAGAAAAATTCAATTGCCAGGGTTAGTAATGGGAGCTAAAGAATAATAATCTAATTTAAAATTGAATTACCTCCAAAGTATACTGCAGCCTGCCCACTACTATAATGCGTTAGTGCGCCGAACAGATTTGTGTTGAATGCCAAAGCAAGTGCTGAAAGCGCACGAGGAACGCCGGCTGCTACATGCATAGCCAAAAATGCTGAGTACAAGGCTCCAACATGTCCAGTTTGGCTTGCAAATAGATAGTGGATAAGGAAGTAGGAGGCCTCAAGAACACAAAATGCTGCTGGCCAACTCAATGAGAAAGATTGAAGTAGTTTGGCGACACAGCTTGACATCCAAGAAACAATTCCCAGGTTAGTGAGTTGTGCTGCCATTCCAACCAGAACTGCAAACCAAGCCAATGTATCCCACGCTGATTTTTCATTCAAGCAATCATCCCATTCTAGCACACCGAGCAGGAGAAGGATGGAGAGCCCAAGCATTGCAGCCACAACACTAGACACGCCAATAGCATCCCTGCACAGATATTTGTGCAATAGGTCATATAGTTATCCATCACAATAGAGGAAAACAAAACTATAGAGTACTATTTCTATGGCACAAATGCACAATGTGTGTAACATCTCATGTATGGTGTTCTGAAGCACTTTGCTTAATAAGTACATTACTATTTTGTCACTTAAACAAATGACAAATGATTTACCAAGTATTTCAGCATGTAATGATGGATACAAATGAATACGATCACCAGATATAAACCAATAAACATTGTGTTACCAAAAACAGCAACCAGTATTTATCCTGGAGATTGATTGTGGTTGGCATTCAAACATCTTAAACATGAATAAGAGAAACTTTTCTCGACAACGTTGAACCACACAACCTTCATAGATTGCAATGGAACAGGATAAAGTTTCCACATGCTAAACTAGGCATCTCAAAAAGAAAAAAAGAAAAAAATGCTGAAGTCTTCCGAAGCAAGTAAGGAAAAGCATAAAGAAAGAAAGAACGGGAACAGGATTATATGAATTGATTCGTTATGGCAACTTAACGGTGAAACAATAAAACAATTATTCTGCTTTCACGATTCATTTGACAATTCCATGATAAATGAAACAAAATCAAAGGAAGTGTTGGCTAAAGTCCATGCAGATCTTTTATCATGAAAAGAATAAGATCGTACTGAAATCACAAGCCAATATTGTGAGATGATTTCCTTCAGGCATGGATTAACTTACCCAAAAACCCATAGGGAGACTGCAAGAATCATTGTGCCAATCATAACCCATTCGTTTTTAGTCACAGGACCCATGCGCTTCAGCTTCTCTGCAGCCAATGCAGGGGCATCAGGGGTATCCTTTGTTTCAGGGGGGAAGATTTTGTATAGCAGATATGGCGTCGCAAGCAGAGAGACAATAGCTGGCAAACTAGCAGCTTTGAACCATGACACCCATGGGTTTGTAATAATAACACCAAGCTCCTCTGCTAATTTCAAGCACAACAAGTTTTGTGCTGCAGCAGTCAGGAATAAAGCACTTGAGTTACCAGCTGCCTGCGAAGTAACAGAAACATCAACTCATCAAGCATACCATATTGGAGAAAGTATATAAACACTTGCCAATCATGAGTAAACAGAAATCAACCCAAATAATTATGATTGCAAAGGAACATATTTAAACAATGGAATTCCTAAATTTAGAGGCATTTACATGATTTGCATCCTATTAGTTACTACCTGAGGATCTGCTGGTATTTGCACCGACATATGGGTTCCACACCTATTGTCAATGAGACTACAGGTTGAGAACTCCTACAATACCCACCGTACGGAAATGTGAATCCATGATTTTCCTTACTTGGGAAACATCTTGAATTTCTACGATTCAGTTTTGTAAGGCAACATTTTTTCTAAATTTATGAGGCAACAAGAAGAGACATACTCTCTGATTTTACAAAAGAACGGGGCGTGGTGATTGGCTTGAGAGGAGGCCCTGATAAACTAAAAGGTCAATCATCTTTTGAGTAAAGCTAAGACTCTATGCACCAAGGATGTTTTTCAGCACTAGGGCTAATATAACAATCCCTGTAGAATTACAGTTACCTCTTGCATTAGTCTTATGACTTGAGTACAGTTTAAAAATCATTTGGTAATTGTCAGTTAAGTACTATCTAGTGGAAACTATTTGGAAGCAAGAAAGCAAAATCTTAAGAGTAAGGTAAGATAATTAAATTATAAAATTGCATTCATTCTCTCACATGGCACATCATAGTCATCCACGAGGCAAACCCCAGGCGTCAATGAATCCAAAAGGGAGAAGTGAATTATGTTGATTAGAGATGGCTTAGGTTCAGATCCAAAAGTCTCATATTGAAGAAGGAATGGTTCAAAACAAGAAACATTTATCAGGCTTAACTGTTTCTTTCTTCTTATTTTCAAAGAAGACAAGAATTTTTTACTATCCTGAATCATGAATAGGGACCATTTTGGTGTAGTTTGAACAACGCATTGTTTTTAAGTAAAATCCTCAAAACAACATAACATCCCCTGTAAGAAACAAACAGATGAATTTATGAAATAGTGTTTTTCCCCTTCTGGGAGAAGATTAACTCAACAAGAACTGATACGAGTCATTTGACACACACGGCTTTCTCACTTGCAGGCCTGCAAGAGTCAAGACCCTGCATTCCTCCACTTGGCAAATCATACTGGTGCCATTTGAGTATTTTTCTGAAAATTAAGAAATTCTACCTTCAGCATCTACTTGTTCATAACTCCATGAACCAATGCAACCAGAAATCAACAATTTCTGTAATCAAATAAAGTTCGGAAAATGAACACTCTTAATTTGGTGGTGAACTGGTGATTAACAACTACTCCTAAGTGCATTAACATATCAGAAATGGACAGTCTCTGCAGTATATAATATCTATATGGTCTATGATCAGGTCGCAATCAGCAAGTTCATCAACTGACCCCATGCGATCTGGTTAATTACATTACTCGATTACCTGGAATTGCGTCATGACAAGATAGGATCCGAGCTTCCGCGACGATGGATGGTTGGGCTTGCTCTCAGCCGAGAGGGAGAGCGACTTGATGATGGGCAGGAACACGCCCCCGGCCCTCGCCGTGGTGCTGGGCATGGCCGGCGCGATGCAGGCCTCACTGATGGTAAGCCCGTAGGACAGCCCCAGCGTGCTGCTCCCGAGCCACTTGACGAAGTACGTGGCGATGCGGTCGCCGAGGCCGGTCTTGACGAACCCGCGCGCGAAGAAGAAGGAGATGACGATGAGCCAGATGACCTCGTTGGTGAAGGCGGAGAAGGCGGCGGTGAAGGGGAGCGTGTGCGTGGCGACGGCGGCCGTGAGCCCGAGGAAGGCCCACGCGCCGACGGGGAGCGGGCCCAGCACGAGCCCCGCGATGGTGGAGAGGAAGATGGAGAGGAGCTGCCATGCCTGCAGGCTCACCTCGGCGGGCCGCGGCGCGAGGAACCGCACGGCGAGGCCGACCGCGATGGAGATGACGAGCGGCACGATCTTTGCGCCGGCGGATTCGGGCTCGGGGTTAGAATCGGGTGATTGGGAGGCGAGGAGAGGCAGGAGGAGGCGGCGGCGAGGGATGGGGGTCAGGCGATGGTGTTGCGGGGAGGAAAGGGAGAGGGAGCTGTCGGGGAGGGAGAGAGGGGCGGGGAGGTGGTGGACGAGGAGGCGGCGGCGGAGGTGGCCCGGCGCCGGTACCGGGAGAGGAGGGCGGTGGGCGACGGCGAGGCGGAGGCTCTCCATCGGCGGCCGCGGAAAGCGGCGGAGCGGTCGAGGAGGCGGGCGGTGGTTTCAGTCGTTCAGTTTCCGGAGAGCGAGCTTTTTGAAGTGTTTGGTAGCCTAGATACTAACGGCTGAAATCGAATCATGGTGCGGACGATGGGTTCAAGTTGAGTAGCTCACTGACACGTGGGCTATACGGGGAGGGCCATTGTGGGGACCATTTGTTAGTGCTATCAGGTATATTAGTCCAGTCTATATAATTTCATAATTTGTGCATAGAAAAAAAATATTATAAGTTACATGACAACAACAATTCGTATAATAAAAAATAATTTTATAGTTCTAAATTTTAAATTATAAAATATTTATCTCGCGAAACAATCATGCTCTTCTGTTTCTTTCTTTCCGCTACCTAATAAAAAATATACTGCTATCGTGCATTCGAGTACTTCGGAGTGGAAGTGGGTCCCTGTTGCAGTCAACGTAATCTTTGGTCATCACCTGTGGGCTGTGCCATGAACAGCAGCGGACGCCGGCGGTGGATCCTGCGTGGCGTAGAACCAATAGAATGATGACAGGTGAATATGGTGGCATGTGACGGATATTTGCGCACGCGACTTCGTTGTCGTCCGATTAGATATGAACGATCTGGATGCCAGTTCTTGTCGCGCTAAGGATCTGGACTCTTGCAAATCCCCACGTTTCCAACGGCGAAATTCTTTATGGCTACCTTTTCAAAAAAAATATGTATAGGTCCAATTAATAGTCTTGTTCATCAGAAAACCAGGGGTAGCATCATTAGTCCTTGATCAATTGATCCAAGTAATTGATTCTTCCTCTTCAAGAGTGTGCGGTATAAATTTTAAAGTATTCTAATTCTATCGGGAAACTTTCCTATTTCTACCTTTACTAAAGGATTAAACCCTATGCATTTTGTTAGGATTCTTATGGGATGCATGCATCCATTATAATTTTCGGGGAAAATTATAATTAGGTTGGACTTCACGGATACTTTTCTTTGTACTTAACTTTCTCTTCAATTTCATGTGTTTTTCTTATGTTATATCCAAAGGGTACATTGGGAAAGTCTATATATGGGTAAGTTTACATGCAACTCTAATTCCACATTTTTTTCTATTCTTGTACTTAAGAATCTTGTATTTCAAAGAGCCATGTAGTTAGACCGGATCAGGGCCCTAAGGCCTCTGCATTCCAGTCTGCACCCACTCCATTGCAGCCTCTCTGTTTGGATCCCAAAAGTTAAAAGACTAGCCATGTTAGCCATACCACATCGTATATTTCGATGCTAATTAGAAAGATTAAATACGAACTAATTATAAAACTAATTGCAGAACCTAGAGCTAATTCGAGCTAATCATAGATTAATTAGGATCAATAGATTCATTTCATAAATTAATCTAAGGATTATGTAATTAATTTTATTATTAGTCTAAATTTAATACTCCTAATTACCAACTAAACATTCAATGTGAATCCAAACAGAACCTTAAGCCAACACCTCCTAACCTCCCAGTAAAAAAACACCTTCCAACAATCCAACTCGAGCCAATATCTCCCAGTTGTGGGATCCTTTTACAGCATGCCAATATCTTCTGTGAATGTATATTTCCGTATACATCGCGTCAAAAAGGAAGAAAAATCCAGAGCGAGAAAGAACAAAAGAGGGACCGAGAAAACACATGACCGGGCCAGAAGAGAAAGGTCGTCCGTCCACTTCGCTATCATCCCCACCTCCCCCGGAAGCCCGCTCCAACCCTGCGCATGCGCAACCACGTGTCCGCCGGGCTCCCTCCGCTCACCGCCCCGCCCGCCCGCTCCGTCCGCGCGCGCTGCCCAAGGTGAGATCACCGGCTCCGTCTCCTCCCCGCCGCTCCCCACTCCCACCCACTCCCACTGGTCTCCTCGAGAGCCGCGAGCCTAGGGGCCGCCACCCCTATAACTGCCCCCATTCCCCTACCCGCGCTCGCTCCCTCTCCTCCCCAAATCCCCCACGCTTGGATGGATTCCATCGGTACGAATCGCACCCCGCTGCGCTCCGTCGCCGCCTCAGCCACTCGAAGCAGCGCGCTGCCGCGGCCGCACCGCCACCCAGCGCTCGGCAATCGGTGAGTGGCTCTGTCGTCCGGCCTCGATCACCCCTTTCTCTGGATGTTCATTTCGTGCTGCATTTTCTCTCGATTCGTGGCGCGGCTCGGGCCGACGCTGAATGCTGAGCGCGTGTTGGCTCCGTGCAGCCTGGCGGCGACTAAGCTCGGGATCGCGGCTCGGTGTGGAGGATCAAGAGGGTATTTCGGCAAGGTTGGTGTCTCGATTGTCGTATTGTCATGGCACGCTGATTTGTAGATTGACTGATCCAAGGGAATTCGTGGTCGCGCAGGTGCAGAGATTTGACGCCGCGCGGAGTACAGCGGCGAGAGCGCAGAGCGGGAAGGCGGGGAGAAGTGTGATCAGGGTATCTAATCGCGCCATGCTCCACGGATTCTATTCTATTGTAGTAGAGCACTACGATTCATAGAACCGTTAGACCACTGGTCTATGTTGCTTGATATAATCGTGGTCATTTTCATGTGGTGGGTTTATACCATTCAAGTAAAACTTTGCTATATGCAAATGTGCTTTGTATTTATAAGCTGTATGCTGCCATATTTTGCTATTCTGGAATTGAATTTTGCTTCTGAACTTAGTATGCATTTTTTTACCATATGTTCTTTTGGGGATAATGTTTATCCATTTTGTAACTACAGGAAATGGGACACACGTCATCTGATAGTGAAATGCCCTTGAACTATTCTTCTGGAAAAGCTTTCCCTTTAGGAGTGTCACAAGCTGATGGTGGGCTGAATTTTGCGATATTCTCACAGAATGCTTCTTCTGTCACCCTTTGTTTGAAACTTCCAGAGAGGTATATTTTCTCCCCTAAAACTGTGTTGTGATGTTACTTTCAGTGCCATTCGACCTAACTATTCGCTAGTTTACTGAGCCTCTTTTGTGTCCCCTCATAGATGAACCTATTTAGTTTCCTGTCAGCCTTGGAATCCTAACCTTCGCCATTCCAGTTTTAGTTAGCACTAATGTCACTTTCTTTGGGACTTTTTGTCAAAGTTTGGTCAGTCAGTCTACTCATGTTTGAGGGTCTTATAGATATGGCAATACTGTTTGCACAGCTTGCTACATGTTATTTTGTGTTTTGGGATATATTAGGTACGTTGAAACGTAAAGTGCTTTAATGAACACCCTGACCCCCACTTCTCCCCAAATAAAAAGAATCTCATACGAACAGACCAAATAAAAGCCATAATTGATGGGTTATTAACAGATTCGGTGCACAAGGAATGATATAGTTCATGATTCCTCATATATTTTTTTCCTGTAATGATCTGGATCATAAGGTTAGAGCTTGGTTCAAATAATCACCTTCCTGAAAACCACTGTATCTGTAGCCTTTATTTCTTGCTCGCTCAAAAGTAATATGGCATGCTTAGTATGTAAACTTATGACTTTCTGTAATCTTATTTTAGAGGCACCCAAGATGATGCGGAAATTGTTGAGTTTGCTTTAGATCGCCAAAAGAACAAAACAGGAGATATATGGCATGTGTCAGTGGAGGTAGTTTTCTTTAGTTCTGATATTTCTGTTAGCTTTGGAGATAAGCACACTATTCTTTTTTGTCAACAACTTGTTGTGGACTGACATTAATGCAAAAATAACTACAATATTATTTCTGATGTATATTATTATTATGATTCCATAATCTTCAAATGTCTGTTCCATTTTATAAAGATCACCTACATTTTTGGGAGGGACCATACCTGATGGGATGCCCTATATTTCTGAAGTGCTGGCCTTGTGTTATAAGCTTGATCGTACCTGTTGAGTATTGGCTCACAAAACGAGCTTTTTTGCTTGATCAGTTCTAACATATTTAACGTCTATCTGTTGTGGTGCTGAGTTTAACATTTCCCCTCGTACACATACTCTATCTATTCTTAAATCTTTATCCATTTTGCTTCTATGTAGTGTACTATGATTATAGTTTTTTTACTCGTTTGTCAACCTTAAAGAAGCCTTCTCTGTCTTTTTTTAAAAAAATTTCAGGGTTTGCCTGCTTCTGGTGTTCTTTATGGGTATCGCATTAATGGTCCTCAAGGGTGGCAACAAGGTCATAGGTTTGATGACAGTGTTATTCTACTGGACCCTTATGCAAAATTAGTTTCTGGTCGAAAATACTTTGGGGTTGACAAAGAGGAGCCAAGTCAGCTTTTCGGAACTTATGACTTCGATAGCTCTCCTTTTGACTGGGGTGACGATTATAGGCTTCCTAATTTGCCTGAGGTATTACCATCATTGAGCATAGCGCAGAAATATCCCAAACATGTAATTCTCACCACATTTTTGGTTCTTTAATCTAGTCAGATCTTGTTATATATGAAATGAACGTCCGTGCTTTCACTGCTGATGAGTCCAGCGGGCTTGGTCCAGCTGTTCGTGGAAGCTACCTTGGTCTCATTGACAAAGTAAGATTACCTATTCTGTCACCTGTAACAACATCAAATTTTTTGGTCTTCGGATTTCCTCGCTCCTACTTTAGTAAGATAACCTGCGATTATTATTACAAATTGTTATTTTTCCTGATTTAGTTTTAGGTATTATGATATTGAACGCAATCTACCTTCCAGTTTCCATGCTGATTTTTAATGACTTATGCATGAAATAGTTCTGGTTTCGTAGATTCCTCATTTGCTGGAACTTGGCGTTAATGCAGTGGAACTACTCCCTGTTTTTGAGTTTGATGAACTGGAATTCAAGAGGTTCCCTAACCCAAGGGACCACATGGTAAAATTTGACAACTTTTTGACGCATAATGTCCTTCACATTTTTCAGTGGAGTGATACCCCATCTTTTCATTTGGAAGGTAAATACATGGGGATATTCTACAATCAACTTTTTTGCGCCCATGAGTCGTTATGCTAGTGCTGGTGGTGGACCGGTGGCTGCTTCCAAAGAGCTCAAGCAGATGGTCAAAGCTTTACATAATGCTGGAATTGAGGTATTGACATCATGTATGCATGGTAAATCTTTTTCTTGGGCATTTTTTAACATCCTGGACCAAAAAACATTAATTGTATAATCATTTTTCCAATAGGTTATTCTGGACGTTGTTTACAACCATACAAACGAAGCTGATGATGCTAACCCTTATATGACTTCTTTCCGTGGCATTGATAACAAGGTGATTGTTGATTGTTGCTACATGTCCTATCATTTAAGTTGTAAGTCCATATAGAGAACTCCTATGTTAGAACCTCATAAGTTTCTGGATGAATTGATACAAAAAAAGACGAACCATGATTCTTGCAGGTCTATTACATGTTAGACCTGAACAACAATCCTCAGCTGCTGAACTTCTCGGGTTGCGGTAAAACCATGGTCCTAAACTTCTATTTCTAAATTGATATGTGCTTTACATTATGTGTCATTTTTTTTGGATGCAATCTGATACTTCTTTATCAGAGTAGAACCCATCAATTTGCATGGTATCCTTTTCCTTGGATTTAGGGGTGGTTGCATCATTGTCAGTTAATTTCATATCTTTTGCGTTCATCTTGCTATTGTATTTATTCAAGTATCTCTGGTGATTAAGCAGTATCTTTGTCTATTAATTTGTTGCCAAGGACTTTGAATGATACATTGTTGTTTGATGCATGTTCCACGTTTCCATTGGCTGTTACACTGCCTGGAGACTGTACCTGGAAATTATAAACTCAATGTGGTTGCTATGTTAACTGCTAGAATGGTGAAGAAAAGTCACTCATTCATTGTAAGCTGATATAGATATACAGCCTTACATTGATTTGAAAGCTGCAACCTATAGGGCAAGCCTTTTTGAACATTTGTGGAAACCTGCGTAAATGTCACGTTGGCCTAGTACTCTAGTTCTAGGTGGCCTGTTTTTTCTATTCTGTAGATATGTTCTGAATATTACAATTAGCAGGACATGTGTTTGCTTTTTATACTTTGTCCGGTTGAATACAGGAAATACACTAAACTGCAACCATCCTGTTGTCAAGGAACTTGTGCTCGACAGTTTGAGACATTGGTATGGCAGAGCTTACATATATGATTTTTCTGTGATACCTGTGTATATATCTCATGCATACTTGATCACATATTTGCTCATAGTAGTACTTGGTGGCCTGTTGCTTTGATTTCTACATATATATTTGTGCACTCCTACTATCAAATGTATACAAATATTTATCTGGAGCTTAAACTCTCAGATCTATATGATCAAACCAAGATGCTGTATCTCATACACACTGATGTCCATGAAACTACCTCTAGGATACAGTGCGTGCTCTTGTTAGTTGATAATTAGCAATCATTTGGCATGTGTATGATGGGTTTCATAAATAGCTGCATAAGATGGATAATGCACCTGTCTAGCACATTACCTGATAACAGTTTCCTTATAGTGTTGTTTCTGATTTGCATGATTGTTTTGTTGCTTCAAGGGTTAAGGAGTATCACATAGATGGATTTCGGTTTGACCTTGCAAGTGTTCTTTGTCGTGGACCAGATGGCAGTCCTCTTGATGCACCTCCACTCATTAAGGTACTTCTTTTGAAGTTGTAGACTGCAGTTTCGAACTCTAAATGACACTTATAGCCCGCTATGGGTTTTTTCTTTGTTGGTCTTTTTTATGCCCTTTTTATCCGGCCAAATGAAGTTAATATATTTGATGCCAACCCAAAAAAATTGATTCTTAAATGTTACTGTACTATAATAAAAAGTTCTGACATTTAACTGTGCCGAACCTGACAGACCAATTGTGAAAGTCAGGTTAAATTGTATATACTTTATAGCCCTATTCTGCTTGTTTACTTCCTATTTTTTTTGTTCTTTAAGTGTCTATTGGGAAAAATATCTAGTGCAAATTCATATTTCTGTGATTATGTAAATTTTTAATGTGTATTGTTGGAATGGATAGATAGCTAGACTTTATGGTATTGAAACATTTTAATTAACCATCACCGGCTGAAGAAAATTGTTACTGGTGAATATATGGCCCATCATTCTCCGCCCGATGGATTTAATCATATTTGTAAACCTATGAGATGTTCTTCGTAATGATTTTATCTGATTGTCTACTTATTTGGTTGAAGGAAATTGCCAAAGACTCTGTATTGTCTAGGTGTAAGATCATTGCTGAACCCTGGGACTGTGGTGGCCTTTATCTAGTAGGGAGGTTCCCTAACTGGGACAGGTAATTTGATCATATATTTTTTTTAATTTACTATATGAACTTAAGGGTGTTCATTTCATTGTTTCTTCTTTGTACTGTTTAGCAATATATGAATACTGTAGCATTATGATGAATGTAATGCAAAAGAGTATTAGAGTAATATCTTCTCTATAATGATTCATGGATAGTAGCACTGTAGCTCTGAACTACACACTCTTGAATAACTTTGGAACAACACTCCTTTCAAATGAGGTTTTGGGGTGGTCCCTTGTTGATTTGAAATGTCGCCACTAAATTGTTCTGTTGAGACTCGGCATATATGATTCAGTATCCTTTAAAGTGATGATGCTGACTGTACATTGCCACTAAGAGATCATATGTTCTATCTTAATTTTCACTTATTTCTAAGAAATGATGAGGTGCAATGTGTTTGCCATTGGCCCTGTAGGTGGGCTGAATGGAACGGACAGTACAGAGATGATATTCGAAGATTTATTAAGGTACTGAGGTGTGCTTGACTTTAGAAGTATATCCTATAATATGCGCATCAAAGGGTTCTGTTGATGCCTTGATGGAGATTATTCTCATGCTAGTTTTTTGTTCATTTGGCTCATGAATTGTGATTCACACATTTTTCTTTAACCATTACATAGGACATCCCATTGGTGATGTATTTCTTAGCCCTATACTCCGGTTGTGCTCATTTTTATCATTTAGCTGGTGCCAGCTAGAAATGTCCTCATGACATAGAATTTTTAACAGAAAACTCAGTTTATTGTGGAAGCAGTCAATGGTGAGAAAAACAATGAAGACATTGCTTGAATATGGTGCAAAAGTCTCCGCTGATCAAAGTAACGCTACAACACGATTTATTCACTAATAAATGGTGAAGCAACTCTGAATCAATCTCTATGAGAAAATGAACATCCAAACATTTCGGTGATATTTGAGTTAGCTTAGGGAGATATACACCTTGCTTTGAAATGGTAGCCTGAAACAGTGCCTGTCTGAGCAGCTTTTAGAAAATGGACAACAGGGTTTTCCCAGTCAGGGTTAGTTTTTCACAAGCACTTATCCGCAGCTTTAAGGGATCGGTGTCATCACCAAATTATAATATTTTTTATTGAGTATATTTCAAATTACACAATTCTTAAGCACAACCATTTCTTGTGGAGAAGTACACAATCATGATCCGCATCATCATTGCAAAAATCATGAAGAGATAGAGTACAATG
Organism: Panicum hallii; assembly: GCF_002211085.1. Classification (NCBI taxonomy): domain Eukaryota; kingdom Viridiplantae; phylum Streptophyta; class Magnoliopsida; order Poales; family Poaceae; genus Panicum; species Panicum hallii. The sequence continues at coordinate 45,301,128 of NC_038043.1, read as the reverse complement.
TTATCAACCGGCTGAACTGTTTTGCTTATGAATGTCTGTTTCTAGTTTCAGGCTTCTTTTGCAGAATTCCAGTTCACATTTATATGCAAGTGGTCCATCTAGTAGTGGGCTGCTTGCGCTAGTATTTAGCTGAAATGGATTGCATTTCTATATGATGGATAAGTTGGCATTTAGTTTCTGTATCCCTGTGCTTGACCATAAACCAGGTCTTTAGAGGGATCCTTTCAGATTTTTTTCCTTTTCCTTTTTAATCAAAGATGGTAAATGCAACCAGAAGGTTTACTTTTCTACACTTCTGTGGGTTTCGAATAATTTTGACCTGAATGACCGGAAGAGTTTTGCACTCTATCGGAATATTTTGATTTCTGATACATCTGTCTATAAATCTTATTCTCAATCACGAAGGAATGATCATTGACCAAATATTACTAAACATTTGTAGGGAGATCCTGGTTTGAAGGGGGTATTTGCTACTCGTGTTTCTGGTTCTGCGGATCTCTACCAGGTTCTCTTGTGCTTTTTCTTTACTGGCCTGTTATTTTAGCCATTTGCTCTGACAATATCGCTCTGCTTGGTCATCCTTCATTTTAAGTGCCACATGCTTTTGGGACCTTGATTTTGCCAATGTTTTCTGTGTGTAGAGCAGTTTGGTCAAAACTATGCACTCATTGTTTATATGTATCTTGTGCCATCATTAGAGTACAACAGTTATCAACATCTATCATATCCTTGACAAGAAGTAAGGCTCAAATTTGTGTCTTTATGGAAACTAATTTCCCTTGTTTAGTATTCATATTAATTTCTCCTGGGCCCAGTAAAGTTTAAATGTAGTATCTGTATAACAAGAACCATAGTACTAGTGGGATGCCATTCAAAATTGTGAAGGCAGTTGTCATGCTGTCCCCAGTCATTTCCGTTTTCTATATGGAATATTTCTTAGCCTTTATTGATGAGTTTTAGGTTTTTTTAGCATGGAAAGCAGGATCGGTTTCTTTTTTCGACGAGTGAAAAATTGTAAAATAAAGTCTTCTGATGTCTTGGTTGGCAGGTGAACAATCGGAAGCCTTACCATAGCGTAAACTTTATAATAGCTCATGATGGGTTTACTTTATGTGACCTTGTTTCATATAACTCTAAGGTAACTGTAGCATACAACACAATGGTCTCGATTTCTTACATTCAATGTGTTTTATGTGTTAACATGCTTTCTCATTTGAATGAAATCATATAGCACAATGATGCAAATGGAGAATGTGGTCGTGATGGATGCAACGACAACTATAGCTGGAACTGTGGCGTTGAAGGTACATGCTTTACTAAATACAAAAAAAATGTTTAGTATATCGGAATTGTCAAAGTTTGAGAGATGTTTTTTCCTGACATTGCATAGTACTGATATAGTATTTTATTGTAAAGTTGTTCAAAATTACTTAATGTCATTTTTAAATGTCAGAAACTTGGAACAAAGTGATCGGGAAAATAATGAACTTCAACAATTGTGATGGATTAAGCATAATTTATCAACTGAACTAAAAAGATTACTGATAGTTTTGAAGCTTCTATGCAAGATTAAGCCAAATAATTATACAAGTATTACATACCTTTTCAAACAAAAGCATGGTCATGGAGCTTTATCCTTTTTTTATTAGAAAAAATGTTTTATGTTACTCAATTATACATTGTGTGTCCAGTGCTATTAAAGTTTGTGCTCTTGCTCTGTTACAGGAGAAACAAATGATTTGATTGTGCGACGTCTTCGTTCCAGGCAAATGAAGAACTTCCATGTGGCATTAATGATCTCTCAGGTTTATATTATTGATTTACATGGTTACTTTTTATGCGTAACTGAGTCATGTATGACTTACGAGTTTCAATATACATAACAATAGGGCACTCCAATGATGCTGATGGGAGACGAATATGGTCACACACGTTATGGAAACAATAATAGCTATGGACATGATACTCACATAAATAATTTTCAGTGGGGGCAGGTTACATAATTATATCGATTTTCTGTTAGTAATTTATTTAATGCATGTAACAGCCTTAAATGCTAATTTTCCCTCTCTGATCTCCATGCTAATATAGTTGGAAGAAAGAAAGGATGGCCATTTCAGGTTTTTCTCGGAGATGATCAAGTTCCGTCATAACCATCCTATGCTGAGGCGAGATAGGTTTCTCAGCGAAGTAAGTTCAAAGATAATTTATTCTTAAGCGTTATTCCTGCAATTGACTGCTTCATTGAAGCTAACAAGTTCCCGTTTGCCAAAAGAAACCATTTTTGAAAGTATACTATTGTGCTGCTCTCAAACCCCTGATCACAGGAAGGATAAAATTAACCATCTTTTTACACTGCAACTCCCCCACACCACCTAAATGTTTTTCACTGCACTGAGACCTTTCTTGTTGGTAGAATGATGTCACCTGGCATGAAGATTGTTGGGAGAATCAGGAAAGCAAATTTTTGGCATTCACGTAAGGAAGTTATCTTATTAAATAAGTGTTACATTCTGTCCATTGAATGTTATTTCTGATGCCCTTTTACTGCAAATCTTGGATTCTTAACTGCTTGTTCATGATTCTGGTGCAGGATACATGATCACAATTCTGGCGGAGATATCTATTTGGCATTCAATGCTCATGAGTACTTTGTGGATGCTGTAATTCCCCCACCACCGCAGCATAAATCTTGGAGCCGTGTGGTATGGATAGTCTGATCCTGCTAAAATTTTTATACTGAGTAATTTGCTGTTTGGCCCTATGATGCTCAAGCTCCTGTTACCCTATACCATTGTTTACTGCAAACGTCAGTGTTGTCTTTACTTGGTCTGGCTAACTTTAGCGCTGCTTCTATCTCAACTTGCCCTTCTGTTTGGCTAGCTTACAATTGCTTCATGGCTAGCTTTAGTGCTGCTTCTATCTCGACTTCCCATTCTGTTTGGTTAGCTTACAATTGCTTCATTTCTTTTCTGCAGGTGGATACCAACCTGGAATCACCAAATGATATTGTCCCAGAAGGAGTGCCACTCACAGGTTCAGGGTATAGGATTGCTCCTTACTCTTGCATCCTGCTCAAGGCAAAGCCTTAGTATGGTGGAGGCAAGTCATTCTCTAGGAAGCATAAGAATAATGTTGATTTTAGCTTTGGTTGGTCGGTTTAAGATAGGCTGACCTTTGCAAGTTCTTAAGTCTCGACTGCGCTGCAATGCAAACATAGCAAACTTTGATATGTGAAGTTGGACCAATCTTTGCGAAGATCGACTGGAGGGAGCCATGGTTGCAATTGGTACGGTCAAGGAGAACTTGTTTGTAGCAACACATGGCGAAAGATCCGCACAGAGAGAAGCAAGAAGAGCCTTATTAGTCATTGGAGTTCTGGTTCGGGGGAAGCATGTCTCGTTTGTAACTAGTATTCATAAATGTTCTATCCTTTCCCGTTCGACCTGCAAATGGCAGACAACCTCTTGTTTTGTTTAATAAATATGGCATTTCCCCATGTTGACATATCTGTACTGTAATGAGAGCGTGATTCCCTGTACTGAACATAAGTTGAAGACTGGATGCCGGAACCTTTTTCTTCTGTTGACGCATGTTGTTGGAGGTTGCTTGCACACTGATGGGGCCACACGGACCGCACGAATTCTTAGCCAGCAAGGTACAGCATGTCCGTCCAGACTGAAAATACCATGTAGTTTCCTTATTACAGTGGTTAGCAGCTTGGAATTGGGATTTAGCATGCTAGTACCCGTACTGTTGAAACCTTCGTGCTAGGCTGCTAGCGGCCTTGGAGCCGTGTTGTGGCGGTGGCATGCCCACCGCGTATCGGCCGCGGCGGCAGGTTCCCGTGTCCGCCTGACGGCGACGGCGGCTGGTGCCGAGAAGAAACATGGAATCGAAATGGGGAAGGATAGGATGGAATGCACCAGGGTTCCCAGGCGGGCACCAACCTGCGCTCCCCAGTGCTGCCAAAAGAACAGCCGGCGACGACGTGACAAGATAACATGGCATCGCCAGGGCCGGGCCAGCGGATCCCCGAGCCAGGCATGTGACGAGTTCCCATCTCCGTCTCACCTGAACGCCACCAATGCGGACAGCTCCGACCACGGCCGAATGAAATGGATCCCCCACCCCGGTTTCTTGATCATTGGCCGGCAACCACCTTCCGAGTTAGAAAGCCAGCGGAATTATGCGAACGCCTTTAGGTGAGGCCGCGTATACTTAGGCACTTAGCTGTCTTGTTTGCGGGTACTGATGCTACTGCCCTGCAAAGCTGCGGCTGCCATCATGATTTGCATAGTACTATATGCGAAAGCGATCGGGTCGTTAGTACTAACCACCATTTACCTCACGGATAATGGAATTTGGCACTTGTTTAGCGCAACCCTGATCATTCACCGGAGACTAATGAACCACCCGGGTGCCTAATAACCAACGCGAAGCTGGTCTCCCCACCGGACACTTGTCAATTTGCTGTGTCAGCTTTAGGGTATCCACATTTCTGTATTGTCGTTTTGACATCACGAGGGGCCGTCAGCGTATTCAACTTTTTTAGCCCAAGGATGAAAAAAAAAAGATGGTAGCTAGGAGTAACATTCCACCCTTGTAATCACCCGATGGCGGAGCTCGACACGTCATCGTTACCGAAGATTTTTTTTTTCTGTAATCGCCCCGCCCTCTCGTCACCACCCACGACAGTATACCAACTGTACCACACTTCGTCCGCCATGGGGACGGGACATGGTGGCTGCTCTGCTCGCGGTCTCCAGGCGAATTTGTGGCTGTCACGTCGCGAACCCTCCCGCCGCCGCTCGGAGCCGTTCGCCCGCTCGATCGGGGAGGTGGGCGGCCTGTCCGGCCTGGTTGGCACGTCGGTGTCGCCATTGCTGACTGGCCGGCTGGCCGGCCGGAATCTTCCAACCTGGGCACAGCCCGGTGTGATGTGCGCGACGGTCACCCGAAAATGTTGTGGATCGCACGGGAAATCGGGAACGAGACGTTGGGAGGTCATCTCACGCATGATCGGCGGTTCCATGAACGCGGCTGCAGAATCGGAGGACGTCCAAGTCTCGCAACTAACTACTGGCCTTGTGTCGAGCGTAAAGAACTCATCGATCTTGCAGGTGCTAAGTGCCAATCGTCCCATATTCTACGGTTTTTTGCAAGGAATTTAAGAGTTGTGATGGGTGGACATGTGGGGCTTTTAGGCTTTGCCACTTGAGTAGGTCTAGGTTAGATGTTGCTGCATTTATCCTGTTGCTCAAGTCCAGCGTCACCAAGCCGTGAAACTCTTGGGTTTTGGAAGGGTTTGGTTAGGTGAGAAGTCACTAGAGTTTTCTTACATCGATCAAGTTGACCATTGTGTAGGGGTGCATGCAACTTTAGCCTTGGAAGGATCTGGAGGTTCTTCGCAAAAATGAAAAAGGATCTGGAGGTTAGGCTGGAAATCACTGGATTTATCTTATGGATCAAAAGTCACAAGAAAATAAAAAGTCCCCATCTGCCATTCAAGCAGAACACGTTTCCTTGAAATTGTCAACCGATCCATCAGGAAGCAAGAGGACTTCTCGGAGAGATGTCTACAATAATAACGAGATTTATGTCCCGTTTTATCCCTAACCTGCTACCGTTTTGGAGGTAGTTCGGCAGTAATGAACTGTTTACCATTAGTCCGACTAAAAAATTCGTGGGCGGAACATGGGCTTCATTGATTAGTTTCAACAAGCTAATCATCTCCCTCCGAAGGCATTATTCTAGGCAACCAACCTTAGCTGGAGCAGTACGTACAAGTGGCCGCGCCAACGGCATTATCAACGGCTAGTGTAGCCGCATTAAAGTTTCCTTTTCCAAATTCACGAAACAAGGTTTTTTCCCCGTAATATACAAGGGCGCATTCCGAATGAAAATATATAGTATAGAAAAAAATCCAAATAATTCCCGATGAAAATGGGAAAGGAATTGCGGCGCTGCCAAGTGGGACCAAATATGGAGCCGATCATATCCAACGCGTCCTAATTGAAAAAATAAATAAATATTTGAATGGGCCCCATTTCAACAGTAGTCGTTACCACAGAGCTCCCTACAGAGGAGAAGAATTTCACATGGCCGCATTTTCCAAACCCCGAGAAAATCCAAAATTAGGTGCGTACGGCCAGGCACACAGTGAGAGGCCAGCTCACAACCGACCCTATCGATTTGCGCGTGGAGCAAGAAGAAGAGGAGTAGTATGTTGTAGCCAAATCATTTTCAGATTTTTATTTATCGATCTCGAATCGAAGATCCGGAGCCGCCTCGCTCTAGCCGGAACGCGCGCCGTCGATCGCCGTCGCGTACCGATCCGACGGCTGATCTCCGCGGGAAATTAGCGCTGACCCCCCTGGTGGTGTTGCTAATCGCGCGCCGTGACCTCGTCTTCCTCCTCTTTATAAGCTGCCCGCCTCTGCTGCCCCGGGCACCATTACAGTACGCGCACTCCAGCTGAAGCGCCTCGCACTCTCCCACAAAGCTCAAGCCGCTCGCTCCCTCCCGGCTACAGCTACAATGGCGCGCTTCCAGCTCGCGGCCCTGGCCATGGCCATGCTCTTCGCCGCCGCCGCGGCCCAGGCCCCGGCCGCCACCCCGACGCCGGCCCCCAGGGCGTCCCCCCCGCCGGCGACCCCTCCCCCGACCCCGGCGCCGGTGTCTCCGCCCGCGCAGGCCCCCGCGATGCCTCCTCCGGCCCCGGCGCCCGTGACTCCGGCCCCCGCCCCCGATGCCTCCGCCCCGGCGCCGGTTGAGGCCCCCACCCCCGCGATGAGCTCCCCGCCGGCGCCCGGCCCCATGGGTCCCTCCCCGTCGCCCACCAGCGACGTGCCCGCGCCCCCCAGCGCCGCCGCCGGCGTCTCCCCCGCCGCCAAGTGGGCCGCCGCCGCCGCCGTGGCCGCCGCCGCCGCCTTCTACTGAGGAGGATCCCCCCGCGCCGCCCCCCGCGGTGCTGTAATCTATTGCTATCCGTGTTGAGCTGTTGATTTTTCTTTTTGTTTTCACCATTTTTTCTTCTTTTTGCTTCACTATTCCATTCGGCATTCGATTCGGTAGGAGAGACTCCTGGCATCGTGTAGGATCGTGGCTTGGACAGATTGGTTGGCTGGCTGGCCCCGGTGGTGTTGTGATCCCCCATTTGTATAATCCCCTGTTAATTTATCTTCACCTCTTCTCCATCCATCTCTCACGGTTACTGTCATTGGATTGCTCCCGTATCCACATTTTTGCGTAGCTCGTTTCGTCAGATCAGAAAGATCTCGAAGAGCGCTTGCAGAGTAGCGCAGCTTGATAGTGTTGCTCGTTCTCGAGCTTGGAACGCAGGCTTCGGTCAGGCCAGGTCACTGACGATCGATGCGGGTGTTGCGATGCGTCCATGAGATTGAGGGAGGTCGTGCAGATCGAGCCGAGCCGCCGGGGGCGTGGATCTGGGCCGCGACCGTGCAGCTCCAGATCTGGGGCGCGGTCCGCAAGCCGCCAGAGGCCATTATTATACGCGCCCTACTCGGCGCGGTGGAGTAGTAGGGCTGGCCTGGGTGACGGAGGCCAGCTGGGAGTTCGCAGGCAGCGGCTGGCAGGTTAGGCCAGCGAATAGAAAACGCCACTGGGGGTCGGTGGGGAACGGTGGCTGGGGCTGATGCCGATGGCGAGGTGTCGAGAGCGCACTGGCCGGTGGGGCTGCGGGAGCACGTGCCCATCCCATTCGCAGCCCAGGCCTGCACGGTAATTTTTTTTTTGAAAAACTAGGCAGGAGCCTGCACGGACTGCGGCGGCGGGTTGCGGCCTTGCGCGGATGACGGGCGGTGTCGTTTGCCTGCGGCCGTTGCACGGACCGGTACAAGGACGCGTCAGCCGGGGGCGCGCGCGGCACGTACGAGTACGCCCGGCCAGGTCGGCCGTGCGCCGCCCGCTCGCGTACGGTGGGTGCGGTGGTAGTAATCAGTTCGCTCGGATGGGAATCGGAAGTCTGGCAGAGGCGGTGCCGGAGTTCATAGCGGTGGTGGCAGGGCGACGGCAGCATATTTACCTGTAGAAACGGCATCGGAGGGAAAAGGAAGCAGTTTCCTGCAAAAACCTTGGGTGCTCCCTCCGAGCAGCAGTTGCTGCGACGTGATTGTTTATTGGCGAGATTTGTGGGTAATCAGTGTGCTGAAAAGGCAGGTTAGGAGGGGCGGCGGCGCGCACCATGGGATCGGGATCAAGCTATCATGGAGAGCAACGCATCTGTTTACCCTTTTCGCCTTTGTTTATGTTCTCAGCGCTGTCCTAGCCTTTTGACACTTGCAGCGACGATAGCGATCTCCCTGACCGGCCGCGGCAGGCGTTTCGCTCCCCGTCAGAGGAACCGGCCACCCGTCGACGGCCGTGCGTTCACGATGCACCCGCTCCCATCCATTCTCCATTGGAAATTTGGAAGATTTGATGGATCATGGATGGATGTTCCGTTCGTTGCCTTTGCAGCTTTGCTTAGCCGCAGCATTGTGCGTTCTCCGCTTGCGGCTTTGGAGCTGTAAAGAAAGGAGCCACAGTACACCCCGGCCTCTTCTTTCTCCTGTTGCTTTCTTTCTTTGTGGGGGGGAGCACGGCGAAAAGAGTGGCTTTGGGAATTGGCCTTTTTTCCTTGCAGCCCTGCCGCTAAATCTCGTTCCGACGTGTGTGGGCTGGACCGTGGAGCATGTGTTCGCAAAGCTGGATCGTGCGCGTAGGGCTCGTTCCTGCTTCGTGCCGCCGATCATTCGGAGCCGTAGCTCCGGCGAAAGAGGCTCGTCCAATAACTCGCCATGGATGTGGATTCAGATGAAACCAGATGAGAGAGAGAGAGAGAGAGAGAGAGAGAGAGAGAGAGCGTGCGTTGAGACTAGGGATGAAAACGAAAATGGAAATTTCCGATTATCGGGAATCGTTTTTGAGATTATACCGAATTTTGAGGCTAAATGAAAAGGATAAAAAGATCCGAAATTGAAAACGAAAATGATTTCAGCTTCTTCCGACCGTATTTTACCGGCAGTAATTATCGAATTACGTTCTTCAACTCCACCCAAATCAGAGAAGAACAGATGCGTCGTGCCCAAGGCCAAGTTCGCTGGGCTGTGGTCCTGCTGCACCCGCACTTGCCCGCAGCGCTTGGCTGCGCCGTCCGCACAGCTTGCCACCGCGTACCTTGACTCCGCTCTGAGATCCGTCGTGGCATGGTAGCGGCGCCGCCGGCTGCCACCGCCTGCCTCCGTCGCCGCGGCCTATTTGAGCCGTCTTGCCTCTCGCCCCTGCCCGAGCGCACCGCAGCCTAGTCGAGTCGCCTTTGCTTCTCCTCGATGCGCTCGAGTAGGGAGAAGAGGTGTAGAGCACGGAAGGGAGAGGGGGGCGACCTCGGCCATGGCGGCCGTGTGCTGGGGGAGAGCTACAATGGGTGGATCTGCTGGCCATGGCGGCCGTGCTGTGAGGGAGGGAGAGGATTAGGCGGTGCTATGAAAGAGGGAGCGGAGGGGCCGCGGTGAAGGCATGGTGGCCAGGGGATTTGTTTGCAGACAGAGATAGAGGCGAAAGAGAGAGGAGACGGATTGGCCAATAGAGGACACGGAGACGGTAGCTTGAAACAAACCTCCATTTCGTAGCCATTCAAAAATAATCCCTGAGGATAGTGAGCTTGTTATCGATTGATTAATCCTTCAATTTGTGTTTATCCATGTTGTAATTTTGAAATTTTAATATGATTCATAGTTGTTTTATCGTTACAATGCAGAAAATCCTTAGTGCTTATACATACAAGATGGGTCCGGTTATACAGCTAGTGTCATGCTCCACAGTTTAATATATTTATTATTTTTAAAATATCGTTTTGTGAGTTTCGATCGTTGTCGATATGCTATCGATCGGATACTTTCATTTTTGATACTACCAGAATACCATTCTCGTTTTTGATAATATCGTATCGTTTTTATTTTTAAGTAAAAAATATGAAATTAAAAATGGTTGAGCCTTCTGGCGATGTTTCTTACCGTTTTCATCCATAGTTAGAGACGCAACATCTGCTCCGTTTTGCCTGGTCTGCGGGGCCCATTTATCATTTGGCGTCCTTTTGTTGGGGGGGGGGGGGGTGCCTGCTCAGCAAGTGTGATACAGGAGAGGGGCTCAGGGAGTCAGGGTGTAGATGCACCGCAGGCGACACTAGGACTGTCATCATCAATGAAGAATTCGCGGCGGCCCAGACAAAAGGCCTTTTTACAGCCTTGAGGCAGCCCATAAGTGGATCCTACCATGGCGCCGCGCCATTGCAGCAGGTGTTCGTTCTTAGATCTAGGTTAGGCCCGTTAGAATTTCTTAGGCCGGCCCATTTCTTTCTTATCAGTCAGGCAAATTTGGCTTTGGGACACTCTTGGATCTCGTGCCATCCTCTAGCGAAGGTTGTGGCCGCTCGATATCGGCGGCCGCGACGCTCCTGCTCGGCCGCACGCGTTGTTCGCAGTTCGATCTATCCCGGCAGCAGCGCTCGCTCAAGGATGCCACGACCCACAGCGCCTGCTCCCGGAGGCGCGCGGCGCTCGATCCCGGCAACGACGGCGGCCCGCGAGCGGGGAGAAACTGCGCTATGGCCGGCCGCAGCGGCGCCAGCCTGGGAAAGGCCCGGGTGGCCTTTGCAGGCCGCGCAGGGTGGGTGGGCAGCGCGGCCTAGCTCGGCCGTGGCGCGCGGCGTGCAGACCACTTTGCAATCCTTTTGATCTCGACATACATTTCCCCAACTCCTCATTGCGCTCCCTTTCAAAATAAAGGGGAAAACGAGTCATACTTGGAGTGATACAAATCAAATCCAGAATAAATCACAACAATGCTCGCACCTCACCTAAGACCTGGTGCAGCAATGTTTTTTTCCCGCTCTGTATTTAGTGCTGAGTGCAGACATGCTTCTTCTCTGTCTACGTACGTACTGTAATAGATCGCAAATCACTGATGCGAAGTGCAAACAAGAGCACAATTCAGCAGCACATTTAACTGAAGTAAAACACCACACATAACAACTTTTTCTGAGGTGTCATGCAGCAATTTCGGTACATTGACATGATTAACTTGAAATATGACTGACATTTATGTTCGATTGTGGCTGTTCTTGACAAATAGATCCTGATCATGTTGTCAGAAAATTGTATTGCTGTCTAGTATGTCAGGCACATTTCAGTAAATGTTTTTTTTTCGTGCTTGAATCATCTAGTATGTCAGGCATATTTCGGTAACTTTTCTTTCCAGTAAACAGCATCGCCATTCAGTTCCAGGTTGGCTGGGTTCCATCTTTTCTTTCTAAATTCGAATTAAATCGCTGCCATGGAATCTGAGCCTCTAAGCTCCGGACTCCGGAGGCACCTTGGTCTGCGAAACTGATCTGTTTCTGAAAAAGAAAAAAAAAACTGTTTGGAGTTGCAATCGGTTCCAGGCTTCGAGCACAGAGATGCTAATGTGCCATGGTCCAGCATCATGAGCTTGCATGAGATGGGAAGGCGACAGGGAGCGGGAACAAATGGAGACGTGCCGGTGTCCGTTGCTTTGGAGTCGAGGGAGGAGGATATGACCGGGCTGAGGCGCTGAGCTCGCCGACGCGCCTCCACTATCTCCTGCTTCCCCTCCTCGTCGCCGCAGCGGCGGCGGCCAGCGCCAACGCGGACGCGGAGGCGCTGCTGGCGACGAAGGCGGCACTCGCGGACCCGCCCGGCGCGCTGGCGTCCTGGACGAACGCCACCACCACCGCGGCCCCCAGCCCCTGCGCGTGGTCCGGCGTGACGTGCAACCCGCGCGCCGCGGTCATCGGCTTCAACCTCTCCGGCCGCAAGGCCCGCAACCTCTCGAGCCCCGTCCCGGCAGCGCGCTCCCGCCTGGCGCACCTCGCGCGACGGGAATCAGCCGGAGAAGGAGCGGAAGGCCGTTCGCCGCACCCAGGCGGCGGGCGCCGTCGCCGTCGGGCGGCAAGCGGAGGAAACCGAGAGCGCGCACGAAACCACGCGGAAACCAGTGACTATTTTATAAAAATACAGGGGGTTATTTTATAAACACACCCCAGTTTGGATCGCGATTAATAATCGCGATACGAATTGAGGGTGTTTTTGTAAATATTTTGGGGTGGTTTTGTAAATATTCGGATCCTAATCTAGGATTCTTTTTGCAAAACATGCTGAGCACCTGCGACCTCAGTCCTCCTCACCACGGGCGGACGGCTATGGTGGCAACCCCGTCTCCATCCGGTCATCCTCACCTCATCCAACCCCGGTGATGATGAGACCGGGCCTGGCCGGTGCTCAGTACGCGTCCAGTCCGCCACCCTCCGCCGATGTACAGAGAGCGCCCGCCCGTCTCGCCATCCCATCCCCGAACTGGCGAACCTAGACGAGAAGAGGCGAAGGTTGGGGACGACGGCCGACCGGTAGAGAGATGATGCTCCAGGAGATTGTCTCGCGCGAAGCAAGCGAGGACGCGTCGCGGCGGAGGCGTACCGGCGGAGGCCCACCATTGACACGACGGGCCGATTCCGCAGATCAGTAGCATGGATCTACGGTCTACCTGAGCTCCGGCCAGTCCAGCGGAGAGATCAGTAAAATGGGCAGAGCTTGTCTGCTGGAACCTGTTGCCTGGGTGTCGTCCGCGCTCGCCCACCGTACCCTGTCGCTGCTCATCGCCGTTTGATCTGATTCCAGAACTGCAAGCGATCGCCACCCGAGGACAGGTCGACACGACCGCGGATTTTATTGGAACCTGGCTGGAATCGTGCTTGAAATACGAACAGTTATGCTTGCAGTGTGTATCAATGGCCTCGAGACCCACACGTCAGCCTTACGCTAAATAGCATATTGTAGAACATGCCCGTTTTCCAGATAAATTGTTGATTTGCTCCTAAAAATGGGGTCACACATTACCATCCCAGCATACTCCGTGGTGCACATCTAGTTCTATGCACGAATCAGTTACTCTTCTGAACTTTGGCGGTGAAAGATCGAAACGTACTAACCCCATTGACTATCTTTTTGCAGCGTCACTTCACCCATGGAAAAGAAGATTCTTTCTGCAGTGTAATGATCCGGAAAGCTTCTGATCTGTCTCTGTAACTCGACGTCTCGACGTCAACTAGTTCTCTCTCTCTCAGCCCTAGCTTTTGCAAAGGTTGCCGGTGCCGGTGGTTTCCAGATTGCAAAGGTTCATGTTCAAGAATTTTCTTTAGCAACCAACAAAAAAGAGAGCAACAGCTATAGCTTTTTGAGACGGGCATCCTTTAGAAACTTCTATCGACGCGTTACACATCCGAGTAAGTGTCCAACCGACAGGATCGCTGCTTTTCTAATGTTCCTGCCCCTCGATTCGATCTTTCCCTCCAGTTTTCGCCGAACCATCACGCCCTTACCTGCCCTGACAAGACAGTGATCTGAGAGGAGGATGTGCTGGACAAACCACTTCATCATCCATGAACACAAGAGGAGCAAATTTTATTTGCACGAAGTTAACCCAACAAAGAACGATCAGACATGATGTACACCTGGTGACGGATACACACAGCCATAGACATCAAGAGGACACGCCACGGCAGCGTAAGTACGTACACGAGCTGCACGACGAGCAATCGCCAGAAAACGTAGCAGAAATATGGACAGCAATTACTGATAGATTATTACACGAATGTCATCAGCGGCCAAGAACGTGTAGTCTGCAATGCATGCACTGTCTCTACCCTGAGACTCCGATCGACACGCCCGTGCTCAGATCAGCTCCGTCGTCAGAAGAGCGCGAGCTTGATCGCGGCGCCTGCGGCCGCGGCGACGACGACGGAGGCCGTTGTCGCCGGAACCTGCGGGGAGGCCGCGGACGCGGAGGCGCCGGAGCGCGTGGCGGAGACGGAGATGGAGAACTTCATGCCGCTGGCGCAGTGGCCGGGGACGTTGCAGATAAAGTAGTGCGTGCCGGGGGTGGTGAGCGTGACGGTGGTGGAGCCGCTGTCGTCGTCGCTCAGTGCGTTGGCGCCGGAGCCGGAGCAGGTGTCGTAGCCGCTCTTGCTCACCTCCGTCACCGTGTGCGCCTTGCTCACGTACCGGAACGCTGCAGCACACAATCCCGCGAGCTCAGCTTTGAGCCTTTGATCATTTGATGAAGGTGAAACGAGACGTGAGGGAAGCTCTATAGCTCACCTAGCGTGTCCCCGACGGCGAAGCTCTTGCTGCTGGCCCAGCTGTCGTAGTTGACGCCGGTCGTCCAGCCCTGCGAGTCGCCGACGGTGAACGTCGTGGCCGAGGCCAGCGCCGCGCACCCGGCGACGAGCAGCGCGACGAGAGGGAAGGCGGCGTTGGCCATGATTGATCCTAGCCTTACCTTAGCGTGCTATGGAAGGGGCGAGAGCGAGGGAGGTGAACGAACAGGGCAGATCACAATTGCTGCTACGTACGGCACTGGGCTGGAGGCTGGAGGGTCTATATATAGATCACAGGGTTGTTAAATGTTTCTGAAAAATAAAAATATATCAAAAAAAGGTCCACGTCAATCGAAGCATTTCGTCTGTGCGTTGATTTGTTTATTTTCTCACCCCTTTTCATCCGATTTGATCAAGAAAAAAATTCAAAGGGCGCGGTGCGTGAGGAGAATGGAATTGGAATGCCTTTGACGCGACTCAAAGCTTCAGCCAGAGGGGGCGCGCGAAAGTTGTGCGCAGGCCAGCTGGTGGTGGCATCTTCGGGCAGTTTTTGATGTGCGCGAGTTTTTTTTAATAAAGAAAAATCTCGATCTTGAACATATTTACTACAGCCAATCGTTTCACGAGTTATTAGATTATAAACCTCAAAATTAAGGAATTAATATAATAAGAGGGAAAGAGAGTGAAAGCTAGAAAGACTAAGCTTCACACTTTCTCTAAGTTTTTACTTCAATCTTGTCCTGATCCTTGTCAGCAACGAAAACTTTTCGCATCTATTATCTTCTTAGAAATTTTTGATGTGAAGATCGTTCTTTCTGCTTGACTGCCAAACACTTCATGAATATATCTTGTCGTCGCGTAGACACCGCACTAGGTCGATCTTTACCACGAGCTCTATTCCTCTCATATCTCCGTCCCTTCACACTGATCATGATCATCCTTCCAAGAATTCCATAGCGACGCCCCAGCAGCGTAGCAACACATCATCAAGATGCGTGCTGAGTTTCTGGCAACCTCGCGACTCCTTTTGCACATTTTCTAGATGCGTTCTAACAGAAAGGGGCCCGCGTTTGCATGGCGTTTGGACCCCGTGGGCTTTGGAAACAGGAAAGGAGCAGCCGTTGGAATCAAGCTTTTGATTTCAAAAACTGGTGAAGCAGGAATGGCTTCTGCTGTGCTGTGCCCTGCTCTGGAAAACGAGCGTGGGATGATGGCCGGCGAGGGAACTGATGCCAAAGTGCAGTGGAGCACCAAAGGCGCCGGTCGCCTCCGCGTTTCTTTGCTTGTTTCACACGCGCGCAGCGCCTGACCGGCACGCTCGGATTCGTGTCACGGTGTCAGTGACTCAGTGGGAGGCACTCAGCCAAGCTCGGATTCGTCAAGGCCCATGCATATATATGCAGGTAACGTGCCAATCCGCTCGGATTCTCCGTCAAGGCCGTAGGCGCAGCAGAGCTGGGCCCCGCTTCGTTAATCTGCTTGCGGGCTCAGGAATTGGGAGGCTGCTCCTCCACACGGGCCGCATAGGCCTAATCTCCCAAGAGGCCTAATTTTTGCACGTGTTTATCGGGGAGGGAGATGTGGTGGCTCACGGTCACGGCTCGGCTACTTGGGCGGCACCGCGGCAGAGCCACGGTGATGGCAGGCACTCACGAGTCACGACGCTCCGTGTTTCCTTCCAGTTTTCCACAAAGCGAACCACGGAAGATCAGGCAGACAGGCACGACAGCCCCGCGTGATCCAAAGCACACACTGATACGGTGATGCCGATAATTAGCCACGCACAATCTCCAGAAAATGTTTAACGCAGCGGAGATGTCGACAGCTACGTATTTCACGTACACGCCTTTACAGTCACCCACAAACGTAGCCAAGCCTCCACTATCTCTGTGATGACTCTGCCCTGCCCCCTGAGACGCTGAGTCGCGCGCCAACGGACGCGGCTGCGTTCCCTTAGAGCAGCGCGAGCTTGGTCAGAGCACCCGTTGCGGCGGCGGCGGCGACGACGACGGGGACCGTCACCGGAACCTGCAGGCCGCCCCCGGCGGTGCCTGATGTCGTCGCGGCAGCGCCCGGGGGCGCCGCGGAGACGTTGACGGCGAGCCTCATGCCGCTGGCGCAGTGGTCGGGGACGACGCAGATGAAGTAGTGCGCGCCGGGGGTCGCGAGCGTGACGGTGGTCAGGCCGCTGTTGTTGTCCTCGCTCCGCGCGTCGCCGCCGGAGCACGCGTCGTAGCCGCTCCTGCTCACCTCCGTCACCGTGTGATCCGTCCTCACGTAGCTGAACACTGCGGGCACGTACGCACGGTTTCCCCAAAGGATGCGTGTAAGCTAGCTGCAGCATAGAGACACACATAGGCCTAATAGAATCACGGCTTCACTCACATAGCTTGTCTCCGACGGCGAACGTCTTGTCGCTGGCCCACGCGGCATAGTCGACGCCGGTCATCCAGCTGTGCACGCCGCCGACGGTGTGCGTCGTGGCCGGCGACGCCAGCGCCGCGTACCCGGCAGCGAGCAGTACCGCGACAAGAGCCGAAGCGCTGGCCGCCATCTTGGTGCACAGCAGCTGACCGGCTGACGGGCGGGAGGCTTTGTGTGGCTTAACATCCGTAGCATTATATTGTAACCTCGCTTCCATTTGTATGATGAGAACACCGACCACACACAGACTTTCAAGATGCTCTCGAACAGAAAATTCATTTATCAAGACCTAGAGGGCACTGAAAACAGAAAATGGGATGCGGCTTGCTCTGAAAGCTGAGCATCGAGTGATGATAGCCATTGGTCACTTAGGGAACTGATGCCAAAGATCAGTGACTAAGCTGAACCAACGGACTGAGCCGTTTCACTTTCACCTGTTGCGTTGACCGGAGCCTGAAGAGAGCCACGCCTCAGTGGAAGACGCCCACCTGCCCAAGGCTCACGTCACGTCATGTCCCGTGTGAGGGTAACGTGTTCGAGCCTCCCTATTCATCGTATAGAAGCTTGTTCAAAAAATAAGAATAAAACATATAATCTAGAGGACCTATTAGAAAACTTTGTTTAGAAACGAGAAAGTAAAAAGGTTGGTACAGATCCATACGAGTAGATCTAGCTTTTAGTAAGCACTACTAGACAATGCTCTTTGATCCCAGTCTAAATGCTCAACGGTTCGGGATTATGCTAGTAGAGGCGGCTCCGTATGTATTCATGGGTATTCAACTATTTTTGATAAATATATATGCATCGAAAAATAAAAAATAATATCATAAAACAGGCTTCCCAATCTTACAATGACCCACTACTCCCCCTCCTCCGATGGCGGCTGGCGCTGGGCGCATCCGCGGCGGCGCGGCCGCGGCCGCGGCTCTACGTGCGCGGGAGTGCGGGAGGCGGGAGCGCACTGCGCAGCGTAGGGCCGCCGGCGCTGGACGCAGCTGCGCATGGCGGCAGGCGGCACACCGGCGGCAGTTGAGTGGCGAGACTCGAGCGCTCCAGCGCATGCACGCGCTAGGCCTGCAGGAGGGAGCTCCGCGGCGGCCGGCGCGGCAGCCAAGCGGCGAGCCTCAAGCGCTCAAACGCATGCGTGCTGGGTCTGCAGAGGCTACACGCCTCCGCAGAGCCGGCAGCAGCCGAGCAGCGAGCGGCCACCGCGCTCTAGGTCCACGGGGCAACGCACCTCCGCGGTGGTCGGCGGCAGCCGAGCTGCGAGCCACGAGCGAGGTAATGCGTCTCAGTAAGGTACTACATGCTAAAAATCGATGCTATCGTCAATTATTATACATGCTAAAAATCAGGAATTAGGCTGTTAATTTTTTTTTACCCTTTAAGATTTTGAATACCCATGCTAGAAATCCTGGGCCTGCCCCTGTCTGCCAGTAAAAAGCGCAGGCACACCGGGGATTTCTAATCCGCGCGCGCGCCAGGAGGCTTCCGAGCGAGCGACCATTAGCGAGAAATCGAAGGAAACATTTCATGTATGATCTACGTACGCTAATGATTGTAGCTACCCACATGCTAAGAAGTAAAAACAAAATAGAAAATTAAGGGAAAAAGGAAAATGAACGTTACGTGGAAGGATATCGCTGCATGCCCGCACCACACACGCTAATATGGGGATTGTCTAAATGTGGAGCCCGCGGGGTGGAGCGCGTCAGGCGCATGAGCGCATCGCGCGCCAGCAGTAGCTTGAGCAAGCGATTGCTGAATTGGATTTGCGAAGCACACCTAACCCTAATGAACTCACAACCTCCACCTAACCCTAATAAACTCACAACCTCTCTTGCCTTGCGTATAGCTTCGTTACTACCGTACACATGTAACCTTTATAGCATATTTTCGTTTTTAAACTAATATGCAGGGACCTTTAGTCCGGATTGATAACTCCAATAAGACTACCACCTCTGGCCGTTGGACATGGGTATAGATGGTCAGATGGGCCAGGCCTATTGGGCGGCATGAGATCTGGCACTAGAAGAACCCGACACTAACACGACCTGATAGCAGTAGTGTCGGGCTAGCCCGGCATGATACATCTGGCCGTGCTTGGGCTGCCATCTCGACCCGTAGTGCTAGCCTTAGTACGATACGATTTTGAGCCTAGTACGATTAGGCCCGTTAACAATCCATTACCACCTATTATGTATATTCTTCAAAACCCTAATCTAGTCCCTATCCTCTTCCCTCCTTCCCTCCCAGCCGCCGCCACCTGCCTACCCTCCTCTCTTTCTCTCTCGCCAAATCGCCATTGCGCGCAGCCGCACGCTGCGAGGCTGCGCCCTCTCCTTCGGTCGGCGGCTCCCCACCTCCCCTCCCCTCCCCCTGCGCACCATTGCCGCTCCACCCCACGCCATCTTTCTCGCCGCTGACCACGGCCTCCGCATCACTGTGCGATGTAGGGAGGCTGGAGGTGGCGGCGGCGCGAGACGCGGTGGCCGGCGGTTTCCCTACATCGCTTGAAGACGCCGGCGGTCTTCCTACATGTTGTGCCGACGCGGCCGCCACCGCCGGTCTCTCGCACCGCCGCTAGACGTCGTGCTCGGGCCGACACGGGCACGCTGGGCTGCCGTGTCAATCGGGCCGGCACAGTACGATTCAGCGTGCCTGGGCCGTGAGGACGGCACAGCACGATTGGCTAGCCGTGCCTAACCATACCGTGCCCGTGTCGTGCTCGGGCCGTGTTGGGCTTGGCCACCTATTTAGCCATCTATAGACGTAGGACTAATGTTTTTATTAGTTTGGGACACAAAATCGATCGGGATTAAAAGCAAAAATCGATGTGCAGTAAGTATGACGAGACAAATGGTATGACAAAACAGAAAGGAAAATATGATGAACAACGCCGACTTCTATTTTATTACAACGCGAGTTTGATCATAGCCCCCGCGGCCGCAGCGACGCCGACGGGCCCCATCCTTGGCCGGATCCTGGAGCCCGTGGCGGTGGCAGTCGGAG
This sequence comes from Panicum hallii, assembly GCF_002211085.1. Taxonomy (NCBI): domain Eukaryota; kingdom Viridiplantae; phylum Streptophyta; class Magnoliopsida; order Poales; family Poaceae; genus Panicum; species Panicum hallii. The sequence continues at coordinate 45,281,519 of NC_038043.1, read as the reverse complement.
TGACGACCGGGGGCGAGCCGTCCCCGGCGATGGTGACGGCGAGCCTCATGCCGATGGTGCAGTGTCCTGGGATGTTGCAGATGAAGTAGCGCGTGCCGGGGCCCGTGAGCGTGACGTTGGTCGAGCCGCTGCGGTCGTTGCTCAGTGCGCTGCCGCCGGCGCAGGCGAAGTAGTCGTTCTTCCCCACCTCCGTCACCGCGTGCTCCGCGCTCGGGTAGTCGAACACTGCAACATTTTTTCACGACGTGGTGCCTTTGCGGACTATGAGCCGGGGAGCAGCAGGGCTGACCACTCACCTAGTTTGTCTCCAACCTTGAACGTCTTGCCTCTGACCCAGGCGATGTAGTCGACGCCGATCGTCCAGCCCTGGTCGTCGCCGACGATGAACGTCGTGGCCGAGGCCAGCGCCGCCGCCGCTGTGAAGCCCGCGGCGAACAGCACTGCGACACGAGCCAAAGTGCTGGGCATGGTGATCTTTAGCCTTGCGATGTGCTGCGACAGTGAGAAGCAGAAGACGGAGGCGCACCGGTTTGGCGCGCGAGATCGATCAGGATTACGTACAGAATTGAAATCACCACTTCACCACTGTTGCTGCTGCACACTTGACATGAGGTTGGAGACACGGTGGTCTATTTAAGTATTTAAAGATCTCCTGGTCGCTATTTTTAAAAATGCAAAATCTTGCGCGTGTTGATTCTTATTTCTTGCATGTTTCTTCCATTCCTTTAGCTTTTTTGACTAATTTCTTCAATAGCGGAATAAGTGCAATAATGTGTCGGGAAGGAATTGGAGTGCAAATGGTGCGACCAAAAGCTTGACGCGAAAGCGGCACTAGAGGCTACGGGTAGGACAACTAGCTGCTGTCATCTTCGTGCAGCCAACTGCATCCTTTTTGTGTGATCAGAGCACTAGCACATCTGTGTGATCAAGACCTCGTGGGCGTTGAAAACAGGGGGAAAAATGAACATGCTGCTCAAATCATCCTCGATGTGAATAATCGAGGAGAGTGATGGCTGGTCAGGGAACTGATGCCAAAGTTAGAGCAAAATTAGGATCTGGCCAGAGGGAACCGATGCGGAGCAAAGTGTAGAGCAACATCAAGACCTAATGCATTGACCGAGCGTGCAAACGATAGGGGCAGGACTCGACTAACGCTCTCGGATACGTCACTTTCATGCCTCCTGCTACTGTGTCCCAAATCATCTCGAAATTCTTGCAGCTTGGGCAAGGTCTCTCGTCCGCAGAGCATAACACGGCCCATTCCTTTTTATGATAGGGCAATCTGGCAGGTATAGATCATTTAAGCAGGACCGGTACAAATACTAATTGCTCGATGAAAATTTTTAGCAGTTGGATAAATCATAGGTAGGTGAGAGAATTAACGGTTGGATAAATATCACGTGAAACGAAATGAGTAGCTGAGATAAGTCATTACTGTGTTGTGTATGTTAGCGATAATTATATTCCATTATCTAAAAGGAGGCATCAACGAGAATAATGCCAGGAAAATGTACAAGACATGTTGTCAATTGCTGATTAGCACTGGAATCATCAACGGCCTGCATACACTGTAGAGCCCACTGCCGGAATCCCCATGCCCCCGCTGGCGCCCGACGTCACGGGGCCGCCCGCAAGCTTCATGCCGCTGCTGCAGCAAGCCGATGATGGTGCCAATGGAGTAACGCGTGCCGGGGCTTGTGAGCGTGACGGCGGTCCTGCCGCTGGTGTCGCGCCGCTGCCGGAGCAAGTGTAGTAGCCACTCTTCTACTCTTGCTCACCTCCGTCACCGTGTGCCCCTGGTTCCCGTAGCCGAAAACTGCATGCGTTGGGAACTGATGCTGAAGTGTGTGGAGCAACAAAGGCAATTAGGCTCTGATCAGCTTCGTGGTCCGGTCAGGGAACAGATTCCAAAGTGCAGAGTCACATGGCCATCCATGATCGAGATCCACCGGCGCTGATCGAGTGTTCAATGGGCACGTATAGGAACCACAATAAATCCTAGAGTTTCTAGGAAATTCGTAGAAGTATCTCCCCATCCCATTCCCATCTGCATGCATCACTTCATGGGGAACGAGTGGTGCATTTGATTATTTTTATTTTATTTTCAAAGCGATGATCATTATGGGTTAGTGGGCAATGATTGCAACACAAGGTCTGTGTAATATTCCAGGCTCCATCATGACACTCCGATTTGAGCATCCGGCGGGCGCACACACCGTCACCATGTCTTACTATACCATGGAGCGGTTCTAGTCCATATTTACAAGAAGGAATTCAGAAAGAAGAGAAGAAAAGAAACAGCCATATTTACAACAAGCAACACTTCACTTTTTCCCTCGAATCTACATGAACTACTATTCCTTGGCATCTGGTCCAGTAGAGGATGTTGGGTTCGGCTTGAAGTCCTTCTCAAGCGCTTCAATGACAGGCTCCACAGCGGCGTCGATCTTGTCACTCACGTCTTCAATCTGCAACAGAAGAGGTTTAACTTTTCCATAACACATGGAATTATCTTCGACTGGACGAAAGAAAACTGTTCCTAATTTTAGCTGGATGCAACACAGACTGTACGGTTTCAGCTGGATGCCTGAATAAATTTGGTACGAAGCTACCCAAGCATGTTCAGCAGGTTTGAGTGTTTCTGAAATAAAGCAGACACAAGAGTGTTCTGAACTTGCCGAATAAAAGGCAAGTTCTGCAGGAAGCATCAGGAGCAATCTTTTAGAATATGTTTTCCCCAGCTCCAAGTCAAGAAAAGATTGAATGTGTCGTCAGTTTCTTACATGAACAGCTAACCAAGAGTAAGATCCTTGTTTGAGCAGTGCTCCTGCTGGTTTTCCAAAAAAAAAAAGAACCCTTGTTTGATGTGGTCAGAATTTTCCTACAATGAAAATATCTGAACTTTGTTCTTGCACAAGTTTTTTCCATGTACCCTTACTAGTGTCTAGTGAAAAAGTGTGGCCGATAACAAATTAATACATACATAAGATTCTCAATTTCTCATGTACGGCTGAAATATGACATCCTTAATATGTTGACATATTCAATTTCAAGTAAGAGCAGTGATAGCGCAGCGCATACCTTCTTAATGACCGCTTCAACCTTATGTGCATCCTTATCCACCACTTCAGCAATGTACTCGATCTCCACAGCAACCTTCTGCAGAGGACCGTTCTCTGGTAGGGAATTGGCTGCGTTGGCAGCTAGCTTCTCTGTCACCTCAGCAACATGCTCCACAACCTCCACTGTAGTTTCCACATTGTTCAACGTTTCGCCTGACATAGAAATTCAAACATTGCAATAAGCTGTTAGGAACTGGGTTATATGAACATGTGCCAGCAGTTTGTAATTCATCTGATCATCTGACAACAGTGGCGGACGCAGGATTTTCATACTGGGTGTACATACAACAGAAGAGCTGTTATAAAGAAAAACGAAAAATCCATGAAAGTGAGTGGAAGAAAATTAAAATTGCTTTGAACTTTGCTTTGCTGGGTATATAGTTTTAGAATTGGGGTAGTGGTTGTTTAAAAAACATCGGTTGTACTGCAGAAATATTTCAAATCAATAACCATGCTTTTTGGTTGGCCGAGGTACTAAACTTAGAAAAAATATGCATTACCGACTTCCAATTGCACTAGCACCAAGTACAAACCGATTGCATCATGTACACAAATTAAAGTTAGGAACTAGAATAATCACTCAGTTGAAAGTTGGACATATATATGGTGGTGTAACATGGCTGTGAGCAGAGGGGCTCCCTCCAAATCGCCGGAGCTAAAGAAATAGCCGCCACAAACGGCAGGGACGCCGAGTCGAGGAGAAAAATGAACGGTGTCCTTCACTCGTTGTTCTCATTTGAGCCAGCTGACAACCAGAAAAGAAGAGGCCGGGCCATAACTAGAGAGGTTGCTGGGTTGCTAGATAGTGTTATTTGACATGTTTGGACTCAAAATACAAAGCAACGTAGTCTGATAAAAAAGTCTAGCTATATTGTGGTGACTAATGAGAGTTTTCTACCCAAATTATTGGGTGTACAGATGTACACCCATGTCTCTATACTGCGTCCGCCCCTGTCTGACAACCAATCCTGAACTACGCCCCCCAAGGCCCCAGTCACCATCTGCAATTCTGCATCCTGCAACTAGCAGTGCTATGGGTTTGAACATACCTTCGATCTTCCTGGCCCTCTTGTAGAACGGCACAGCTGTGTAAACCACGCCCCCAAGGACCATCTGCACCCTGAGAGAGAAACATGGAGCATGCTAAGCACATAATTCCAAATCCTATTTTGTGCTTCAGACAAAAAAAAACAAAGAAAATTGCTATCCCCAATTCGTACCAGATAGGTATCATCGGCAGCGGCGAGAAGTTGAGGCGGGGGTGCCCCGCGGCGGCGGCGGCCTCGGCCAAATCCGCCGGAACGATGTCCGATTTCCCCAGAACAACCCACCTATTCACCGGAATAAACCGCATCAGACAAATCCACGAGTCGTTGTCTCAAACAGAGCAAAACAAATCACAGATTCCTAGTCCGAGAAAACGTACCCTGAATCCATGCCGCCCGGATCTGCAGCGCCGTCGGCAGGCTTCCTGGTCCCGCTGCATCAGAAAGAGGAAATTCAAGAAACCACTCCATCAGATTTGACATCAATCCCTCGGTAGGTTAATCCAAAAAAGGGGGAAAAAAAAGAACAAAACAAAGCAGCAGCAAAGGTGGCGGGCACATACCCTGCAGGGCCTTCCTGGGTGGCGGTCTGGCCGGCGGCGTTGGTCGGCGGCAAGGTGAGGGTGGCCATGGAGGATTGGGGCCGGGGTAGGTGAGCCCGAAGGCAAGAAAGGAACAAGCGGGTAGAGCAGATCAGCTCGCCGGGTCAGCTATAGGTTCCGTGCTTAATTGCATACGCTATCATTAAATTTGTGATAGAGTCAGAATAATTATTCGAGTTGTAGCCGTAATTAACGTCGCGGACTCGCGGTTGAGTAAAGAGTAGAAAATCCAGCACGAGGGGATTAAATTAAACAAACTATACTCTGCAATCAGGCTAATTGCGTCCCGCTCGATGCGGACTTTGATTAGTGCGTGGTGATTGTTCGCAAATAAAAAACAAAAGATTAGTGCGTGATGACGTGGCTTCCCCCATGCCAGAGGATTTGAATCCGGCAGGCGGGCCCGGCCCGGCCCGTTAGAAAATCTCACATCCCAGCCCACGAAAATCTTCTAGCGATAAAAGGCCATAGTTGGGCTGGTGGAGAACTAGCCCGAACTAATAACGGGGCCCGGGGGACGTTTCTTTCGGAAAACGAATACAAAGCGGAGCGCGTCTTTGTCAGGTCTAAGTCAAATTTACTAAATCGTCTAGATGCAATTTACCAGTTTCATTCAAATACAGCGTGTTCAAATCGAACGGCGACAAATTCAGAAACCATCTGAATTCGGAGCTGGTGATACTGGGAACCTGGAAAGATCCACGAGCTCATTGACTATTTGTCGTCATTCGATGTGACCCGCGATTCACCCATTGATCGATTAATTTACCAGCACTTGCCTAACAAAACCGAACCGCACCAAATCACCCGACCCCGCTGGTCAAATTTACCCTTTATTGCCAAGGCAGTACTAGCTCAGGTAACTAATATATCATTGTCTGGGCCACATCCAGAGAAATAGTACGTAATCTTCTCCATTTTTAACCCCCTCAACGGTTTGAATTAGGGTCGACAGTGTACCGGACAGTGGAGGCTAATCTTGGTCCAACTATTGTTTGACTTTCCGTAGTCCCATACTGGCTGCTGCTCGGAGCACGAGGAATCGAAACAGGGCTTGCTCACTGACTGGTGGCCCCAGTTCCGTAGCAGAGCTTCTTGGGCCCATCGTGTCGGAGAGATGCTTGCAAAGTCGTAGATATTGGGCGCTGGCACTCGCACTCGCCGTCGCCGTCGCCGTCGGCAGGCCATGCGCTCCAGCTCCACCCCAAATTGCTGCCTCTGCGTCTGCCAAACCTTATACCAAACCCAACAACGACCAATCCACTCCACATCTCCACCCCCACCACCACCGCCCCCTCGCGCACGAGGCCACCTCCCCGATGCGCGCCGCCGAGCCCGCCGCGCTGCCCCAGCCGCAGTCCGATCCGAGGTAGCCATGGCCCCGTTGCGCCCGCACGCGGCGACGACGGTCACCGCCAACTGCACGGACAGCCCGCTCGACTGCTTCCGAGTCTGCCCCGGCGGCGTCGAGGACTGCTCCGAGTACGCGCTGCCCCCGCCGCCCCCGATCCCGGTGATCCCGCGCGCGCCCGACGCCGACCGCCACGCGCCCGTGAGACTACTCCTCGTCGTCTCCCTGCTCTCCGCCTTCCTCTTCCTCTCGCTCGCGCTCTCCACGCTCCTCCTCTACCGCCGCCGCCGCCTCATCCTGCGACGGCGCCGGCGCCTCGCCGCGGCCGCCGCTGAAGGGGCCGACGACGGCGGGTTCGGCGACGAGGAGGAGGGCGGTGGCGGGGGAGGGGGAGGGGTGGTGCACCACGTGTGGTACATCCGCACGGTGGGGCTCGACGAGGCAACCATCGCGTCCATAACAGCCGTGGACTACCGCCGCGGGGTGGGCCGGGGCGGGGACTGCGCGGTGTGCCTCGGCGAGTTCAGCGACGGGGAGCTGGTCCGCCTCCTCCCGCGCTGCGCGCACCCGTTCCACGCGCCCTGCATCGACACCTGGCTCCGCGCCCACGTCAACTGCCCGATCTGCCGCTCCCCCGTCGTCGTCGTGCCTTCCGATTTACCCGCCACTGCCGCGGAGGCTGCGTCGGATGGTGTCCAAGCGGAAGAGCACCAAGTGCATGACGAAATGTCGCTGTCGCAATCTGAACCAGAGACTGAGGGCTCGGAGGTCTCTGAAGCCTCTTCAGACACTCAAAGTGAGGACACAACTGCTTCAGGGGAGGAGAATGGAAGGGCAAACACCAAACCAATTCGGCGCTCGGCGTCCATGGACTCGCCATTGTTCCTTGTAGCTGTTCCTGAAGCTCAGGATGATGTCATGCCGTCTAATTGCAAGTTGCCAATTGCCCGAGAGATGAAGATCTTCAGGGTGAAAGAGAAGGAGGCAGCAGGCACTTCTTCATCTTCTTGTCAGTCAGGTCGGTTTAAGATTGGCAGGTCCATGTCAAGCAGTGGCCAGGGGTTCTTCTTTGCACGGAATGGCCGCTCCAGTGGCACTGTGCTGCCACTGTGAGTCGGCAAGTTTTTTATCATCAAGGGGATGCAGCCTCAGCAAAGCCGGGAGCTGGTAGTGTGTCAGTGTCTGTTGATAGAAAGCGTATACCAGAGAACTGAAGTCGCTCTCGGAGAAAATCTCCTTTGAGATGTGAGCTGAAGAGAGCAATTGTTGGTGATAAGGATTTTAGGAGTGATGTGGTTGTGTTAGCTTCAAAGTCCCAAGTTTCCTGTATGATAACTTCAAGCTTGGGTTAAGTGAATTTGGGGAAGCTGATGTTTGGCTTCTCCATAAATTTTTATTATGTAGCAATCACATAAAAAGGAATGGACTATCACCTATATCAACTTCTACTTGTCTCAAAAAGGAATGTAGTAAAATACTGAAGTAAGAATCTGTAGCCTGGGAGACCAGTACTTTCTGGTGGTGCCGTGGTGGTGTATGATATTTTTAGACCTCTTCTTTGTATGGATAGCATTGAGCATGGATTGATTGCAAACTTAATTACTAATTGAGCATGTGATTGTCTTATTTATCATGGGGATGTTAAGATCCAGTTAGCATAACTAGTGATGAAATATCTGTTGTGCTAACATATTGCAGATTTTGCATGTGAGGTTTTGCTGTTGGCAGGATAGGAAATGGACTGCAGATACAATACTATGGTCTATGGTGTTCTCCTGCTGATCAAGGTGCAAAGATTCACAAAATCAAGGTATCTGATTTGCTGATTCCTCAGTAATCTTACAGGTTTTAAACATAAGTGATATATATTATTGCAAGACCCATGCACTTAGACATTGTTGATGTCCTACACCTCTAAGGTTGTCCTTGGCCTTTGTTAGTGGCCAACTAGCTTGTCTTATGTGAGATGTTTGATTACAACATTGATTTAGTTGCCTCTAAGATAGTACTATAGAAAGATATTTCGTGATGAAATGATGAATTAACAAAGCTTTAGCAAGGCATCATGAACTTGATGCTTATTTTATTAAGAATACTAAAAAAAATTCTCCACTGATGCCATATCTTTTTCACTACTCTAGTAGTAAAAAGTACTAACATAATTAACTATTAATCATTGAATTTTTTTTTTATCCTCTTTAATGGTTCAAGATACTAGGGACAGGCCTTATCCATTTTGCAGGTCTTAATTGATTTCTGCAATAAGAAATTGAAATAATAAATAACATGATTGTTCATTTCCATTTGCTGTGGATTACAATTCAAAATATGTTTTTGTCAGTTGAGTGCATGTTTGGTTTCATCTTCTACTCTTTCCTTGTCTCCTTTTAATGCTAAATGTAAACTATCATAATGATTAGAATGTTCATGGCAAGGAACAAGATCGAAACTACATTTTTAGGAAACTTAGAGCTGCATGGTGAGGAAAACAACACTCGCAAATTCATTCTTAAAATAATTGAGCTTAGTAAGATATTCTTTCTTTTTTCCTTCTGGGGATCAGTAGGAAAGCATGTTTCTCAGCCTTCCAAGTACGAAAAAGTATGGGATCACTACATCAAAGATTCTGTTCTATGACTTTTCTCTTTAATCTATATTACACTAGAGAGCTATGTATATCTAGAAAATATGCTCACCTGTCAAGAATTAACTTAAGAACCTGCAAAGTATATACTAAAATCACAACATAAAGCTCACTTTACTCACCATAACGTTTGTAAATGCAAGTTGAGGAAATATGTCGAATTCATTCAAAATCTGAAACATTGACTTTAGCTGTCACCTCATTTACTGATTTATGAAAGTATTGGGGCTTAATAATTCTGTATGTTTGCTACTGAGGGTATGTGGTTCCTTTGCATAAACCTTAGACGAGATCTCAATATGTATAATATTTGATTAATAACTTCTCCAACGCTTGGATTTCACCGTCCATGTATGTCTAAATTCCTTTCTTGAATCTTGACAAACATGCAAAGTATGTAATTTTTTGTTCTGGAGCTAGAGTGTAGAGAAAGTTGCATTGCATGAATAGATATTACACCAACCAACAATGTATTTTCTATTTTCACTGGTCTATTTCTATCATGCTGCTGTATCTTTTGTTCCTTTTGGCAACCACTGAAACTCCCTTATGCTTAGACTTTCTGCCCCCATCTCATCTCTTACTCCATTATTGTCTTCCTTTTTCCTTTTTTTTCCAGTCTTTTTCTTCAAGTGGAGTTATTTCTGCATCTGTTAAGCTGTCCATTTTTTGTCTAGTTGCTTTTTGATAGGGGTAATCGCTGCTGATCTCCAGTTGTCCACAGGCTAGTTTGGTTGATGAGAACCAAGACAACAATCATGTACTTGTATAGTGTAACATCCGTGCATTTTGGAATGACATGTTTGATGCTTTCTGCCCTTCTCACTCTTTGAGAGTTTTAGTTCCATGTGCCTAATTGCATTAGCCTACTGACTTTAGCCGTCCATCATACATCATGCAAGTATTTTTCAGATCACAACTTGACTATAATTTTCCTGTACCATGCTTTTTGCTTTTGTCATGGTTCAAGCGCCCAACTTACAACATGAACTTTTTTCTATTGCTATCCCTATGGAATCCTGGAACAAGATGTTAAGTCATTGATAGGCCCTCAACATGTGTAGCCGTGTAGGTCCTTTAACTGTAGGTCTTGTATGTATGTGATCTATGCCATGTGTGTTGTTGAGATTGGTTTTCATATTGACTACTATATTAAGCTGTGGTTAGTCCACTTAACTAAGATCAATGTTGTCTTGGTACAACCTATTTTCGCTGATTTCAAGCCATTCTGCTCTACCTTTTTTTTTCTTTGTCATATGCTGCATAGAGTAGCTGCATTCTATAGAATCAATATACAATATGCGACTCTTCTATTTATGCACCTAAGCATATTATCAGTATATATATGCACCTATTGTTCGTGCTACCTCGATCTGTCATTTTCATGATACTCATATGCCTGAACATACATGTATTTCACCTTGGATATTCGAGATATAGTAGTACATCTATCTTTACTAGGCAGCTGAAGGTTTTTGGTTAATTGGTTGATGCATCATGCATGGGACTCCGCTCTAACTTGTGCTGTTTATTTTTACACAGGTGGTTCCCTTGTTTTACCGGATTACATTCCTTCCGAGCAGAACATTTGAAGAGCAAAGGCGACATGCTGCATGGGAGCAAGATGCACATGTAGTTTGTCCTGTTAGTCGAATCAATCAGATGCATGCCTCACAGGGATGGAATGCTCGTGCAGTTCTTTCACTGTTTGATCAATCATGCTTAGACAGAAATGGTAAAAGGTCGATCAGTTAAGTGTTCCCTGTTTTAGAACCTTTTCTTGGGTCAATGAGAGGACGCACACAAGTTATTTGCTCTCTTTATTTTCCTTTCTCGTTTCCCTTTTTCAGTCTTGATGTCCATACACTAAACCATACTCCATACCTGTTCTTGCGATGAAAGCGGTACGTTATTTGCAGAAACGATCTGATTTGCGGTACACAGTAGAAAAAACTATGCTCATTGAGCTTAGTGAAGGATCTGAAAGAGCTGCTCCTGCGCGCACACAGGTACGTATTTTTGTGAATTTATTTGTGATTTACACTACTCTTTGATTCTACGATCCATGCGCACAGGATGACAGGAGCTGGGAATCTTTTGGTGTTTTTGGCAGGGCGGTGGTGCTTCACAAGGGGAACAGAATCCCACCAGGAGGCGTGAAACAGGACCTGTCGGTTATGTCAGATCCTGTGTTGAACATGGTAGCACCCACAAGGGAATGTCATGTGCCATCTCCACCACGCGCCGTGGATTTGGAATCGTTCTCTGGCGCTCTCGGAATTCAGAGACCTTTCATGCCGGACATTATTGATGAACAAAGATAAAGATATGCATTCAACTAACTGACAGACTAGCTAACCCGATAAGTACATTATTCGTTTGCACAAAGGGAATCACTTCAGTTGCTACAAGAATACAAGATCTAAAAAAAAGTTGCGTGCCTGGATTCATGCTTGATGCTGCTCTAAGCTGCAGCCCTGCTCTTGGTGGATCATCTCGACGATCTGATGAGTTGCCGCTGCAATCTCATCCACAGAGGTAAGCTGGCAGTCGTCCTCTACCTGCACTCACGAGACGAACATCATGTGATGATCCACAACCCCTGATCTGCAACAAGATTAAAGTAAACAGACCGGCGCGAGAATTCGTAGCAGCTGGAGACAAGGCAAGACCCAAAAAGGCACGGAAACCTAGGCGCCAACTTGCCTCCCAGACTTCCAAGTGTGGTATTGCGAACCAGGTATGAGTGCTGTATACCTTGGAGTGAGAGCGGTGTGTATCCGCAGGGTAGCGTACGAGGAGATTGAGGAAGAAGAAGGTTGGATTACCTTGAGGCTGAACGAGTAGAGCACCATCTGGCCGGCGCTGCTCATGTTGAGGTGGAGCACGGTGAGGCGGTGGCCCTGCAGCCCCACCACCAGCCGCAGCAGCTGCCTCGGCCGCCGCCGGGACAGCACCCGCAGGTTGGCGTGGCTCTCCACCATGGTCGCCTCCACGTCCGCCACCGCCGACGGCTTCGACCCGGACGCGTCCTCGGCCTCCGCGCCGCCGTCGCGGTGGGTTGTAGCGTCGGCGGTTGCGTGCTCCGGCGCCGCGGCGGCGCGCATCGAGTACTGCGGGAAGGTGAAGAAGCCCGCGAACGGCGCCGCGTCGTCGCCGCCGACGCCGGTGCCAGGGCGCTGCGCGGAACGCTGCCTCCGCGCCTCCAGGGACTGGAGCAGCTGCTCCAGCTCCTTGACGAAGTTGATCGCGCCGCCGACGATGGACGCCTGGTCGCCCTGCACACACGTACGGCGACGCGACGCGCGCGCGCACTGAGTTGGCATCGTGCCAGATCGATTGATTCCTAGGAGGACGCGCGTGTGATCGAGGGACCCGTGGATTTACCCGTTGCGCGTAGGCGGGCGGCATGAGGGAGCGGAGCACGGCGAGGTACTCGTTCATCTGCTTGCGCCGGTTGCGCTCGACGGCAATGTGGGTCATCCGCTGGCTCTCCACCTCCTCCTTGTTCTTCACCGTCCTCATCCTTCGTCGCTTCCTCCTCGCCACGGGCGCCACCGCCGTGGCCTCCTCCTGACCAACGCTTACCCCGGACTCCACCGGCGGCACGGCGGCGGCCGGGATGTTACCGGCCGGCTCCTGGAACTCGCGCAGCAGCATCGACGACGAGCACGCGGGCGCGTCCCAGCTGCCAAGGCCAGCGCCACTCAACTCCAGCGCCCCCTCCGCTCCCCCAAACAGGCCATTCGAAGGCCCTCCTGCCATGGCGCCACACCCGAAGCGACGACTGCTGCCTTGCTGCTGGGACTGGGACAGCACCACGGCCTCCAATGCCATGCCTCCGTAGGTTCTCACCTCCCAAGGAGCCGCACCATGCAGGGCACACAAGAATCCGAGGAAAGCTAGGCCCCTCCTCCCATGGGGATCGCCGGCCGGCCGGCGAGTTGATTGGAGCTGGCTGAGCGGGCAGCAGCACTCGGTGGTTGCGGGTTTTCTTTTCTTGTAGCAACGCAACACATCAGGTCGGAGCTGGAACGGAGGTAGTAGCTACGGGGCTGGAGGACACGTGAACGCCGCTGCCTGCGCGTTCGGGAATCGGGAATGGCAACGAGAGAGAGGGAGGGGGGGGGGGGGGGGGGGGCCGGGGGGCATATAAGACTGGCTGATGGGAGGGTTTGGAAGGGAGCGGGTCTTGGTGTGATTAGGCCATAATTCGGTCGCGTGGCAGCGGGGGGCGGCCGGGCTGGGGCTGCGGCGCGGCGCCATGCCAAAAGGTGGCGTCCGGTGTGGGGAAAGGGGGAACGGATGGCGATGGAGACATGGACTATTCATCTTCTTCCGCTGGGAAAACTGGAAAAGGAGCTGCGCCAAGCTGGGGTGAAATGGAGAGAGGCCGGGCTCGGAATGGGAGGAATAAAGTATGTAGCTGCGTGGGGATGGGGGGATAGATGAAGAGCGAGCCCTTCCTTGAAGTGTACAAACGTCCGCTGCACTTTTGCCCATCAGCTACATTGACAATTTCATGCATTTTTTCAAATAAAAGTTTGCAGTCCGCCCATATCATCGTTTCAGTGTCTCTACATTCGAGAGATCACCTTTCTCTTGGCAGCAAAATGCTTGCTGTCTTTCAGGGGACAATCAGCAGTTCTTTTTTCTCTCTCCTTAATATCTGAATTTTTCTCCTCCACTCGGCCACGCGACCTTCACCTCTAGTGAGTTCCGCCTATCTTCTCTATCTTCGATAAGGTGCTTCTTCGACAAGCTCTTACAGGTTAAGTTTTAGGGTTCACAGATTGGGCTTCTACAAGAATCTATTCATCTTTGAGCTCGGAGAGAAGGCCGTGGAGGATGTATAGGGAATCAGTGTGTCGGTCCTAACTCCTAAGAGGGGAGGGAACGAAATTTGATATTAACAAAACCAATGCCTACTCTATTTAGATAATTCTAAATATTTCTATTTTAGATCCGCTCTAAGATTTATATTGTGTCTACTCTAACGTTCAAAGATAGAGCTTAGCAACAGATAGCCAATTCTAATAAACTATCCTAGCAACTACTATAGGAGTTTTATGATGGTAGGTTGCAAGAGATTAAGTGCGAAAACGTAAATGCAGTAAGTAAAGAGATGAGCAAGAAGCAATAACTAGCACAAGCATTTAACTCATGGTACCAGTCAACAAACTATTAACCGCGCTTTCCACTTTGATCTTCCACCAAGGATATACTCACGCTCATCAAGATTCTCCCAGTCATCAAGACTTTCGGATCACAACCACAAAGGTGGGCACCAAGGTACATGATCAACTTGCCACAAATGTAAGTTTTACAATAAACCTCTTTTCGGTTTCGGTTACTTGATTCCATCTTCACTTCAGAGCTTGTGCTGTAACAACAAGCGCCTTTATACCCTCATATCGCCGCTCCACACAAAGCGGAGAGTGTTAGCAAGCTTAATCCACCAAAGGCTCAAGGTACTTGCACACCAATATCACGACTTGATCCAAGCACAACTCAGAAAAACCTTGCAAATCATCTCCGTAGGATTAAACTAGCACTAATCACTCTTTGATATTGTGTTTGTTGCCCTAGATGCTCACTTTTAACATTTTATTCGTTTGGTTGTCTTCTCAACCCTCAAGTGTGTGCAGCTTTTTATATAAACCCCAACAACCTTAAATAACGTAATGGGGGTGATATTTATAGTTTCAACCATTCAAACTAGCCGTTGACTAAACAGCTCAAATATGTTGTATACCAACTCCGGGACATTATTGGACATGCACCGAGCTAAACTTGCTATTAAACATTGCACTGTTCATCTCTATGCTTTTTCGGTCTGATCACAACTCTTGCAACCGGACCTTTCGGCATGTACAAAGCCCCGAACCTTGAATCTCCAAAATCTTCTCTGCATGAAAAGGTTTGGGCTAGGCTCGGGCCAAGCTGAGTTCGCTGTTCAGTTTGGGTTGCTCCTTGCCTTGCATAGTTGCATTGGGCGGGGTCAGGTTCCCAACTCAGTCGGGCCGGGCATGTTTAGCTCAGGCGTGCTCTTTTTTGAACCAGTTGATGAAACAAAAGCTCGAGGCAATTGACTCCTCGGTAAGCCGGGCGGCAAAAATTCGCCAGAAAGCGAACGCTACAGAGCTGGCATCCCACCGATCGCCGCCACGAGAGCGCACCCGTGGCGGGCTCGGAGCGCACGAGGCATCGCGAAGTGCCTGCCGCTCTAGCCGCAGGTCAGAGAGGAGACCAGCCTTCGTCGTCTACCTCGCCTCGACTGCCATGGAGACTGAACCTGTATGGCGGTATCACTGTTCGCCCTACCGCACACAGCGCTAGCTCCGCCCACTCCTACGGCTAGATGCATGCGCATCGTGATCGTATCTCACTTCTCTTCTCTAAAGAAGTGGTGCGCTCCTACGCTACGCCCAGACCCTGGTTTCGATGCCCATGCATGCGTGCAGCTTAGCGCGCGCAGGCGGCGGCAGCGTCGCTACGTCCCGGCGGGAACCTACTGAGCACGAGCAGCGGTGCAGCAGGCGGCAGAGCAGCTCGCAGGGCGTGCAGGATAGAGACTGATGATGAGCGATGAGCAGTCGGCAAGTGTTTTTTTAAGCCGCAGCTTTCTGCTTTTCTACTGTAGTGTCTGTAGGACTGTAGATATATTTGCAGTTCCTTTTTTGTTCATTGTTTTGGTTTTTCGCTGTGTGCTGTTGCTTGTACTTGGGGGCGAACGCCGAGACAGACCGAGAAAGGGCGTAGAATCCCGAAGAGGATCATGATTCAGATGTGCTGTTTCGAAAGGATGAGTTTCTGGCGACTCTCACGGAAATTCCTATGGGATCAATCAAGTTCCGCAGGAATTTCTAAAAAAGTATTCTCATCTTTCAAACAGAGCTTGAAATGGGCAAGCAACCAAAATACAGAAGGATATGGCCAAAAAGATACAAGCGCAGATGCACGATGATGCCTCAATTTCAGCCACGATAGTACATTACAGTACTACTAAACGGATCAAGGGTGTTGATCATCATAGCCCAATGATCATGTAGACATTGGTTTTAGATGTAGCCCAAGAAGCAACGTCCTGTCGTGTCGGCAGGCCTGAACGATCCAAATCAAGAACGTGCAGCTGTGTCTCATCTGAAGAAACAGTGGAAAGGGCGAGCAGTAGACTTCAGCTTTTAACACAGACACTCAGAAAATGATTTGCTGCGCACTGCATGCAAGATCTCTTTCCCGGCCACATGAAAGTTGCAGATAAAGGGCACGCATCAATCGTCCAAGCCACACGAGATCTGAGGCCTCGCCATCACGCATTCACGCGACCACAATTCAAGGTGCTTAGGGATCACATAATTTAGCGTTTATGTAAAAAGTTCATCTTACAGTGCTTAAATAAGTTTAGTCATTTTGTTAGTGATTGACATTAGCGAGTGGAAGCTAGATAGCCCCTAATGCTGTCTTTTATATCTAAAGAAAGAGCACAAAGTGGTGACAGGAGCTTTGAGGCTTCGAACGGGTGAACAAACCCATCTTATTTTGAGTTGTTCAGGGTAAAGCAACAATCCTCCAAGAGTCCAAGGTCAGCCATACAATCCTGACCCGGGCCAGGTCTCTCATACACCACCGTTAACAAGATTCCCAGAGAACAACCACACACGCCACTATCTCCTCCGCCGCCGCAGTGCGCACACGGAGGCAGTGGCTTAGTACGCTGCCCCGGCCGGCCGCCGGCCGGCAAGCGGAACCTCCACTCAATAACATGGTTCGACGGCTCGACGCTACTAGCTCCATCGCAATCCACAATTCCACATGCACGCCAATCGATCGAGAAGCGACCAGGCGCTCGTACGCGGCGTTGGTTCTCGGTTCTGGCCGCTTTTCAGTGGAAATCGGCCGGCGGCGCCGGTGTGCGCTCCGTACTCTGCCACAAGCCAAACACGTACGCCGTGGCCGCCGTCCTGTCTCGCTCATCTTTTTGCTGTGCCCAGGGGACCCCGTGCGCGAGCTAGCGCAAGGTGTGGCCTGCTGGTTTACCGTTTACCCGAGCACAGGAAGAGGAACATACCTGCCTCTCGCGGCCATGTCAAGAGCTAGAAGGACATGTGTCATGAGTACCTCGGAATCTTCCTCTCTTTCCTCCCGGGAAGACTCAGGCGATTCTCCGGGTAAAAATATATATCGTAAATGTGTGTTTTCTACTGTTGAGATCTCCCAACTTTTCAAACTTTCTTCTGCCAAAACCTGCTTCAAACTTGAAAAGATCGTAAAAGTTGCCTTGTTTGCTACATATTTTTAAACAGGCCTACTAATATCTAATCGATGGATTGCCATGGTATATGGCGGAAGTTGGTAGGAGACGGATGCGGGAGTGTGACGGGGATGGGGTGAGTACACCGCTGACCGCGGACGTGTGGAAGATGGTCAGAGACGGTGTTACAGAGGGAGAGGCGCACAATGACAGCCCGGCCTTGCCAGCGAAGGAGGGCTTGCAAGGAAGAAGCCATTAGAGGTAGGTGGGAGGTTAGTGGAGTGAGGGAGACCTGAAGGCAATTGCGTGCAAAAACTGAAAATTCAATCCAACTCCTGAACTATCTCAAGTTATGTGTTATTGGGAAGTAGTGCTACGAGGTCCTACCATTAACAGGATCTTCGACAAATGCTGCGTGTGGTCCGAAGCTAAAGTAGGCCAAGGTAGACACATGCATGTGTAATGAACCCTAGCTTGCTAGCAATCTAGCAATAGCACGGTGCATGGTCCTATTATGCAGCTAGAGACACGGATCGTACGATATAAATTATATATATTCCGGCCAGCAAGAAGTAGGCTACTCCGGTCCTACCTAGGTTTGGGCCCGGATCGATCTGATCGATGCCCTTCCACAGTTTTATGGACAATAGACTTCCGACAACGATTCAGGCGGGATCGGGAAGAGATGGAGATGGCCTCCACAGGCAGCTCTCACTCCAGAGTACAGAATGCAGAGACTGTAGCGTGCGCCACTGCACAGCACATTGCAGGCACGACTGCATGAAGCAAGGTGGCACAGTATTAGCACTGCTTTGGTGCTGGTGGTAGCTAGTATAAAAATGGTCATGGCGCAGCCTGGGGATGCAACGAAATAGCCGTCTGATGATCCGCAGGAAAGGAGACAACAACAGGGAGAGGATGATGTGGATTTGACGCCACGGGTGTGGCGTTAGGAAATTCATTTGCCAAGTTGATAATTTAATCTTGCCGCCTGCCTACGCAAAACTCATCAGTTAGTTTTGTTTCCGCGTTAGTTGCAGCTAACAGTTTCCAAACTTGTAAATTAAAAGCTTGTAGTTGTTGATGCAAAAAATCGAGCCGATGATAATTCCTTGCGTGCAACACACTCTAGTTTGGAAGATCAGCTTAACTCCAGTGTAGATTCTTAGCTTATTGAGATTCAGGGTGTACCGCTCAGTTTGACCATACAAATGACAAGATGCGTAATAACATCATATCAGTCCAGTTAATAGAATCACGATGTTTAGCCGATACAACATTTGGATAAATAATGTATATGAAGATATGTCAGCTAGATAATAAAATTGAAGTATACAGAGCCGACGACCAATGGCCGATGCGATAATTAAGCATTTAGGCATCTATCGACTGGCAAATAGAATCAACAAACTGAGCAATCGCCGAACAAATAAATCATCATAAATAGGATCAGGAAGTTGATGACAATTAATCTAGCGTCACCACCAATCGGATCGGAGTTAACCGATATAGCGCCGACAGCCGAACGGTAGACTTAAAAGGTCACTAGCTGATGAATTTAAATGCGACAAGATAAAAGTTCGGTAAAGGATTAGTAAAGGCCAAGACAAGAAACTATCAGCTAATGAGAACTAATCTGATTCTTTCATTAATGAAATCAATCTTTTGCTAACAGTTAAGAAAAAAATTCAATAGATAGAAGCCGATAGATCTAAACAAGATCAAGATAATCATGATTCTATCGGATCTAGTAAGAGGTCGAACGATATAGCCTTACAGAACATGATAGGAATCGATAACTGGTAGGTGAACTAGACGAAATTACAGCGATGCGCCGATAATCAAAGCCGAGAGCACCTGAGGATAGTGATGCTTGCAAGCGAACTGGAGGTCGAGACGATGCAGCCATGTTTACCGAAGAAGACATCGAGTAGCTACACTACTACTACTCATAGGGTTTGGCGTTGAGCCAAGAAGAAAATTGTATTGATATGTTGGTCGAGAGATTATTACAAGATTTGGTCATCTATATTTATACTCTAAACAAAAAGATTCCAAACGACCAGTTAACCATCACAAACTTGCTAAATAAGAAAAATCTAAAAGAAAATATTAAAATACATGGACTCTAAAAATTTTTTAAACCTTTGTTAATAAAACTTCCTTGACCGATTTGTACATGTCCTTCCTTAATATGCATCTTGAAATCCGCTATCTTTAACTCAATATTTATTGAATTATCGGCTTCCTTCTGTATACTCTATTGGTCATAAACTTACCAAAAGTTGGTGCGAACAGTAGTACACTTTGTCACGATCTTTATGTATTAGCAAAATATGGCAAAGATCCGGGTCTGCAGGAGGGGCGAACTAGAGTCCCAGCATACTGTGAATTCCCTACAACCCTTTTTTAGGGGAAAACGAATGTCACCATGTTAGATATGATCTTAGCATGCATCAATCGCAGGTTAATTGGTTATGACCTTTATAGTGGATATGCCTATTCAGGCCTGAGTCTTCGACTCAACACAAGTATCAAGATTTTTAGTTAGTTACGTTTTAAGTGATGAATGATGTGTCCATCGACAATGTGCGCATTGATTTGCCAGGTTAGTCTTCTATGTGTTTATAGGGGTAGAATGTGTGCATACCTTCATAAATATTAGCGTACATGCATGGGTATGAGCATACGCATTTCTACTGTTTTTTCAAGAAAATTTATCTTAGAAGACACATCAAATATGACCAATTGTACTGAATTTTTGTGGCGGCAACCTGTTCCATACGGAATGCTGCGCCCAAGGAAAATGGTGCGTGGGCTTTGATGTCGACTCCACTCCCAGATTGTAGCCTGCGAAATTTGGGCCCATAAAGCGCAATTCGGCCGAGTTTCAAGTTGTCTGCCCCACCTGCCCTTCTCCACTGATCAGTTGCTCTGTAGAAACGGTCAAGCTTTTCTTGTCCCTGCCCGCGGCCATCAGCAGAGCCATGCGTCAGACGAAGCCCATCGAAACAAACATCGCCTGCCGATGGACCAGAGCGCGTGGCCGGCCGTTGGCGAATGGCGATCGAGCGGCCGCCGAGGCGGCACGGCACGGAGCCATTACCCCGTGACGACTTCCTTGTTCCTTTGCAGCAACCGCCCGGGCAGGGCCAACGACGCGACGCCGGACGAAGAGTCTCTGGTGTTGTTCTCGGCACAACCGCCGCCGCCGGCTACCGCCCGCGCGCGTACGTGGCCGGCTGCCGTTCTCTGCCCACGAACGGACCAGCCGCTTCTGCTTCCCTCCCTAGCTTGCCCCGTCGTCAAGTGCCTCCAAGGTGCAAGCGTTATCGCTTCGAGAGATCCGACCCATCAGGTCAGGCGAGCTCAGCTTGACGAGGTCAGATCCGTTCCGCGAAGTCAGGTCAAAAATCTGATGTATATACTACCTGGCTCTGCAGTTTCCATGAATATCTGTTGCAGGATCAGTGACTTGTATTCGCATAGATACAGCTAGCTGCGCAAGACAGGCGGGACTAATTCCCTACGTTGATAAACAAAAATGCCACAAAGTGGTATCAGTTTACTGCACGCGCGGACGCGCCTTGTTCTTACTCGGTGATTTTGAGCGACGAACGGACCCGATGCAATCAAGCAAAATGATCGGTAGCATAGCACGTGGTCGGTGGTCCGCATCAGAACGGCACACAGTTGAGAATTCAGAAGCAAACAAGGAGCTTTCTTCTGTTCCAGAACTATACAATTCGATGGTCATGTCTTCCTGGTCTTCTAGATCTTCCCTTGTCAAACACTCAAAGAAGCTTCTTCTCGTCATAACCATTGGCTACTGCCTGAACCGCAATTCGTTAATTAGGATAGGATATACTAAACAAGTCGAAGCGGCCTGCGGTCACCGGTCAGTGATGACCAGCCGCGCGCTCTAGTCAGTTCAGCGGCTGCTGATCGATCGAGTAGGTAGCTCCAGGAAACGGAACGGAAACACAGACCAGGAAGAGGCCAAACAAAAACCGAACAGAAGCAGGTGGCAAATCTCACGTGCCGCCGGCGCATCACCGCCGATCCTTCGCTAATCGGGTTCTCCGCCTACCCTGCATAAAGTTGTCAACATTCCTCCGGCCACCACTTCGCTTTGAAGCGACATCGTCATTTTGCAACTGTGCATTTGTTAAAAATACTAGTACCTCTTATATCTGCACGTTTAACATGATGGCTAGGTGGTTCGTGCTCCTTGAAAATAATACGAAGCTACGCTAGTCTTCCAGGATCATAGAGTTAGCTTATTAGTTTCGTGAATTCATGAGTCACTCCTGACATTACAAGTCCACTTCTAAAATTATTTTGCTTATAAGATTTTGCACGGTTTTTAATTTTTTTGAAAAAAAATAGAAGTACATCCTCATTGTGACATTTAAATTTTTTTCATTTTGGTTAATATGTCCATTGTTAGTATATACTTCCTTTGGTTACAAATATAAATCCACTATAATGTTAACATGTTCTCAAATATTCACTTTGGTTAGCGGGTACTATCTCCGAAATGAACCAACAAGTTTGCTCTAGACCAAGGGAATAATTTTCTTAAAATATAAAAGTTATATTATTATAAAATTATTTTTAAAAAATAATCTAGTAGTGCCAATACTTTATTTGTTAATACACACACATAAAGTTTAATTTAGGACAACGAATTAAAGACATACAAGGCCATATATTTTTTTGAGACTACATAGTACAACTTAGACACGCACGATGCACGTAGACTCACCCCTTTAAATGCACGTACGCAAACCCTATCCCTATGAGCATCTTCGAATACCGGAAAATTCTCAAGATTGACGAAGTCACTGCAGCCGCCTCGCTGTCGACGGGAACGTCGCCTACCACTGAAAGCACAACGCCATTAAAATTTAAAGAATTCGCTCCATAAAAAATCGAACCCAGGACCTCAAGTGCTACTAAGGCTCTTGTAACCACGGTCCGTGTTTTTGTTTGTGATGGGAGTACGAATCGGAACCAAATAGAATGGGCATGTGGCAGGAAAAACTAGCATGGATATGGTGCGGGTAATCATGAGGGCACACATGGTATTTGCATTACGTAATGATGTCTGCTGGGCTAGTGATTATTTAAGAAACTCAAGATAAAACAACAGGGGGGATAATTGATAATACCTCATGAATAAAGCTTATCAGCTCAATTTACACTTTGGTCGAACGTGAGGCTCGACCTAATTACACTTTATGCATAAACTATACTTACGCAAGCTAAATTGTTTAGCTATGAACCGAGAAGCATGCCAACGATTCGGTGGCAGGGGAGCGGGGGAAGACTTTCCAATCCGACCTCCTGTGCTCGCCGAGCTGGAGTCCTGACAGCGACTTCTTGTTCCAGCAACCAATACGGACCGGATCTGGATGGCTTCGCTCTGCTTTCTCACAAGCTAAGCTGCACATACATCGCCGCCCGCCCGCAACCTCCCGCTCTTCCTCCTCGGCATATAAACACTCGCGCTGTCCCCTAGTTGCGTCTCCTCCATACCGATCTCGGGAGACACTCCCCGAGACCCCGACTCCCACAAGTCCACCGCCTTCGCTCCATCGTTACCACTCAACACAATTGTCAATGGATCTACGGAGCAATGGCCGCCTCCTTCCCCTCTTCCTTCTCCTGCTGGCCGACTTCACGGCCGTGCAGGGGCAGCAGCAGTATGGACAGGCGAATTACTCCACCAACTTCACCCCGTCCATGGCC
This sequence comes from Panicum hallii, assembly GCF_002211085.1. Lineage (NCBI taxonomy): Eukaryota > Viridiplantae > Streptophyta > Magnoliopsida > Poales > Poaceae > Panicum > Panicum hallii. The sequence goes on along the minus strand of NC_038043.1, from coordinate 45,258,746 downwards.
ATCGTCATCGTCGTGCTCATCGCGGCCTTCTTCTTCCTCGGCTTCTTCTCCATCTACGTCCGCCACTGCTACGGCGACGGCTCGAGCGGCTCCTCCGCGAGCCCGGCTCCCAACGGCGCCGCCGCGCGCTCGCGGCGCCAGCGCGGGCTCGACGCGGCGGTGCTCGAGACCTTCCCCACCATGGCGTACGCCGACGTGAAGGCGCACAAGGCCGGCAAGGGCGCGCTCGAGTGCGCGGTGTGCCTCAGCGAGTTCGACGACGACGAGACGCTGCGCCTGCTGCCCAAGTGCTCCCACGTCTTCCACCCGGACTGCATCGACACCTGGCTCGCCTCGCACGTCACCTGCCCCGTCTGCCGCGCCAACCTCGTCCCGGACCCCAACGCCCCTGCCGACGACGCGCCCGCGGAGCTGCCGGCTCCTCCTCCCGCGCAAGAGCTGCCGTCGCCCACGTCCGCGCCGGCTGCCGCGGCGGTGGTCATTGACGTGGAGGAGACGGAGGAGCAGAGGATCATCAGGGAGGAGGCCGATGAGCTGATGCGCATCGGCAGCGTCAAGCGCGCGCTGCGCTCCAAGTCCGGCCGCGCGCCCGCGCCGTTCCCGCGCTCGCACTCGACGGGGCACTCGCTCGCGGCGCCCGCCACCGGCGCCGCCGCCGAGAGGTTCACGCTGCGGCTGCCCGACCACGTGCTCCGGGACCTCGCCGCGGCGGGGAAGCTGCAGCGCACCAGGAGCCTCGTCGCGTTCCGCGCCAGCCGCGGGGGCAGCACGCGCCGCGGCGCCGGCGCCAGCGTCAGGACCGGCGAAGGCAGCAGCCGCGGCGGCGCGAGGAGCATCCGGCTGGGCCAGTCCGGGCGGTGGCCGTCGTTCCTGGTGCGGACGTTCTCCGCGCGGCTCCCCGCGTGGGGGTCGCGGTCGACGCGGAGGGGCGCCGAGGCCGACGGGTCCAGCAAGGGCGGTCGGGCGGCCGGCGCCGCCGTCGCGGGCGCGAAGTCTGTGGAATGCGACGACCAGGCGTGCGCGGCTGGGCAACGTGTTTGACGCGGCTTGCTCTGTCGTGGTCAATCGGTGGCTGCTAGGAAACTCTCGGCGCTTTCGTCGCCGTCGTGGTGGTAGAAACAATTTTTTGGCAGTTGAATTTTGGACGGAAAGAGCTTGGTCGCTCCTTCTGGACGCGTGTTGTATTCATTTTTTTTTTACTACACAAAAATCTTGTACATAAAATGGTACTTAAAATATAATGGAGCGGAGAAAACCTTTGTGTCCTGTACAAACGGAATCACCTTCTTTCAAACTTATCCATACTTCCTCTAAAATTCATGTATAGATGTATGTGCCATCATTACCTTGGTTGGTCCACTTGATCAAAGAACATGGGAATCATGTGACAGAGACGAAGAGGCGCCAAACATGGTCTCAAACCAACCACGCATGCTTCTCTAGAAAGTTCCTTCGGTGCACGGCCGCCTAATGTCAGTCAGCACCAGCATGCTCAACAGAAGCTGCTGGCTGATGAGAAAATGCACGCACTCTAGAAACGCAACGCGTCGATGCGTCAGGCCGTGCATCATCATCAGACACGACTTAACGGTGGCGCAACATGTCGTCAGGGCTATGCTGTTCAGAATGTTCGATTCGATGTGTCCATGGTTTGATGCGCTGATTTGATTTCCATCCTGTGAACAGGAAACTGACACGTTCGGGCAGCTGTGATCGTTGGTCTGTGCCCGGCTCTTCAGGTGATTCTGACGTTTTTCCTGAGGAGACAGGAAAGGAAACCTCGACTGTAGGTAGGGATGCAGGCAGAAGGAACCGTTGAGAGATGCCAGGCTGAAGTTGAGAAAAGCACAGTAGTAGTTGCCCGCTGAGTGCAGCGATGGGGAAGATATCTTCCTACCACGTCAGCTTTCATCCTCACCCTCATCCCACTCTCACCCCACCCCTCCAATGTACAAGCTATAGTGCCAGCTCTCACTTCTCTCTCCTCCACGTCAGCTTTTCTTTTCCAGATTTAATTATTTCACTCTCTTTTGTTCGCGTACGCAAAATAATTTAATAAACTAATTTTATTCAACTAAACAAATTACCGATTACATCATAATTTAAAAGGGAAATTACATCGCAATTAAAAATAGCAAAAATACATATGGGTATGAATCATATGGAGATGGAGCGTATGGAGGTGGAGCGTACGAAGGTGGTGGGTACGGACCTTCAGTCCCGCTCCTTGTGCCTGGAGGTGGAGCATATGGACGTGGTGGGTATGAGTACGGACCGTACGGGTAATGATATGACGGTGGAGGTGCCCCCGGAGCCGGAGGTGCAGCAGGGGGGAATAATGCCCGGGGTTGCGGCGAAGAATTGACATCGGAGCGGCCATGCATCGGAGAAGACTCGTCTTGGGGAGATGCTTATGACCCGTCGGACTGCAAGAGATCGGTGAAGGTATGGAAATCTGGAGACCAACCGGTCATGGTGGAAGAGATTTTGGATTGTAGAGGAGAGAAATGAGCTCAAATGGGGTGTGGAAGGGGTGAAAACCGGGTGGGGTATTTATAGGGGGGTTGGGGATAAAATTTGGAATTTTTTGCAATTTTTTTCGAATTTTTTGAGTTCAAACGGTCAAATAACGGCTAGTTCAACGGATAGTTCGCGTGGACCAATCGAAACGCGCCACGTCACTCCCGCTCCACCCCTCTCGCCCGCGTACGCCGACGCCAGCGCGCCGCCTCGCTCCCTCCCGCCTCCAGCCCCCTCGCGCCTGCCAATGCGAGCGAGAGCGGGGCGATAGCGCCCGCTCCCGCCCGGCGGGATCCATCCCGCCCTCTCTTTCCCACTCGACCGCCTCCCGCCCGCCTCCCGCCTGCGCCGCGCCGATAGGGGGGCGGTACCGCCCCCCATTGGCACCAGCCTAAAAGCTTGGAGATGACAGGTTATGAACCTCGCGAATCAACAAGCACCACGGTGACATCATCAATTTCAAAATTACCAGCCTAGTTTCCTGTAGAAATTCATAGAGGTAGGGTATGCACACCTGCTTTCTTAGAGATGACTGATACGTTTCTTTTTTTTAGGGAGAGTGGTGCATCTCTTAAATATGTGGTGCTAACTAAAAAAAGGCAGGCCCATTTGCATCTTTACTGAATTACTATGTTTAAAAAAACATGTGGTATGTACTTAGAGATAAGTTGAGTGTATATGAACATTTTTTTTAAAAAAAAGCAGCAGCGAATGCCTCTCTCTGTTCTCTGCACCTCTCTGTTTTCTCCTCTTATAACAGGCTCATTTGCCGAGTTCGGCCTACGGACAATCAGGCCGAACGTGGCCCAATATGATGCCCTAAGTACTGAGCCCATCACGCAACTGTTTTGATCTGAAACAACATGGCCCGTGCACCTTCAAAGCGAAAACGGCCCAGCATGCCGAAGTGCTACTAGGGTAGGAGGACGGCTGTAAATTGAAAGGCCTACAGGAGCACATTGCTGTTGCCTTTCCTAATAGTACTAGTACAGGGTGAGTTCTGATTAATCAACCGAAAAATGACTACCCTTCAGGATAATCATTAGTGCAAAGGATCGTGACGTCTGCTCCTGTGTCCTGTCGCATACCGGATTTAGCGTGATTGCCATGCCATATCCTCTGAAGAAGTTTCCCCGTCAGAGGGGAGCAGAGCACGTCAGTGTGCTGGCATCGACGCTCAACTACTGCACTCGAGTCGATCAGCACGTGCGAATGCGGCTGCTAACTCATGAATTTAAGCATAATTTTTTCTTTTTTATTTCTCTTATTAGTTAGGACTTGGGAATAAAGCGGGTGCTACTACTCAACCAAGTAGCGTACGAGCCACTCACTGGGGGAAAAAAAAGGAGCGTGTTACTGGTACATTTCGACAGCCCAGCTACAGGTTGCAAACTTACGCTTGTCCGGTAGCGTGATATACATATCTTAATTTTTTTAAATACATAAATACTTCATGTGACAAAACTGGGACAACATTTGTACGCAATATGACATGATGAGGTGTAAAGTAAGCCAGACTCAGCTGGTGCTGGGGAACTGATAATGACATGGCAGCCAAGTTTTTCTTTGGTAATGAAGACACGAATCTTGATCAAGTACATGTTACCTTTAGTACATTATGAGTTAGGTTAATCATTTAAAAAAATTATATACTGGACGCACCATAATTCTCTCTAATTCTAGATATAAGTACAGTTAGACTTGTGCACAAGGATCCCCCTATTTCAAATATTTGACAACGTTCATTTCTGGTCACAACGTCTTATCATGTGTTTATCCAAAAATTTTGTGCAAATATGGAAAATACTAGTCCTGCTTAAAGTATCTCTAATGATAAAACAAGTAATACCCGCAAAAAAGTTATAAAACAAGTAAAAAGATGGTACATGATAGTTTTTTAATAAGATAACTTGTCAAATGTCGTGCACAAAAGTTATCATCAATCAAACATTTAGGAACAGAATGACTGAAAAGTGAAAACTGCCGCGGCGACTGAATGTGAAAGCTGAAAGGAAACGATGTGTGGCGTGGTGGCGCGCATATCGATGAAGAGATAGAGATAGAGATAGCAACTTATTCATTTCTAGCTGACCCCACTGTAACCATCTAATAGGCGGCCTCGTGCAATGACACGTCGTTTTAAGATAGCTTAATAGACAATACAGACAACATGTACAATGTGTTATCTTTCTTATTATCTCATAGTAGTACGATCGTTCACCGGCTAGCAAATCTGCGTCGCGTCTCTCCGTAGCTTGATGGCTGATACTCAAAGACAAAGGTTTGGAGTTTGAACTGGTTCAGGCAACTACCCTACGTCCAATATAGATGGTATGGCTCATGTTCTCTATGTTCGAGTGCTGAGTGATTGCAACGGGACGCTTGCAAGTGAGTGTGAGCGTGTGAGTCGAAGGTGATAAGAGAGAGAAAGAAGATCTAGCTCCACTTATATAGCTCGGTGAGCTGACGACAATGCGAGAAGAAGGGGTGCCTTGCCCCTGGGGTTGACATCCTGGCGAGGAGTTCAGGAGCTCTGCACGTGTCCTATCCAGGGCCCTAGGTTAGTTGCGTTTTATTTTGTCCTGAAGCCAAATCTTGTCTGCCTGACACGCGGCGCCGCCTGTCATGACCTCAGTTGCGCCCACCATCCCTCTGACAGGACGTGGTGCATGCGTGCTCGTAGTACCGCCGCCCCGGTTTGCCGGGGCATGCTTCTTTATCTTGTTGGCGGGGTCAACTCTCCCGCCCGGAGGTTGGGAGGTCGGACCTTCCTTCCTCCGGTCCTAATAATGCACAGCGGGGCCCGCTAGCTCGACGCGCCTGCCTCACGCTGCATCTGATAGCGGAGGGTGACCGGTTACGGCCCGATCCGTCACTCAGACGGGGAAGGTGCAGGCGGCGTGAGCGCGAGTCCGTGGTGTTACGATGGCTTTGCTGAGCAGGGGTGCGCGAGAAGGACCTCCGGTCCTGTCCTGATTGTTAGACGAGGCGTGCGGACGCGCGTGCGTGTTACATCGGTTCGGCATATCTAATACCCCTGCGGCCTGTCCTCACCGCTCCCTCCCGAGGGGTCTGGGGTCGGGCTCGGCCGTTGGACCAGCGCTGGTTCCTGACCCCGCGCGGCTCGCCAAGGTCAGGATAGTGCCATGCGTCCAAGGATCGTCCGTTGGGTTTCTGAGTCATCGTCCTGCTGAGCTTACTGGCGCCGTACGCGCCGTCTGCTTAGCAGGCCGTCTCACGTGATTATGGTCGTTCGGTTCCGGCCTGGCCTGCGAGGGCAAAGAATTCTTTGATAACTGAACCTGATAATATCCCTTAATTTATGGAATAAAATAATAAAATATTATGAGTAGTATGATAATGATAACTCAATTAACCAAGCATGATTATCTGCAGAGTATCTCCGCCGTTATTGCGAAGAATGTGATTGCTTCGTTCCATCAGCTGAGCTGCTGGATGACCCAAGCGGTAGCTCGTTCCATCAGCTGAGCCCCCCGGCCCGGCTCCCTTTGCAGACCCGGTAAACTTTGTGCCCCTTCCCACGATATTTCAGGGAGGCTTCCAGGCACTTATCCCTATATCCTCTGAAGAAGTTGCTCCGTTAGAGAGCCATACAGCACATTAATTTGCTGACACCGATAGCCACCCAACTCTCAATGAGCCATCTCATGCGAATGCTCAGCTGGCCAACTCAACGATGCACTAATTTGTTTACTTGATTCTGTCTACCGTGTTTGTTTTGGTTGGAGTAGAGCAGGTGCCACGTAGCTAGCCGAGTAATACGTCAAGTGCAGCCACGTCACAGGTTTGGATATCAACCATGGACTAAATATAAGGTAAGTACCGAGACGAATCCATTAAGACTGATTAGCTTATTATTAGTATATATTTACTGTAGCACAATATTATCAAATCATGCACTAATTAGATTTAATGAATTCGTCTCGCGAATTAACCTCCATTTATACAATTGGTATAAATTGGTTTTGTAGTTAGTCTATATTTAATACTTCTAATTAGTATCAAACATCCGATATTGTATGGACTAAAATTTAGTCCGGAGTATCAAATACCGCATTTTAAATTTCAGAAGGATCCCACGTAATTACATCCAACTTTAATTAAAAACACGAGAATGGTAAAGAGTCCTGTTTACCGTGGAGGTCATACATACTCTGAGTCAGCGGACCTATCGAAAAATTTGATAACGTGAAATTTCTACTTAATTAATTTAGAATAAGAAATAAACTACATAACCACGTAACGTCCTAATTAATCAGCTCATCTAGAAAATAGGTGCTTCTAATTTACGGCCGGCCGATTATAACCGTTTGTACGACGTCTCTTTTTTAATAGAGCAAATCAGCACGCGAGCAGACAAACTAGATATGTGCATACATGTGAGGGATGGAGAGAAAAGAAAAAAGACGGATGATATCAGCACATACTTGCGTATGTAAGAAGAAGAAAGATAACGGATATACCTATGCATGTACACAATTTCAAACACAAAAAAGACCATACTTTCAAAATCGAGCGTCCAAATCAAAATCCGGTGACACGATTGCGCTCGTTTTAATTAGAGCTTTAAAACAAAATCCCACACCACTATATTTCAATAATACTTTTTTCGTGTGAGAAAATACCTTTTTGTGTATTATAATGTGCTTATGACTTTTGCAAAAATTGCTTATGGCTTTACAAGATGTTGCTTGACTCGCCTGAGTTCAATTAAGTGGATATTGATGTTGATAGTGAGAAGATAGATTGGATGTGATTAGAGAATGATGGCCAACAATTATGTTGGGGTAGGTGGATGTTTATTGCATGATAAGTGGTAGGTAACTTTAGCAAATTAATTGAGCATTTTTACTAGTTTATATTGGTATTTTTCTATTATATAAGTAATTTTTATATTTCTAAAAAATATTGTCGAAACATATGCAAGTGATGTCTTATGTTGAAGGTTTTTTCAAAAAAAAATATAGTTGTGCAATCAGAATTTGAATTTGATGGCTGGTTCAAGAACTATAACTTTTTAAGATTTGAAATTGATTGCACGTGCTGTTGTAACTTTTTAAGATTTGAAATTGATTGCACGTGCTGTTGTAGGAGATAAGAACATCCACTCCGGTGTAAACCAATCGATGTAAAACGTGCATATCAACAAATAAAATTACTACCGGCTGTAGTGAAATCATTACCCTAAAAATACTATCGAATACCCATTTACTTCCCTAGTCCTGATGTAAAAACAAAACAAAAATCAGGCTGATTCAAAGCATGTGATCCGGTTAACAATGTCACTACACACGAAGGAGCAAGGCTACTCATCACGTCGGCAGTGGACCGTGCAATCTTTCCTAGTTTCCTAGCTCCTTCGTTTGCCACTGGCACTACCCATCTATAAAACATTACAACATTCCGTGTATGTAGTTTGGTATGAATGCAACAGTAACCTTTGTATTGTCGAGCGTTGACCCCTCGAAAGGACAAACAATCTTCACTTGAAAGCAGGGGACGGGGACAAGTTGACTTTTCTTCGCTCATGGAGTATGACTGTATGAGAGAACCCTGCACTAGAATCTTCTCTGGCACCATCTGAAGAACCATATTGATCGAGTCAAACCAATCCGACGGCCTACATCACCCCTTGCTTGCCTCTTCTCCTAGCCCGCCCGCCCGCCCGCACGAGAAAGCCAAGGCAAAGCTTTCCTCCCAACCTCTTCGCCGTTCACACACTCCCCGCCTCCTCGATCGGCGCCCGCCATGGGTGGCCTCAAGCTCCGGCGGCTCGCGTCCAGCTTGCTCTCCCAGGGCCCCGCCTCCCCGGGCTCCGCAGCCGACGCGCACCAGGCGGTGGCCCGCGCGACGGCGCACCACCCTTCCACGGCCCCGCCGTCCGCGCACCACATGGACGCGCTCCTCGCCTTCGGCCGGGGCTCGCGCCTCTCCGCCGCGGCGCTCGCCGCGGCCTTCGTCGACCGCCTCCACGCCGCGGCGTCGGGGCAGGGGGACGCCGCCGTGGCGCTCAAGTGCCTCGTCGCGCTCCGGGTCCTCCTCGCGCGGGGCGCCTTCATCCTCCGCGACCAGCTCCTCGCCGCGCTGCTCCGGCACCCGGCGTCCGGGCGCAACCCGCTCGCGCTCGCGGCGTTCCCGCTGGGGCGCTCCTCCTTCGCCGCCGCGTCGTGGGTCCGGTTCTCCGCGCGCCTCCTCGAGCTCGTCCTCCTCCTCCCCGACGCCTCCGCCGACGCCGAGTACCTCGTCGCGCTCCCCAACCCGCACCTCACCGCGGAGCTCGCCGCCTTCGCGGCCGTCGCCGACGCCGTCCGCCAGGCCCCGCCGCCCCCGTCGTCGGGCCCGCAGCCCAATGCGCTCATCTGGGAGGCCGTCCGGCTCGCCGAGGAGGACCGCGTCGCGGCGGAGCGGAACATCGCCGCCCGGGTCAAGGAGATGGGCGAGCGCCTCGACACGCTGTCCCTGGCGGACGCGGTGGAGCTGGTGTGCGTGCTGCGGCGGGTGGAGGATCAGGGTTCGGCCCCGGCACCGGAGTGGAAGTGGGCGGGGCTGGACGAGGGCGTCGTGTGCGCGGCGCGGCGGGTCCGCGAGCGCGCGGAGGGGGTGGTGCTGCGGAGGACGGTGGAGGAGAGGCGCCTGGTGCGGAGGGACTCGGGTGGCAGCGCGTCCGCGCGCGTCCTCGTGCCGTCCCGCGCCGGCCGCGGCGGCGGCGGCGACGCCGTCCGGTTCGGATCCACACGGTGGGCTGGCACAGTTTCTGCATGGCGATAGCCAATGTGTAGGTTTGCTTAATTTTCCTCTACTTGGTGTATGTATCTTGTAGCTGTAGTGCTCTAAGCTCAGAATTTCTGAATTTGAAGTTTTGCCAAGTCTTTTGTTGTGCCGCGGTGTTTGTTTGATCGGAAATGCAATGGTGTAAATATCATGCGAAACACGATTGAATTAATGTGCTTGTTGATACAAGATGATTGCGCGACTAAAAGATCAGTTCGTTCTCGTTCGCTTGTGTTTCTTTGAAGGTGAAAGCTCTGCAAGACGGAACCATTATTAGAGGCTGAGGTGTCGATATCTTCCACTAGGCGCGCGTTGCAAGCCAGCAATTTAACATCCCGATCGATGCCCACCTGCCCGCCTTATCTAATTAAGATATGATCTTTATTAATTTAGTATCTGGTGGCCTCCGCATATCGGCATATGCGTGACACTTTTGACTTTGCTGCGCAGCGCTGGTATAGTCGAGTGTCCACGTCGGTAGATGTTCAGGAATCATGAGCTTGTGCGCTTCGATTTTGTGACTAGTCTTCGTTGTAACCTCTACGGATCCGTTCTTGTATAGCTCACGCGACCTCGACGCCTGATTTTAAATTTAGAAGCATGTGCAAGTCGCACGTTTTTGCAGATCTCTAGCGCAAATCGAACGTAGGAGTAGTATAGTTCAGAGACTTTCAGTGTATACCGTGGCATGATAGATCTGTACTTTACTCCTACCACTAATTAACCACTGAAACGACAACTTGTTTACATACTAAATACTTTCCTCGATGGATCACCAGCTTCCAATCGATCGATTATCCTCTCTCTCGTTGAACCACAGTGGTTGGGCGCTATGCCCGTACAGGCAACCATTGACTCTGAAAGGGAGACAGGATCAAGCCTTAAGCAAGCAGCAACCGGCCAACCACAAGCTTCGGAGAATAAGAATAATCAGTAAACGGAGCATGAGCTCACGGATGAGTGCAACCTGGATGTGACGATTGACGAGGATTCTAGAGTGCAATCTAGAGTGCAACCGGCGAGTGGATCCCGGACTCTAGTCTGGTTGGCAAGCTTAGAGCTAGCAGCACAGATTTAAGTAATCTCGTATGGCTGGCTTTTAAAACCTTAATTTTTTTTAAAAAGTTTCCTTTCTCTCTTTTTAGCAAACGGGACCTTATTAGGTGTGACGTCGCGCGTGACGTGTTAAACGGCTCACCAGGACGAGGCAGGCTGCTATTGGGCCGAGGCTCCGAGCCACCTTCGACTAGCCTCAACGCAATCAGGCCCATCAGTTCCTTCCATGCGGGTAATTCTATATTTTTTCTGAAAGATCATCACGACCACGGTAATCAGACGTACGGGTACGACTGTACGACTCGGAGACTTTCAGAGACGGATTTAACGTTCATACCGAGATGCCGCCAGTTACACAGAACATAGCAGGGATCTATGCACAATCGGAAGCCAGACATCACCAGCGATAGCCTCTACTTCAAATCATATTTTTCTGACTAGTAGCTATTCCAACTTTTGAGGACTCTATGTTTGATTCACGACTCCAGCAGTAGCCTTTACTTTATAATTTCTATTTTTATATGACACATGGGACTTGTGGGATCTGCGCGTGAGGGAGTCAATTCTTTTTTTTTCTTATTTTTATTCCATCACCCACCTTCTCTCTCGCACTCTTCTCTGCCTCCCCCGTACTTCTCTCCCTCCCGTACTCTCTCTCCCTCCCCGTACTCAAATCTCTCTCCCGAGCTTGGGGCTTGGGCCACCCGCTCCAGCGGTGCTCAAATCTATCGCGAACGCCAGCGGTGCTCCGGCAAAGAGGTGATTGGGAGCATATTCGTTCATCGTTCATGGGGCGTTCCAGACCAATATGGCAGATCTGCGCGAAAGGTGATTGGGAGTGCTAGAGCAACGCGGTCTGCGTTTGGACGGGTGCAAGAAATATGGTCTTATTAGATTATAATTGTAATTTTGGTGATTGTGTGATAACATAGTTAGTTAATAGTATTAATGAGTTTGTGAGTTCAAGTTTAAATTTGTATGATTTCAAATTTGTATAATTTCTAGGTCTATGGATGGAGTTCAATCCATATACAAGATGATCCAAATCGGTGTTAAGATGTTCAAGTTACAGTCAAAATGCAGATGTACAAATGAGAGCCGAGATGATTTGAACAAGGTGCAGCATGAAAATACATGCCGTGGTTGAACTGACGGCATCAAATATGAACTGAGCGTCAGTTGAACTGGAGATCTGAAGAAGAAGTCAGTAGCACCGGTTTAACCGACGGATCATCGATTGAACGTGTCGGTGCATATGTCAAGTGCCATGCAGATCAAGTGAAGAAATACAGAGATACCGGTTAAACCAACGGTGCAAAAGAAGACGTCGGTGCTAGCGTGCTGCGGTTACTCAGTACGCAGGTTTTGGTTCCAGAAAGATTTCCAAGCAAAGTCTTCAGCACCGGTTGAACTGACGGTGCGTCGGTGCAATAACGCAAGCAAGTTTAGGCATGTTAGAGATACGTGCAACGGTTAGTATGCAGATTCAAAGTGTCCGGCTATGACCGGTTTAACCGACGCTTTAAGCTTTTTGGCAGAAAAACAAGTAACGGTTAGGGGTGGATCTCTTGCCTATATAAAACCTCACCTCGGGTCATTTGAAACTGCTGGAGTTCATGAGAAACTACCCATACTCTGAAGAAGTTCTCCAACCCACTCAAGAGCTCATTGATCACATTCTTAGGTTTAGCATAAGCTTTGAGAGTGTTAGTGTTAGAATTAGCTCTAGAGAGAATGAGAGAGTAAGGCGTTGCTGCCTTGTGTGCTGGTTCTTGAGTGAACCACAAAGTTGTATGTCGGTGTGCCGGCCCCTTGGAGTCTTGGTGGCTCGCCGGCAAGTCATCGACCCTCCAGCTTGGTGTGGAGCGGCGGCGACGGTTTTGTGCGGGGGACGTGTAGACCCCATCCTTCGTGGAAAAGCTCCTTAGTGGAAAGCGGCATGAAGGTGATTGGGGATTTGACGAGAGTCTTGGTGGCTAAGCCTTCGTGACGAGTCAAGAAGAGTCCCGAAAAAGACTTGGTGATCGGAAAATAATACTCTCAATGAGTGCTTTAACAACGTGGACTAGGTGGATTAGGGGTGGCTTTATGCTTACCTATACCACGGGATAAATTTTCATATCGAGAGTTTGGTTCCCTCGTCTTTCTTTTAAGTTCTGCATTTCTTATTGCAATCTTGTATGCTTTTACATTCTTAGTGTAGTATGTTGTTTGGATTGGCTATAGGTTGCAAAACTCTTTGGGATGAGGTTTTCACACTAGTTGAACCCTAGTTGCACATATTTTTAGCTTATATTTTGTGCTAAATAGTTTGAGTTATATGTTAAGATTTTAGAATTGCCTAATTCACCCCCTTCTTTTTTAAGCTACGAGCACCGATTCCTTTCAACGGCGTATGCATGACTCAAGCTCGGGGCAACGACAGGCATACCTGAGCTCGCTCTGGAGTGGCGGTGGCGAGCAATTCAGTAGCTCGGAGTGGCGGCGAGCAGGCTGCAGCTCGGGGCAGCAGCACGGGTGTCACAGGTCATCGGTCTGGCAGCAAGCACGCCGCATGGGGGCAGCAGCGTGGGCGCCACAGCTCGGGCCGGCGGCAAGCACGGCGCAGCTTGGGGGTGGCAGCGCGGGCGCCGCAGCTCGGGCCAGCGGCCAACGCGCCGCAGCCTGGGGCGGTGGCGCGGGCGCCACAGCTCGGACTGGTGGGCGGCAGCGGGGGTAGTGCAGCTCGGCAAGTGTGCAAAGCGAGAAAAGAAACAATAGAAATGAAAAAGTAGGGGTCTCCCTAGTCACGAGAAGAGGCTAGAGGGGTTGGACTCGAGTAGGGATCCTACTGGAGTTGATATTTTGATCCTCGATCCCTATACCAGAGTTGTTTCCCGTTCCAGTAAATACTGACAAGTCACCCGTTTCAGTCATGTCAGATAATATTTCCACGGGTCGTAGAAAAGAGAGAACATTCACGTTCGAACATAATCATCATGTACATCAACAGCTGTACCACAATTTAGAAGCTAAGAAGCATAACACCATCATTATCATCAACAGTTGTACCGGCATGTATAAACTAAGTAGCATAACATATGATGTACCAGGAGGACTAACAAATGATCCGGTAAAGCTGTTGATGATAATCTAGGCGCTGGGACAACTCTGAAATGATCTGAAGGGTCTTAGTTCTTTACGGCGTTTCCCTGAGATTCATAGAGGCCGATCAGGTTCACTTGGAGCTGCTCCATATCTGCATCCGGCTACTAGCTTTCAGTGCCTGCAAAACTGAACCTCTTAGGCAAGCCAGGAGTCGCAGGGAATCATCCCAAGGTTCTGAAATCATTTTGCGAAACGATTTGATAGATTGATGTTGCAGAAGAGAACCAAACCTCTGCATTCCAGTCGCACCGTAGGGTGATGTATGCAAGGATTAGAGTTTGCACCGCCGTGCCACCGATCATTCCAACCCAAATTCCCTGCAGAATTGACAACCTGAATAAGAGCGGAAAGCGTATACATAGCATGATACTATTCATCTATGCATTTTGAAGGCTCATACAAGGACCCCATAGTGGAAACCCCAAGCTAGTAGAAGCCCGAAAGGGACACCGATCAAGTAGTAGCTCCCGATGTTCACATAGGCAACCAGTGCTTGCCACCCTGAACCAACAGCAACTCCTGCAGATTCAGCAACCATGAATCATACGTAACTGTTTCCTTCTGGAAATTGACAGGGTCAGAACCTATTGAAGAAATTTTGCTCCACATCGTTTATCGGGTTTGGGGGAAAATACCAGAGAGCACAGGTTGGATTCCATTGAGGAGGATGGTGAGGGCCAGCAGGACGGAAATGCTGTCCACTGCTTTGATCACAGCCTCGCTTGCGGTGAACATTATCGCGAGCTTGTCATGGAGAATCAGTGCGAGTAAACTAATGAAGAGGCTGATTATAAAGGATGTCGCTGTCGATACGATTGTCGCAAATCTTGCACCTTTTCCATTGGATGCACCGAGCTCATTGGCTACCCTCACCCTTGTAAAGAATATGAGAGTCAACTTAATTCTTTTTGAAAGTTTGTTTAAGAGTAGATTCATGCCACTCGGTTGTTTACCCCGTGCCTGCTAAGAATCCCAGGTGAATCATCAGCTCCCATCCAGCCAAACTCATGCTGTTCAACGAGGATAACAAATAATTTTGTCAGATTTTTCATTAATTCTTATAGTTTTATCAATGACAGAGGTTTCATGGACAGAAAATAGTTGTGAGAGATGACGGGTCTACCAGATAGACAGTGCATCCACAGCTAATTCGGCGTTCTTCATGTACCCTGTGAGGAAAATCAATACCCGGTAGTACCAGTTCTCCAAGCTGCATGCAGTACAAGCAAACAATGCCACAGAAAACAGTCAATCTTGGCCTGCTCTATGTCATGTAACCGCGAACTGTAGAAAAATTATTAGAACAGATTCACGACCGAAGCTAATTTGTTCAAACTGATGCACATACCACAGCATGACACCGGAAGCCGCGGACAACTTGACGAAGTCCTTGAGGTCCACGAACGCCAACGCGGAGAACCCCCTCCACGTCTCCGGGCACCCACCGCCGACGACGTACGCGAGCTGCAGGCCCGTGATGAGAGACCAGGAAACGCTGATCGCCATGGCGGCACCCACGACCCCGAGCTGGAGGTACCGCACCAGCAGCCAGGTCGCCGCGACGTGCACCGGGAACCCCACGGCCGTGGTCGCCGCCGTGACCCAGTTCTTGAGCTGGGACTGCAGGAACTTGTTCACCGGCAGGAGGATGGCGGAGGTGAAGTGCAGCGGGAGCATGTACATGCTGGCCAGGCCCGCCTCACGCGACAGGTCGGCGGGCTGACCCAGCGCGACGAGCAGCTGCGCGCTGAAGATGTATGTCGGAGCAAGGAGCACGGCGAAGCCCAGGAGGATGAGCCACGAACGCTGCATGTAGATGCCGAGCATGTGGTACTGCTTCGCACCATAGGCTTGGCCGCACAACGTCTCAAGTGCACTTGCCATGCCAAACTGCGAAATTGTATACCAAATAATAGATGCTTTTAGAATTTCTTTTTTGCCTCAAGATTTGTTTGGAGGTTCGCTGATTGGTTCATTGTTTGATGATATATATAGGTATAATGGATAAATCTATTACTTATGTTTAAGAAAAAAATCATAATTTCCAAGTGACTGAAATTTTGTTGCGTCCAGCTATTTTCTTGAAAAATTTCGTCAACTCCATACAATTCAGAAATATTGCAGTTTTAAGGTATGGTTATAGTTTAAGGAAATTGAGATATAAGTAATTTTTCATTCATTTAAATATTTAAAAAATATTTTTATTTGTTGGCATATTTATTGAAAAAAATCCGACAAATTTTAATGTTCATGCCTAACGAAAATGTCGATAGCGAAATAAAATGTTCCATGTAGAGAAAAAGATGTTCTTAAAAATCAGAGGTATTATATATGCAGTGTTCAAGTCTAAAAAAAGTTTTATTAGGGAAATAAAATGGTCCAAGTAAAACACATAATAAAGTATTTCGATTTATTTCACTTTTAATCATATAAGGATAAAATCCAACGGTTAGAAAAGTGGCATATTTTACCCATGAAATATTTCAACAGATAAATAGATAGTCCCTTAATCTTTTTCAAAGATGAAAATACAATTACTTTTAAAACACATAAACTCTTATAGTACTTCTTACTTTGTGCAACTAATGCACTCTTAACTAAACGGATTTGA
Organism: Panicum hallii; assembly: GCF_002211085.1. Lineage (NCBI taxonomy): Eukaryota > Viridiplantae > Streptophyta > Magnoliopsida > Poales > Poaceae > Panicum > Panicum hallii. The sequence goes on along the minus strand of NC_038043.1, from coordinate 45,242,620 downwards.
TTTTAATTATTTGACTCACATGCATAAAAAATGGCCTAGTTATTTTATCCTTCAATAAAAGTTACTTTGATAATTGTAAATAACTTCAAAATATCCACTTTTCAAATACACATATATGTATAACTTTGTCTTGAAAAATAATTTCATGCTCATCAATTTACTAGATTTTAATTATATATTCTGATAGAAAATAGGGACCAAAGTATTTTAGACCAAAGGAATCCTATTTTATTTGCTGTGTCCCACATACTTGCTACTTAAGCCTCGTCGCGTTCCTGACTGTTGCCAGCAGGCCAACGGGTCACCAAACCGACAGCAGACTGCTCCCATTCCCATACTGGTAATAACTTCAAACTGTAATATGAAAGTATCAAGTTGATGGCAGATGGCAGTGAAACAAAAACTAGAGCTGGATGCATTCTGTCCCCAGAAGTCAATGCCATCGTGGGAGTGCACAGAAGGATCGGACGACGAGTACAGCCATGCCCATCTTGGTGACAACTCGCAACTTAAAAAGACCATGGCCTGTCGTCAGCGCCTGTGCTAGCTATTCCCGGTTTGGAGCTCGAAACGAACCACGCGAGAGCAGATAAGCATGAAGAAGGAGATGGAGATGCGGCGTACCAAGAAGCCGAAGTTGAGTCCGGAGATGACGGTGGTGGCGATGGAGAAGGCCGCGAGCTCGCGGTCGCCGAGGTGGCCGGCGAAGGCCTGGCTGATCACGTTCATGCTGTAGAGCGTCAGGCGCATGAACATGGCCGGGCCGACGACCTCCCACAGCTTCTTGGACTCCTCCCACACCTGCTGGGGCAGCCCTCCGCCCCTCTTCTTCTCCGGCAGCTCCGGGACGATGAGCGGGACGCCGCTCTGGTGGCTCTCCATGTTCCGGGGGACCGGGCGGGCAATCCGCTGGGGCTGGGCGCGGGCTAGCTAGCCACAGTGATGATATATTTGGTGGGAAGGGTGCGCGGCGAAGCATGGATGACTTGGAGCTAGCCCCATTTGTTTGCAGCGTGGCTGAAGCACGATGGGCAATAGCTTATTGGAACGTGATCGACACCACCTGTAGTATCTAATTCGTAGGTCATTTCTTGGTTTGCTCGACAGATCAAGGACGATGCCGACGTTACTAGTTGTTTTCTCTCCATTGTACGCTAAGTCGTCTCGACGAGCGAGCGGGCAGAGGGTCGCAGTTGCAGTCTTGCAGGCCAGATCCAAATGCCCAGTAGGAAGAGTAGCTTGTTGCCCAGCTGTGCCGGGCCGGCAAAATTTTCCAGCCTCTCGCCACGGGAGCCCACCCTGCATCCAAAAAACGAAGCCCGTATCCGACCGAGTCCGCGAGACGCACCAGGCCACCAACCAAGGTGATCGCCTTCTCGGCGTCCGGCCAGGCCAGGCGGGGCAGCCACTGCGCCGCCGGGACAGTCGCTCAGCTCAGCTCAATCCGCCGAACGGGTCTTGCCGGCCCCCGGCCGGTTCCACCCTCCATGGCTTTTGCGGCTTGGCTCTGAATCTCGGATCAGAATGGTCGCCACATCAGCAGTAACATCAACGGTGACGCAGCTCTCCGGCTGGTGGTTTGGAGAAGAAGCCGGCAAGCACACATGCCCCCACAGTCATAACAGTCGATGCATGCATAGCGGATGTTGTGGCTTGAATCGAAGCCAATGAGGTTGCTCAAAGCGGATGGTAGCCTTTTGTGACGATGTGCGGTAACCGAGAGTTAGGACAAGTAGCCGTGATCGAGGATGCCATATGCATGATACCTGTGGTCGACATAGCCTATTTTGTGTTAAAGTTGTTGAAGCACCGCACATGAAGCCGTCGGCGCAAGAGGGAGCACTGTGGAGGAGACGGGGTGACAGGATCGCGACTTTTAAACCTACCCACCCCGCTATTATTAAAAAGCTAAAATAATCCTCTAAATTTGCTCGTAAATAATCTTTGACATTAAAAAGTTGAAAGGTAAGTAACATAGAGTAAACCACTAAATTTTTATTTAAATTACCCATATCTAGAATCATGAAAGACAATCTTTTTTTTTGCTAAGGTTATGAAAGACAATCTAAAGGTAACATTTTCAATTTGCATCCAAACTACTACATTTACTGCTGTTAAAAATAAACTAAAATAACCCAATAAATCTATAACAAATTTACCAAGTTTGCTATTTCTACAAAGACCATAGGTAACTCAAAATAACTCAAAATGAAAATACATATTTATGTGTGACCGTGCCAACCCAAAAAAAATCTTTAACAAATCACATACCAATACCAATAGAACTACTTAATAAATGCTCTTTCCTGAAATTCAAGATTATGTATTTCCTGAAACACATATTTTTATTGGTATTGGTTTAGGTCTACATTGAAATTCAGTGGGGACGGCCCCAAACTCACTCCCGTGCAGACCCGTCCTCGATCGCTGCCGCGTGGACAAAATAAGAATCCAACGACCAACGAAAAAGGCTTGGACATTCGGCTCTCCATGCGTGCGGCTTGGGCTGTTGCCTCGGTCGGGCTCCGTTGCCCGCCGCTGCCATGTGTCGTAGTTGCCCCGCTCGGTGGTGCCCTCCTCGACATTCCTCGTCCTCTGCTGTCGTCGCCTCCATTGTTCTCTGATTTTCGTCATGACAGCTCATGCAACAAAATTAGATAAATGTACATTCATCACAGGCTTCATGTCCACATCACTTGGCATATATATATGATTCGCTTATAGTCTGAAGGGAAGAAATAAATTTGAAGCAAATCAGAAAAATCAAAGAATAATTGAACTTTAGGCGGATGAGAGGGACGATGGCGGACAAGGCCCCACGTTTGAGGCAGATGGCCTCGCAGGCTCCCAGAATGAGGAAACTACGCCAGCGGACGGCAGCGGAGGGTGGAGACAGCGTCGATGGCGGACGACGGAGGATGCGGCGGTGGATGACGAAGGTGACAAGAAGGGTGCGTTTCGCTGCAGCGTCAATCTCGTCTAGGAGCCGAGCCTCACGTTGGGCTGTTGGAGAGAGCCGAGCTGACAGCCTTTCTCGGCCAGATGAGCGATCGCTCGGGCGCCGTCGGATCACTGGAGTTACCACGCGGCAGCAATGGAGGATGGATCCGCACGGGAGGGAGTTTGAGGCCCGTCCCTACTGAATTTCCTTCCTATTTTTATGTTCCCATAGTTCCTAGAAATCTTGTAGCAACTGGCGCACTACTTAGAGTGTGTTTGGTTGGGCTTTTCAATCTGCTTTTACTTTTGCAAAAATAAAAAGCCAAACCAAAGAGGTTAAAACTACCAAGGTGCTTTTGCCCAAAAGCAGCTTTCATCGTAGTACAAATGCAAAAGCACATCTCCCCCTACTTTCAGTGGCTTTTGGGTAAAAAATTACCCAACTGCCACTGGTTACGAGAAATGGTTCGGTCTATCCCACCCCGCCTCCCGCCTCCCGTGCCCATCCCGCCCTATCTCACCCCCGCCTCCCGTCCCTATCCCGCCTGCCGCCCCGCCCTGCCCCGGCCCAGCGCCGCGCCGCCCCCGCCCGCCCCGGCACCGCCCCGCCCCGTCCGTCGTCGCCACGTGAGTATTTCACATAAATCCTTACTTAAGAGTTTTCTAGTATTTTTATGACCAATCTTATCGGTTGTGTGGCTTGAAATTAAAAGTTTAGGTATGACATCATATTTGAACAAGCATTTGAGCAAGTATAATTTATCTGTATCAATTCCAACTTAATCATGCTGCATGCAAATTGATTGGAAAATTTTTGTTTGGCTCAAGAATGGGTGACAAGGCAGAATTGGAAAATTTTTGTTTGGCTCAAGAATGGGTGACAAGGCAGATTAGGGTATCAGGGGTATATAGATAGTCCCACGAACCTTCAAAGGTATTACAGGTATTTCACCCACGGCACACAGTTTTTCACAGTTCACAGCTGCTCTAACCAAATGGTCTTCTGTTTTTCCCACAACAGCTTTTTCACAGCAGCTTTTCACAGCTCACAGCTCACAGCAGCTTTTTTTTTTTTTACTACGGTCTAACCATACACACCATTAATATATACGCTCTTTCCTGATACGAATGAAAGATGAATCTCATTTGTGCCTGCTCCACCTCCGCATTCTGCTACTAGCTTTCAGTGCCTGCAAAAATGAACTAATTAACACCATCTCGAGATTTTTCAACCATGTTCTTCGCCCGAAAAGGATCTGATGATTGATGTTAATTAAGAAGGAAAACCGAACCTCATCATTCCAATCACATTGTAGAACGATACATGCTAGAATCAGAGTCTGCACCATTGTGCCAACGATCATTCCAACCCAAATTCCCTACAAAACATTTCAAGCTAAGTTAGTGCATGCAGAATGCATATGAATACAATGCTGTTCAGCAATGCACTATGAAGATTCATACTTGGACCCCATGGTGGAAGCCCCATCCTAGCAGAAAACCAAAAGGAACACCAATCAAGTAGTAGCTCCCAATGTTTACATAAGCAACTAGCGCTTGCCACCCTGAACCAACAGCGACTCCTGAAAATATAACAGTCAAGAAATCAAGGCGTTTTCTTCAGGAAAAATGTTGACAGGAGGATGGCCTAGCGAAGAAATTGACCACCATATATACTGCTCTACAAGCCTACACCATTTGTGGAATTTTGAAAGTCCGGTTTACCAGATAGCACAGGTTGGATTCCATTGAGGAGGATGGTGAGGGCTAGCAGGATGGAAATGCTGTCCACTGCACGGATGACGGCTTCACTTGACGAGAAGACCATCGCGAGTTTGTCGTGGAAAATCAGTACCAACGAACTAATGAAGAGGCTGATCAGAAAGGATGTCGTCATGGACACGATTGTTGCGAACTTTGCGCCTAGTCCGTTGGCCGCACCCAGCTCATTAGCTACCCTCACCCTTGAAAACATTTGGGGGGGGGGGGGAGTTAAATCATATCATATCTTTCTGAATACTGTGGTGTTTAAGAGCAGACAGCTGCAGCACTCAGCAGGGTTGTGTCGTTAGGTTGCTTACCCAGTGCCTGCTAAGAATCCCAAATGAATCATCATCTCCCATCCAGCATAACTTATACTATTTCAGAAGAGATACAGAAAAGAAAGGGGAATAACACATCTTCGTCAGATTTTTGTATCCCTGATTAGTTTATCGACCAATGTGAGATGTTTTCAAGGGAAATATTGTACTCAAGATATGGTGATCCTACCAGATAGACAGCGCATCCACAGCCAGTTCGGCGTTCTTCACGTAGCCCGTCAGGAAAACCAATATCCGGTAGTACCAATTCTCCAAGCTGCAGAACAGAGCAAGATGTCGAGAAGTATCGTTGTGCAAATAACTGATCTGTTTTGTAGTTATTAGATCACTCTGGATCACCCTTGCCCCTTGACGCAAATAAGCTAAGGAAAA